>NC_063350.1:45386442-45519870 GCF_021869965.1 Rhincodon typus | reverse complement strand
GGCCCGAAACGGCAGCCTTCCTGCTCCTCTAATGCTGCTTGGCCTGCTGTGTTCATCCAGCTCTACACCTTGTTGTCTCAGATTCTCCAGCATCGGCAGTTCCTACTATCTCTGAGGGTATTGTTGCTAAGTTTGGAGATTATACAAACATAAATAGAGGAACAGGTAGTGTTGTGGAAGCAGGGAGGCTGCAGGAGGACTGGAAGAGTTGCCAGAGAAGTGGCAGATAGAACACAATGTGAGAAAGTGTGAGGTTATGCACTTTGGTAGGAAGAATAGAGGCATAGACTACTTTCTAAACAGGGAGAGGCTTTGGAAATCTGAAGCACAAAGAGACTTGGGAGTCCTGGTTTGTGATTGTCTTATGGTTAACATACAGGTTCAGTTGGCAGTTAGGGAGGCAAATGCAATGTTAGCATTCATTTCAAGAGGGCTAGAATACAAGAGCAGAGATGTATATTTGAGGCTCTAGACAGACTGCATTTGGAATATTGTGAGCAGTTTTAGGCCCTGTATTGAAGGAACGATGTGTTGGTGTTAGACAGTGTCCAGAGGACGTTTACAAGAATGATCCTGGGGATGAAAGGCTTGTCATATTAGGAGTGGTTCAAGACTTTGGGTCTATACTCAGTGGGGTTTAGAAGGATGAGGGGGGATCTGACTGAAACTTGCAGAACACAGAGAGGCCTGGACAGAGTGGATGTGGAGAAAATGTTTCCACTAGTAGGAGAGACTAGAACCTGAGAGGAAAACCTTCAGAGTGAAGGGACAACCCTTTAAAAATGAGATGAGGAGAAATTTCTTCAGCCAGAGGGTGGTTAATCTGTGGAACGCGTTGCTGCAGAAGACTGTCGAGGCCAAGCTATTGAATGTATTTAAGAGAGAGACAGATAGTTTCCTGATTAATGAGGGGATCAAGGATGAAGGCAGGAGAATAGGGTTGAGAAACATATCAGCCATGATTAAATGGCAGAGCAGACTTGGTGGGCGAAATGGCCTAATTCTGCTCCTATATCTTATGGTCAAAAAAACTGAGTCATTTGATTCATCAATGCCATGTAGGGGCAGAAATATCTATCTGTACCAGTCTAGCCTACAGTGTGCCCTCGAAGATGGTCTAGTCAGCTTGCAACCATTAACTAATAGAAAGGAAAAAAGGAATGAAACTTGGACAGACCAGTAGACATTGATTAAGGCACTTGAATCAACAACAGCAGAAACAGCCTTGTCACTCCTGCAAAGTCATCGGGAGAGCTGTCTGACAGACTAATCAAACAATAAACAGTCATACTCATGTATTCATACCGTACAGACAAAGGCCCAAAAACCACCATCACTATCCGTGGATATGTCCTATCCAGGACAAATTTAGCAGAGGTGACAGCATGGTGGTATACGGTCAAGAGACAGCTGCCCTCGGAGTCTTCAACACTGATTTAAAATCTATGAACTCTTATGGTGTCAGGTCAAACATGAGCAAAGAAAGCTCTGGCTGATTACTATGTACTGTGCCTCTTTGGCTAACAAATCTGTACTTCTCTGTGTTGAACACAATTTTCAATGTTCAGCGCCAAAAGTTGGTTGAGTCTGAAAGTATACAGCTGCAAGACTGTGTATGTAGCAGGTGGTGAGAGGACTCACAAGAGGGAAAAGCAAACTGGACCTCATCCTCACCAATCTGTCAGCCACAGATGCATAATGATGCAAAATACTACCCAAAAGAGTGACCACCACACAACCCTTTTGGAGCCAAAGTCCTGTCTTCACTTTGAGGATATTTTCAATTGTGTTATCTGGCCCTATGACTCTGCTAAATGGAACACACTTGAAACAGATTCTGGATATTAATGTGGCACGGTGGACCATCAGCAGCAGATGAATTGTACTCTAGCACTGTGTTGCCTCCCCCTCTCTAGCATTGCCATCAAGCCAGGGGATAACTCTGGTTAAATGAAAAATGGAAGAGGGAACGCCAGGAGCAGCATACCTGAAAATGAATTGCCAATGCGGTGAAGCTACCAGACTGGGCTACTTGTGTGCCACACTCACAGGGCCACCATTCATTCAAACTCTGTTACTGTACAAACCTCTCATCAAGGCTCATGAAGAACAACTTGCAATATCGAATCATGCATCATTTCCACTCAAATGTTCACATCAGCCTCTTCCTCCCAAACTATTAACTGAAAGACATATCTGTTAAATTTGGCCTGCAGCAACCGATGAGAGAACCAGCAAGAGTGAAAAATAGTATTTGACTGCATCCTCACTGGCTACCTGTTGCTGAAGCATCTCCCTGACAATATTGGTAGTTGTGAGCACCACAAGGATCTTCAGCTGACATCTTCACATTGAGGGCACTGTTCATTCTGTGTTTGACATGACCACCATTGCTAAATGAGACAGATTCAGAACACATTTAGCAGCTGAAAACTGGAGATTGTTGCAGATATGACAAGGAGGAATGTTTAGAAAAATTGAATCCCATATTCGTCATGATAATTTCAAGTGACAGTGATAGGGCATATCATAAGCTGCTGGCTACATTCTGTCAAGAGTTGCAAATTGCATTTATTTTACACCAATGCTTGGCAAACTGTATCCCTAAAAGTTTTATATTTGCATAATCAATTAATGCCAGTGCTTGATAATTATCTAAGAGAGTTATAAATATCTAAACCATAAAATATATATCAAACTCTGTTTTAGCCACTATATACAAAATTTATACTATAACAAATTATACATTTTTTAAAAAAGAAAAACACTTTTATGGGAAGGGATGTCAATTCTGGAAAACATGCTATTTCTATTAGGGCTATCATTTATGACCTCATCCTAGTTAACTCTGAGAAATTGAGTGTGATACAGTACAGTAGGATGAAGTAAAACATTCTCAACACTACCTCAGATCAAACCTCAGAAAAGCATGAATAAGTTTTCAATTTCCCAGACCAGTCTTCTTCTGCAGTCTGTGAAGAATAGGATACAGGAAAGTGGAGGTGAGGACATTTTCAGCTCAGTCAGCACAAGTTTCTCAAATGGTGGACGGGCTTGAGAGCGGAATGGCCTAACTTCTGTTCCTCATTCATATGTTTGATGTTTGCACAAGATCATGAATCAGTGCCCATTGACTGCTTTGAACTGATGTCTCATTGCAACTGCTCAAAACTGTCCAAGTTCGATTTCAAGTTGGATTACTTCTAACAGTTAAAGAAGGCACAACTTGCAACACATTTCTGTAGGCTAGGTTCAAAACTATCAGAATTTAAAAAAAAACATCAGCAAGGTTCTTTAATGAACAGAACAGCTCAAGGGTACTGGGGAATAAAGTTCACATTTAGAAAAAAAATTGATTGAAAAGACTTGGTCAATTTCATGCTGCTGTCTCACATGAATGCCAGGTGAGCACTTCTCTGTAGTTGTGCTGTGATTTGATTAACTCTGTTGAAATTTAAGCTGAAGTATAAATCAGCACATTCTGCAAAGTTGGGCTCCATCCATATAGTCAGTCAGGCTTGTG
Source organism: Rhincodon typus (assembly GCF_021869965.1). Lineage (NCBI taxonomy): Eukaryota > Metazoa > Chordata > Chondrichthyes > Orectolobiformes > Rhincodontidae > Rhincodon > Rhincodon typus. The sequence goes on along the minus strand of NC_063350.1, from coordinate 45,516,347 downwards.
ATTGCCCTGCTGCACTTTCTTTACCATGCCTTTTTCTAGAACCAGGTCAGGTGTACAGAGGTGAAGCATTATTGATCGAGTTCCACACGGAGTGATCCTGAAATCATTAGGAAAGCCTGTCAGAAGCTTTAGCCTGTCAGTGCCTGCATACTGACCTTAAGGTCAAGAGCATTCAGCCCATTAAAGCAGCTACTTCAACAGACCATGTGCAATTTACACAGTTGGCTACTTCATCTTGCAAGGGCCTAATTAACTAACAACAGGGAAAGATTGCGAAACTTATTTTACCCCATGAGATAATTAAGTGAAATTAATTCAGGTTTGAGTCCAGACCATCGACCTCTGCCATGTAGTGTTCCAAAGGACTGGCACCATCGGGTGAAACATTGGTTTGTGTAGTGCCACTTTGAGCAGTGTTAATGTAACAACATCAATTCCCTGGAAGCAAACAGTTCCATGCATCACTAAGTTTGTGTATTGCTGCTGGATGAGATGCTACAAGGACAAATCTCTCCTTCTGCATGTAACTAATTAATTGTTTTAACTGAATATTCATCCAACTTATTTTGAAGAATTCAATAACACAGTGCTGAAAGCTTTCAATGCTACCTTATTAAATATAGACAAAAGATTTGCATTTATATCGTGCCTTTCATGCCACTTGAAATGCTTTGCAAGCAATGAAGTACTGTTAGAATGTTGCCAAAATGCAATTTCAGAAATGCTGTAACCAAATGCTTCTACGACTGTATGTTTCTATAAACCTGCTCTGTCAGCTTCCAAATGCAGGGTTAGGGTTAGCATGATAACCAGATAATCAGTTTTAGCAAAAAGGAATAAATACTTATCATGACATCCTGTGCTCTACTTTGAAATAATGTTATGGGATCTTCATCTTCTATCTGAAATGGCAGAATCAGCGCATATTTGCTGCATTGTTGTGAAAATGAATTCCTCTGATCTTTCATTGACTTAATTTTCGATCTGTGTGCTGCTATTCGATGATTGTTCACTAACCTTTTTCCAACCACATTACATGGGATTTCACAGTACAAGGACTTAAACATATTCATCCTTACTCCACATAAAGAATAACTTACTCCTGAGATTACCTGAAAGGCAAGTGTTTAACCAAGAGACTCTGATACTGTGTACCTCAAATAGTTTGTAAACTTTAGCCAAACTTTATTGACCTTGAAGGTACATAGGTTCGAAATTTTGCATTGCTATTGCCTGTCCTGAAATAGACTATATTAAAAATTAATTATTTGGTTTGAATAAATCTAAAACCAAAATGTGATAATGTTAGACTTGGAAGATACTCAGGGATTACTGCAATAACTAATTACAATTTCTGCTTAGCTAATTAATAGAATCATAGAGCAAAAGACCCAATTCAGCCCTTAATTCCTATGCTGGATCTGATAGAACCATCAAATTATCCTGCTCTTCCCCTGTAGTGCTGTAACCTTTCTCCCCCATCAAATATTATCAGGTTCCCTTTCGATTACTACTGTTCAGATAGTGTATTCCAGATCTCTGTAATTCACTGCTGGAAAACAAAATTCCTCACATCTCTCTAGTTCTTCTGTCAATCATCTTAAATGTGTTCTCTTGGTACACTGCTCTCTGCTTTCCCTTGCTTAGTTAATATTGATTTTGTTTCATTGTTCTTTTAATTCCATGAATACACCGGCACTGTTAATTAAAAATGAACAGAATTAATTATATGTCCTTATTATATAGTATGTTATTACATTAATTATATATGTTATATAGGTGCATGAGTGATATGAGGTGAGTGATTTACATATATCTTAATAGTTTATGCTGTATCATTGAATTTTGAACAAGTAGCATGTGGGTTTTCTTCGTCTCTGGAGGAGTTTAATGAGTAACTTGTATGCATTTCTGGAGCTGTGGAGATTTCTCAAAGCCTGAGAAATAGTGGAGACTATCAGCAATATGCTTACATTGGGATCATTAGGCTTTCAGATAGAAGATTCTGTTTTTTTTTTTGTTTTGAGGAAACAGCTATAAGTTGAATAAAGTACTTTTTGGGTTTAAGCTAGGCAGTCTGCAGAAGTTTTGGTTGAAGCTAGATGTGTACCATGGTTAAACCTGAGAAAGAGAGGTTGTTTAGGACCATTAAGAAACAGGTTACCACAGTGTAACGAGTTTAGTTAAAAGTTTCAAACCAGAAGTGTTTGGTTACAAGTCTGATGGAGTTACTTAAAGCTGAAGAAAGTCTAAATTCAGTTGTATGAAAACTCCAGGAAGAGGCTGTCAGATTCTCATGATAGAGAATTGAAGCTATATTAAACTATACCCTGGATGTAAAAGAGATGGGAATTCTCTTTGGTGCAAGTGCAGTGAGATGTGTTTGGGGATTAATGGGCTTGTACCTTACTATGTGTTTTCAAATCTGTAAATTTGTCTATATGTCAATAGTCTGGTTTCCCTAAATTCACCTTCATTTCTTTTGCATAAAATACTTCAGCTTTATTGTTAACCCCAAACCTGCAGCATTGTATGTTTGTGTGCCAATGAAAGCCCTGATTATTAAAACCAGAAAACAAAATATCATCTATCAATCCAGATTTCAGTCTGGGATCCGACTTGTCCAATAATAACAGTAGTTGGGATTCAAACCCATGGGAGAGTTTTTCTTTGAAGCTGAGTGAGAGGAGCAGAGTTATAGATTAACTTTCAGGTTTCCCTGCACATTGTGGAATTGTGCTTGGTTAGCTGATTTGGCATCCATTCCAAGAATACCAGAACAGGCCACAGTCCGACTTAGGAAGCCTCCAGCTGCTACCTTTAACACTGGGGAGGAAATATGACTGTGGGGCTGTGTCTAAACCATGGGGGTCTCATCCCATGAGCCCAGAGCCAGTGAAATATTACTCTTCTGATCCTGGAAGTTCTGATCCCTGATCTAACTTGACTGACTTCTGACCCATTTATTTTGAGATTTAGAATTTACTCCTTAATTTTCAAAATATTTGGAAAGTGTGAGATTTGAAACATTTCAAAAATCAATATAATGATTTAAAAATTTTATTTGTGGTTATTTAAGGACTGCTACACCTGTATAATAGCTAACTGTTCAAAATATACCATGTTAATCCTCAATGTATTCAAATTAGTAAAAATAAGCCCTTTTTGCACACAATATTTAAATATTATGTAGCTGACAATATTTCACTATTGCAGTTTTTGCTGTATTGAAGGATTTTAGAAAATAATTGGCTGGTCCCCGAGCTGCATGCAGATGATAAGAACAAAGAAAGAGCCTCCAACAAAAGAGAGGAAATTTTTTTGAGGAGTCAGGCAGAGTAGCAACTAACCTTGTTAAACATTGTAATGGTTCTGAAAGGGTTAATGTTGGACAGTACATATATTCCACCCAATCTGACTGTGCCATAAGAACTTGGGGGTGGGGTGGGAGAAGGCATGTTATGATCTGGTCTCCTAATGTCTAACTTACTGAATGTAACTTGTACTTGATTACTATCATTATGTTGAGTACATTTTGTTTAAAACAGGGGTCTCATTCAATTAAGACTTACCAGTTTTCCTTTACCACAGTAAAACAAGTAGACCTTTAGACCCAATCAAGGAAAGGGGATAGAGGCAACAAACTACTCTATCCACAAGCTGGTAGTGGCTGGTATCACAACACATATAATGCACCTCTGAGCCAAACAAAGTAAGCAATCAGAGATAGTAGGAACTGCAGATGCTGGAGAATCCGAGACAACAAGGTGCAGGGCTGGATGAACACAGCAGGCCAAGCAGCATCAAGGAGCAGAGAGGCTGACGTTTCGGGCCTAGACCCTTCTGTTCACCAATCATCAATGCAGAGAAGACAGGGCAGAAAGAGAATGAGGTACCTCTGATAAATTTATTTAAACACAAGTGGTCTTACAGGTAAGGCAGATGAATTTAGGGCATGGATGGGAACATGGGACTGGGACATCATAACTATCACAGAAACATGGCTGAGGGTCAGACAGGACTGGTTCAAGAGCTCTGCAATTATGACCAATATCCTGAACCTACTCACCCTGCTACCTTGTCGTCTCCTGTTCATCCACAAATCGGTGGGTGCATTTAGCACTCTGCTATGCAGGTGAGACTAGGGTATGGAAATGGGAGCAGCTCTTTCACCACTAGGATACTTGGCCAGTCAATGTATTCTGCATGCCAGACAGCCAATACAATGTCCCAGCTCTATCATATCAGAAAGCTCCAAACAAGTGGCTTGTTTCTTCTGCGCTCCAACAGACCTGCTGTGTAGTTCCAGCATTTCCTTTCTGTATTTCTGATTGCCAACATTTGTTTTTTGGTTGTGTATTGTCAACAAGTTATGGGCAAATCCTCTCAGCAAATCCTACTTTCTATGGACTACCTAGTGTTACTTACTGTAACTACACTGCAATCACATAGTCTGAACATTTTTGCGTCTTTTGGGTGTCAACTACAGAATGTTCCTATTCGAAAAATTAGATATACTGTCAAATGCTGACAAGTCATCTCTTTCCATCTATTTAGACTATGTGTTGCAATAGTACGAATCTCACACAAAATTTAAATTACATTTACATAACACATGTGACTCAAGGCTTCAATCTATAATATTTTTCCATTCAACCTGTGTACATCCCCACATCCTAAAAGTTGATTATGGTTCTTTTTGCCTAAAATATATTTCCTGATAGACAGAGCTGAAGGCCTCTCCCAGGCTTCTCTCTATACATGCTGCAACGAATCTCCAGTAAACAAATAGCTTGCTACCTTCTTCTGTCACCTCCCCATGTTAAATATGTAGGCAGAGAATCTCAGCCTCTCTGTTCAATCCTGTTTTCTTCAGCTCCATATTGTAGTTTATTGGCTATCTTGGCCAATTTGCCATCTTTCTGTGTTATTTGTTCTTTTCAAAAATCATCAGCTGGCAAAATTCACACTTCATAAACCAAATTAAATGAGAAAAATCCAATCTTTATTAATATAACCCAATGTGTTACTGTATCAAAGTAAAACTTGCACCCATAGATTCGAGGCCATATATAAATATTACTTACGCTGAAAATGATTGCCAAACAGTTTAAAGGTCAAAGAGTCATAGACATGTATAGCATGGAAACAGTTCCTTCAGTTCAGCTCGTCCATGCTGATCAGATATCCTGCCCTATCTTCCTTCCTTTCTATCCTTCCTATAGCATCTAAACCATGGAACATTTAGCTGCCAGTCCTGTCCAACCCTCAGCCATATTTCTGTGAAAGCTATGATGTCCCAGTCCCATGTTCCCATTCATGCCCTAAATTCATTTGCCTTACCTGCAAGACCACTCGCATTTAAATAAATTTGTCAGAGGTACCTCATTCTCTTTCTGCCCTATCTTTTTATTCTACTCTCAATAGCACATGACACCAGGAGTAATCCTGAGATTACTATCTTTGAGGTTCTGCTTTTTAACTTCCTACCTAGCTTCCTATATTCACCCTGCAAAGGCTCAAGCCTTTCCCTAATTACGTCATTCTTACCGATATGTACAACAACTTCCGGCTTCTCATTCTCACCTTTCACAATATGCTGCAACCGTTTTCAGACATCCTTGACCCTGGCACCATGGAGGCAACATACCATCCTGAATTCATGCTCTCATCTGACAGGAGAGTCCCCTATTAGGAGAGGGAATTTTAAGTATATGTTTCAAGTGCTAATTAGTTACTTTTAAAATATCAGACATTTGTAGCATGGAAACCTTGGTCAGTATTATGCAATACCTCATTGAATAACTTGTAACAGGCCAGGCTTGACTGTATTGGAGAATTGTAATTCTACTTCATATTCCTTCTAGTGACATCAAAATAATAGCAAGTACACTCAAGTATTTTTTTATTTAGAGATAGTAGGAACTGCAGATGCTGGAGAATCAGAGACAACAAGGTGCAGGGCTGGATGAACACAGCAGGCCAAGCAGCATCATAGAAGCAGAAAGGCTGACGTTTCGGGCTTAGACCCTTCATCAGAATCTTAAATATCGTTTATGTACATTGGTGCATTTCTGCATTTCCTAAACATAGAAATGTGTTCTGAATGAAAGTATAAAATTACAACTGATCTGACATTTGAAAACAAGGAAGAGAATTGATGATATAGATATAGAAAACCAATTAAGATGAACTGAAAGTCATGGCTATAAAAGTAAGGAGGTCACCAGCTCAATTTAAAGGAATACATCCTTCACAGGTCAAGTTGTCAACTTGATGAATAGACTACTACCTAGTATGTTGAATGATATTGTAATAGAAGTGTTCCACAAAGGGATGGCATTCATTTCAGAAGACGGACAGGAAGAAATCTTCCTTTAAATGTAATATTCCCTCCTCAAATTATTTTCCAATTTAATTTCATGAGTAGGCAACAGCAAAACCAAAACAGGAATAAAGTTCCACAGTAACACATAGTATATAACTATTGTATAAGCTAATGATTCTGAAAGAGTTAATGTTGGAGACTGTATTCGGCTCCAACCTATCTGATGATGTCACGTAGTTTTGGCTGAAGAATCACATGTCCAGTTTGCGATCCTGACAATGTCAGATGTGTCGTCCCTGGCTCCTGACAATCTTACTAATTATGTTGAACTAGCCACATAACTTTTGCTTATTGCGGACATACAATATACTTCTGGGTTACAATGGAACAGAAACTGAATTGGACTAGCTATGTAAGTACAGTAGCTACAAGAGCAGGTCAGGTGCGAGGAACGTTACAGCAAGAAACCACCTCTTTGACACTCCCAGAGTCTGCCCACCATCTGTAAGGCACAAGTCAGGAGTGTGATGGAATACTCCCCACTTGCCTGGATGAGTGCAGCTCCAACAACATTTAAAAAGCCAGAAAACAGCCATTTGATTGGCACTACATCCACAAATGCTTAGTCCCTCCATCACCAATACTTACTAGCAGCAGTATGTACCATCTACAAGATTCACTGCAGAAATTCACTAAGGGTCCTTAAACAGCACCTTCAAACCCACAGCCTCTACCATGTAGAAAGCCAAGGGCAAGAGGTACATGAGAACACCTGCAAGCTTCCCTCCAAGCCACTTACCATCCTGACGTGGAAATATCTAGCTATTCCCTCAATGTTACTGTGTCAAAATGCTGCAAAATGTTATCTAATGTCACTGAGGGTCTACTTGCACCAAATATACTTCAGCAGTTCAAGAAGGCAGCTCACCACCACCTTCTCAAGGGCAACCAGTGACGGGCAATAAATGCTGGCCAGCCAGTGATACCAACATCTCATGAATGAATTAAAAAGAAACTATATCTTGTTGTTAAGACAAGTGCCTCTTCTTGATAAGAATGCTTCATCCGTTAACTCTGTTATCAAAATAGCCCCTTTGAAGCAGTATGTATTAGGCCATGAAAGGTGGGAGAGCATCCATTTTTCCTGCATGGAAGTACCAAACCTCCATCTTAGCTGCAAAAGGCAAGAAAGCCTCCTGTGTGTCTGCAGGAGGCAGAAAACCATTATTTTTATTCGAAGAAGAAAGGCAGGATATGTCCCCACCCCCCCACCAGCAATCTATACAGTAATAAAGTTCAAGAGGATTGTTTTGTACTCTCAACATGAGGATAGCTGCAACTTTAAGGAACAGTGGAAATGCTTTCTATTTTTATCAACATGAAAAAAACTTTCAGGTGGGAAAATTTGCCAGAAAAAGGAAATTTTGAGAACAAGAATGAGCAGCAAAACCTACTTGAGCTCATTGAGGGAGCTTTAACAGAATTTATTTAGACAGAAAAGCAGACCATGAACAAATTATCACAGTAAATTCAGTTTCCTTACTAGATGATGGGCCAGCAAAAGCTGAGGAATAATATTTCAAAATAAAAAAAAGTTTGTGTATTATTGAAGAATATAAAGTACATCATACAAACAAGGAAGATCGAGATAATAAGGTGTAGAGCTGGATGAACACAGTAGGCCAAGCAGCATCAGAGGAGCAGGAAGGCTGACGTTTCGGGCCTAGACCCTTCTTCAGAAATACAAACAAGGAAGTCTGCTTTAAAGTAATTTGTAAGTTCTGAGGAAGGGTTACTCAACCTGAAATCTTAACTCTAATTTCTCTCCACAGATGCTATCAGACCTGCTGAGCTTTTCCAGCAATTTCTGTTTTTGTTTGTGGGTTGTAAAAAATGCTATTTTATTGACTCATGTAGATTTCAGCCACTCTCTGCATGTATGCTGATGACAGGTGACTGATTGTAGTCCCTCTTCCCCAACTGCCTCCACCCACAATAACCAGCCCCTCTCCTCTACCCTCTCCCCCAGCCACAATAACCAACTCCTCTCCTCCAATCTCTCCTGTCCCCACGTACACACAGTAATCAGCTTTCCTTTTGTTACCATCAACCCCCACTCTCACTGATTGCTGCCATGTCCTAAGTGCCATTCCTCCCCAAACATTTCTGGTTCTGATGCCTGCCTGCAAATACAGCCAGGCGTAGATATCTTCAGATTAACATGTTTGCTATAATACACCTCTGGCACAGCTGGGAATAGAACCTGAGCCTTGTGGCTCAGACGAATGGATACTATCACTGCACCACAAAAGCCCTCATGGAAGCCTAGCATAAGTATTAATGCACAATGTGTGGATAGGAGTTAATACCCAGTAAAGTTTGATGCACCTTTCCAGATCAGATGCAGAAACTTCTGTTTTCTCTTCCCACACTCCATCAGCGGCTGGAGTTACATGTCCTGGACTGTGCCGCCAAATTGATAGATAAACAACCTGGGCCTGCTTGGTGACAGATGTGCATCTTAAAGTTAAGGGGTGCTTTGAGCTCATCATTCATCCCTTTGCTGCTTCACGACAATTGACCCAATGAGTTCGGGACTGTCCGGCCAGACCCTTCTCTCCATATTTATTGCTACTGCCTTGAAGGAGGAAGAGCTTGCAAAACCAAATGATGTTTGCTTGAGAGATAGTAGGAACTGCAGATGCTGGAGAATCTGAGATAACAAGGTGTAGAGGTGGATGAACACAGCAGGCCAAGCAGCATCAGAGGAGCAGGAAAGCTGATGTTTCGGGCCTAGACTCTTCTTCAGAAATGTTTACTTGACCCAACTGGAGTTGTGACTCAAACTTTGGGAACCACGCTTACAGCAGCTACCCAGCAACCTGAAAACTCCCATATAAGTTCTATATAAGTTAACCCTCCTAAGTTTCAACATGTCTGGGGTTGCAGGAAAAAAAACAAATAAAGAACTTGCTTGCACGCGTAAATCAGTTGTGACAGCAAAAACAATTAGAGGATATGTTAGTAGGAAGGTTCTTAACTGAATATAGGAGAAACACACTCTTATATCAGGTAAAGTCCTGAATTAGGAGTCAGATTATTGAGCAAGCCGAAGGGGCTGGATGGTCTTTTCTTGACATTACACTCGTGTTGTACTTCATTCTATTGGCTGTATTTCCACACCCCACGCTATATGATTGCTAAGGAAAATGAGATCACAGTGGCAGGGAATCTTTATGGTAAAAGGGTTAAGCAATTTTGGACTGTAAAATTAGAATTCCATGCAATGGACCCCGGGATTATACAGTAAACAAGTTAATAACAGTTTCCTCCAGAAAACAGCTTCTGATGTCTTGTCATCCTTGGCACAAATTCATCACTTTCTGCTTCTGACCTCTCTGGGCTCAGACTTTATTACTTCCAATGTTTAACCTCAATCCACATCTAGCCCTAATGTTTTGGACTTGTCAAATCTTTATTACAGTATTGCATGTCACAATTGCACATCTTATTTGCTGAAACGGGGAAAAAGGAGAACAAGTCAACTATGGACACCTGTACCTGTCCACTATTGTCTGTAAAACAGACAGACCTTAAATTCTATTAATGTACCAGGTCTTAGAGACAATATTAAGGGAACTCCGGAAAGAAACATTCAAGAAAAGAGCAGTGCAGTGGGATTAATTGGAAAGCTTGTTCAAATAGTTGAAATATGATGGGCTAAGTGGCCATTTTCAATGTTGTAAGATGCAATTAAATGTTTGTAAGTTAAAGATAAAATTAAAAATGGTAGTTACTGTGAAGTAAAATTTAAAAAAAATTGTACACCAATGTCTTTCACAGATATTGATTATTGTTGCCTAGAGACAAATTTAGTGTTTACATGTTTGTTGACTTGTCAACTGGCAAAAGATTGCTTTATCCTTATGCTGAAGTGGCAAGAAATTTCTTTTTTTCGGCTTGCTATTTAAAATTACCTTAGCAGGAGAATGAGGTACTGCACCAACAAGTGGTGGTAAATAATACTGAGACTTCTGTTCATAAGGTTTTTCATGATATCTTAGAATCCCTACAGAGTGGAAGCAGGCCATTCAGTCCATCAAGACTACAATGGCACTTCAAACAGCATTCCTCCCAAACCCCCCCCTATCCCTGTATTTCCCATGGCCTATCCACCTAACCTGCGCGTCTTTGGACTGTAGGAAGAAACTAGAGCACTCGGAGGAAACCCGCGCAGACACAGGGAGAATGTGCAAACTCCACACAGACAGTCACCCGAGGGTGGAGTCATATCCGGATCCCTAGCACTGCAAGGCAGCAGTGCTAAATAGTGAGCCACCGTGCCACCCATCTATATAGTGAATAGATGTAAAAAGAACTGACTGATCTATCTTCTTACGATAGGTTAGTCAGTTTATCTATTTACATCCGATTCAATACTAATTTTTTAGTTTTCTGATTGCAATGATCATTATGTAGCATTTTAAAGTAGAAAAAGCACCATCTGAGGACCTACAGCCATGCCTTGGCATAAATACTCATCTTTCAATTGGTTCACTTAGATAGGTGGTTGAGTTGTGACCTGGTCATTTACATCTACAATTTCATATGAGACACTGACCCAGGAGTGAGATGTTGATAAAAGAAGTCACAGATATCGTCAGAGGAGGTGACAGCCCAGTGGTATTATCACTGGACTATTAATCTAGACAGCCAGGTAATATTCTGGGCATCCAGGTTCAAATTCCACCATGGAAGTTGGTTGGATCTGAATTCAGTAAAGATCTGGAACTAAGAGTCTAATAATGACGAAGAATCACTTGTTGATTGTCAGGAAGAACCCATCTGGTTCACAAATATCATTTATGGAAGGAAACTACTATCTTTAACTGGTATGTGACTCCAGACTCACAGCAATGTGAATTGACTCTTAACTGCCTTCTGGGCAATTAAGGATGGGCAATAAATGCTGGCCTAGTCAGCGATGTCCTCATCCCATAAATGAATAAAAAAGTGACACGTCCACTCAAACAAGTGTTACATTCCATTTTTCCCCTTTTGTATGCATGCATCTTTTGCAATGGCTGAGATACAAGTGGCACAGTCCTTCACAAGGTCCAAAATTTGAGATGTTCCAAGGCTCAGATGGCCTAGGTTAAAAATACCACAGCAATCATGTCAGGTATATACCTCTGCTGAAGCTACACAGGCAAAACATGTAGAAGCTGTCAGAAGCTAAAGTGATGAAACTATAATGGACGAAGAAGATTCACATGGGTGTTTGACAAAATGTTTCTTTTTGTTTCCTTTTTTTAATATAATGCCATGTTAAATGGATTGATTAGCACCACTTGCATGTCTTGCATCCCAAGGGTCAGTTTGCCCTTTCATTTGCAAGAAACAAGTGGACAAATGTGCTATTTGGTAGGGGTGTAGTTGGAGGATTGTTTGGCCTGAAAGGAATGGGAAGGAGATGGCTTTGTTGGAGGTGGAAACAGACCAGGAGATCTTTCACAGTATTAGGGCTTTTCTGGCATGACAGGTGGTAATACAAGGGATTGGTACAGCGATGGTATTCTATCTTCACCCTCATTCTCAAAGAGTTTACACCAGGTCATCAACTGCATTCCCAAGTTGCACTATAAATTTGCAGCAGTCCATTTCCACTGATACAATAAAAATAACTGAACTAGCTTGTTAGCGTCTAGATATATATTTGAGTGGTGCTATTACAGTGAATAAATACAGTGAATAAATTAACAATAACATTCTGGTTACAACAGTTTACTCGGTCATTTTACAACATATAGAATCATGAGCAAGCAAGAAAGATAAATAAAATGGTTTTGCTGTTTTAGATTATACCAGATTACATACAAATGAATCCAGTCACACTGTAGAGCTGAAAGGCAGTGGAGATGTTAATGCAACAATGAAGATCTACAGAGTCCATGACAGAAAATCAATACAAATGCAGCATCAGACGAAATATATGCAGGTATTTTTTTTTCCCCCATTTTAAAAGGCAGGAAAGTGTTTGAAGGAAATGGTACTGTGCTGAACTGGACCTATTCCGCTCAATATGCTAAACAAGGCAGTCACATGGTTGCTAAATCAGTGAGCCTTTTGTTATTTGTGTGTGAGTGACAGCTGGCAAGGAGCACAGAGCACCTGTGATAATCACTCGACATGCCGGCTGATTTTCAGACAAATGAAATGTCAGGCAGGATCAAAATGTTGCAGCACGCTGAAATGCTGAGACAATCACAAAATATCAGCTACCGGCCTTGAGCCTTTTCAGTCAAATCCCTCCACACACCCCATCTACTGTTAACTGAAGAGCCTGACTTCCAAACCTCAAGTTAGAAAGAAACATGACTCTTGTTTTGCCCATGTAGATGATACTTAAACATTATTTTTCAGGCTGATTTTGGGCCCTGCCTATCCCCATCCCCATGTCCTGCATCCAATTTGCTCTGTCATGTGTGTTTTTGAAGTTCAACATTTACCAGAAGTAGGCAGATGACTTGGAATGGGGTCTTTGCATTCATCGCTGATGATAGGTGTGTAAACCCTTTCACTGGGCTGTTTTTGTAATATTACTGTTAGTCAAGTGGCAATAAAATTAGATGAAAATAAGTACTGAAAGTATGTATGCATCTGATTAATCCATCTTTTCTCTTACATGTATTGATGATTTTGCTGCACAGTTTAGTAACAATAATCAATTTATTAGGAAAATTATCCTAGAATTTTGCTTGGTGGGTTATTATTTTAAATCTCAAGTTTATTTCATTTCATTCAAAAAATGATTAATGTTGATACTATTTAATTGATTTGTTTTTAGAACCAAACAGAAGTTCAGGTTAATGATACACAAACTGTGAGATCTAAATATTGTGAGTTTTTACATCATTGATTCAGTTAGAGATCTCTCCGCCAACACCACACTCCGTGCCCCCATGTTATAGCTCACTAATTCAGGGGTAATTTTGGCCAGCAGGACAGGAAGCAGCATTGTCTGAGGGGTCTGTGGCTCAATGACAAGTGGGAAACCCTTGAGCAGAATTCTGGATTCCCCTTTCTCCACTTTCCATTTCATTGTCCACTCTCACTTCCCTTCTAATTACGAATTTGCAACACTTGAGTGGTCTACAGACTGGCCAAGGTGACATTTTCCTCCATTCTGCTTGAATTGACTGACAATATAATGTAAGTCATTGTTGAGGAGCTTTGAGCATTTGGTAAGCTGCACCATCTGATGCGCTGTGTAAGTGCATGGTTATTGCCTGGAATTGAACATCAGTACAAATGCCTGAGACCGCATGACACTCATGACAGAGGGACCCCTCCAATCTCCCACCAAGGATGTGCACTCCTTTGGAAAAAGCTAACAGAAAATTTTGCATTTTCTGTTGTTGCTCCAACATTGCCCTCTTAGTGAATGATCCTCGAGGATCAACATTTGAACCCGGCCAAACAGAGCTCGTGCCCTGCACCCTCCAGTAAGAATGCTCCAGTGCTATCCCTGTCTGCAACACAAGCCATGCTGACTTGTGTTGTGTGACTGCCAATGTAACAACCTGACTATCTCCCTTAGGAGGCCTTGCTGAGGTGGATATATATGAGCTATGGTGTCTGGGGTGGGGGGGGTATATGTCCAAGATTCATGAGTCAAGTGATTGTATTGGCTCAGAATGCAAACCCCCTCTGAAACAAAGTGTAGAGCTGGATGAACACAGCAGGCCAAGCAGCATCATAGGAGCAGGAAGGCTGACGTTTCGGGCCTAGACATTTCTGATGTGTTCATCCAGCTCTGCACCTTGTTGTCTCGGATTCTCCAGCATCTGCAGTTCCTACTTTCTCCCCTCTGAAACATCTTTGTCATCCTCTTGCTCCAAATCTTGTGTCATGTGGTAGATGGAAGACATAAGTCAGAACCATCATGGTGAAAGAATTAAACATAATAATTGTGCAGATGCTCATATTTTAGTTTGTTTTGACAGTAAATCAACATGTATGTACTCTGTGGTGGTATAATTATAATTATAATTATCGCACCAGATACCTAACTGCTTTACAGGTGTTCATCTGGAATCTTTAGTCATTAACTTTTTCACAAATTATAAAAACTGAAACATTTTTCTTTCTTTATTCATTCATGGGATGAGGGTGTTACTGACTAAGCAGCATTTATTGTCCATCCCTAATTGCCCAGAGGGCAGTTCAGCATCAACCACATTGCTGCGGGTCTGGAGTCACATGTAGTCCAGACCAGGTAAGGATGGCAGTTTCCTTCCCTAAAGGACATTAGTGAACCAGATGGGTTTTTCCTGACAATCAACAATGGATTCATGGTTATCATTAGATGCTTAATTCCAGATTTTATTGAATTCAAATTCCACCATCTGCCATAATGGGATTCAAACCCGGGTCACTGGAATGTTATCTGGGTCTCTAGGTTAACAGTCCAGCAATAGTACCACTAGGGCATCACATCAAACTCCTGTACTCTCCAAGTAGTACCAGTTTCCCACCAATAAACTGGTTTCGTAATCCTCTCCTCGCTTTCAAGTCCTTCCTTAGCTTCACCTCAGTTTACCTTCCTGATCTCCTCCAACTCTAAGTCCTCTTTTTTGCCTGGTAATCATCTAGAATGAGGTGAAATGGAATACTTCATATTTCCTGATTTTTACAATCCTTGTGAAGATGTTAACGTTCATGTTACATTGACTGGTACTCAATCTAATGATGTCACAATCATCGAACAGAGATAGTCAAGTTTTGTATGGGTACCTGAAGGAGCAGATGTCTTCTGTACAGCTCTCGATAAACCTTAATAATTATGCCTAGCAAGTAATTGTAAAGTGTACTTATTGTTAACATGCAGTAAACTATCTTGGTGTGCAAGACAAGTGTCTTGTTGTTTAAAAATGCCAGTAGTCTGTTATCTATCAGTGATAGTTAGTCACCACAAGATTAAATATAGAGAAAGGAATGTTGATGACAGTGAACTAACCAAAGCACAATATAACATGCTGACAGCTTGGTATCTGAAATTACCTTCACTGATTCCTCAGCCATTGTATTAGGCTTTTGGAATAATCTAGTTTCTTTGTAATGACCCTTAAATCTCCATTTTCAAAAATCTCCTCAGTGTTCTCTTTATTTCTTTAGCACCACATTTTTACCCTGTATTTTCCCCTTTCCTTTCCAATTTTGCCTACTTACAAATATTTTGAGACATTGTGGTGAATATGGAAGTTGCCAATCAAATGGGCAGCATGGTGCCTCAGTGGTTAGCATAACTGCCTCACAGTGCCAGGGAGCCTGGTTTCATTCTGCCCTTGGGTGACTCTGTATGAAGTTTGCACATTCACCTGCATCTGTGTGGGTTTCCTCCAGGTGCTCTGGTTGCTTCTCACAGACCAAAGAATTATAGATTAGGTGGTTTGGCCATGCTAAATTGCCCATAGGTGTCCAGGAATGTGTAGATTAAGTGGATTAACCATGTGATATGCAGGGTTACAGAGATGGGGTAACGGGGTGGTTCTGGATGGGATGTTCTTCAGAGGGTCTGTGTGGACTCAATGGGCCGAATGGCCTGCTTCCCCGCTGTAGTGTTTCTATGATCTGTATATTGTTCTTGATGTATACTTTAACAAACCTATATGGTTAACATATTTCCTGTTATGGAGAGACCTGGTGAGTGTTGACTGGTATTCAAGGCTTTAACAGAAAGATCATTTAAGACAGACTGAACTGCTTTATTTGCAATAGGCTAGTTCTGAAATCACCACTAATCATTTCAAATGGATGCACTTTCCGAGCCACTAAAGTCAACAAAATTGACCTAATGATCGCATTTTTCCTACTGTTTGGGACATTGTAATAAAAAGACTGCTGTGCAATCTTTCCTCTGTCAGCTCATAGACTGCAGCTTCCTTTGTAACAGAATTCTCTGTGACTCAGTTTTTCTGAAATCTATTTTCTATTTATGGGCCACCACACATTGGGAACAAATCTACTTTCCCAATAACTTATAGAGAAAAAATGCAATTTAAATTATTGGATTTATTTTTAAATTTAAAAAAAAACACTAATTGCCTCTGGTTTTTGCTTTATTATGAAGTTTCAAACTCTACGTTTAAAAGATTGAATGTTAATGAAAAGGTTGGGGTTAAAAACTACATAAATGTAAATTTAGAGTTGTTTCTTTGTTCCTCATTGAAAATGCAATGCATAATGAGCACAGCTTTGGATACTTTTTGAAAAGTGATTATTTAGCATTGGGTCAGAATAAGGTAAAGCAAAAACATTACGGTGAAGTTCCATCTGGTCAAAGAGACTTTATGAGGGTGAAAATGGCAACATGGATCACACTCCAGAGTTCCCTCTTTATTCCCAGTCTTTCTGATTTTCAGCAGGGCCTTTAAATGTGTGGGCTGGTTCGGGTCATTAAGTTTTCACTCAACACTCTCATTCTGGCCGGTTCCATATTGGGTATATGCATCATCTAGACCTCTGACATCACCCCCCTCCCCACCCCCCACCCTAACCCCCATCATCAACCACAAGACGTCGTACTGAAGTTTCACTGTTACCTCAGACCTGAGAACCAACCAAGCCCCAGGGAAAACATTGCTGGATTGACAGCTCCGCCTCTATGATCTACTCTGTCAATTGCACAACTTTTATTCACGCCAAACAAAGATGTTTCAAGTTCTTGCAATTTCTGCTATTGGTACTGTAAAGCGTTTGGAGGTTGATACTTTTAATGGTCTGTAATTAAAAGATTTTATTAAACAAAGTGACAAGTTATTCAAGAATGACAGTTTTAAAAAGGCTTGTCATTATAGGGTTATTTGCTTTTATACAGACTGTATAGTGGTCGAATTGATAAGGAAGTACTTGCAATGGAGGCTGGTGGGGGGGATGTGGGGATGGGAGGGAATAGCATTCATGGAGGTTTTGAGGGAACATGGGGTATGTCGGATGCACATCTTGGTGTTCAAGGGGTCATCCAGCAGTAGATGGAGTGACATGAGGTGATATGGATGGGGCACGGGGCACATGGGGCATGAGATTATGTGAGGGATGAGGGCTCGAAGGCCTCACTGTTTTAATCATAACCGAGACGAAGTCCAACAGTACCAGAACACACATTTTAAACAGCCTACCTCTGAACCTCGAAGCCCTTTTGGCTGCCTTTGAACTCTTTCCCAGGTGCGGTGGCCCAACTAAAATCCATATCCATCCCTCTCAGAGTGAAAATTCCATCCGTGCTGCATGTTTTCCCATGGGCTAAGCTCAAACCTTTCCTGACTCCTAATACCCACCTTGTAGATTAAAATCTAGCTTATAACTGCATATTGCAATACTAGAAATGTCAGTAGTGAGGGCTATACCACTGTCCTCCATGTATATGTTATGTCAAGATCCTGGAATTCCCACACTAACAGTACTGTAGGCCTGGCTTCACCACACAACTGTAATCCTTCAAGAAGGTGGCTCACCACCATCCTTTCAAGTCCAACTATGAATAGACTTTAATAAATCATGGCCTTGCCAGTGATGCCACATCCCCAGATTTAAACTCTAAATATATATGCTATACATATCCTTCTAACATCAACGGTGCATCACTAGTACCAATTTGCCACATAGCACTCCATTATGAACACTGCTCACGATGCATTAACTTGCATTCACTTCTATAGCAGCAGAAGTAAGTCATTTGTACCAGCAACTGTCTGTTCCTTCATTTAATTATTTGCCTGTAGAGATTCCATAACATGAATGCTAATGACTCTGCAATTTTATGTTTTGTTGCTTTCTCTGCCTTGATTATATGTACTGCATTCTCTTTTATCTTTAAAAATACTTATGTTAATCCCTTGTGGCATTGAATCTAGAAGGTGGTCAATGAAGTGTTTTTAGCCTAATGGGGAGTGGTGAGTGACTAGAATTGCTGCACTACAGATAATGGCCATTGGGCCCATTGAGTCTGCACCAACCCTCTGCACAGCATCCCACCCTTTTACCATAACCCCACATTTACCGTAGTTAACCCACCTTCCCTGTACACCACAGTTCAATTTCCCAATGGCTAATCCACCTAACCTGCACATCCTTGGACTGTGGGAGGAAACAGAAGCACCCAGAGCAAACCCACATATACATGGGGAGAATGTGAAAACTCCACACAGTCACCCATGGCTGAATCAAACTTGGGTCCCTGGTGCTGTAAAGTAGCAGTGCTAACCACTGAGCCACCATGCCACCCATTCACTAAGTGATTTAGTTACTCAGCTAAGTAATACCGTGAAGGGGACAAGGAGTAGGCATGGAGTTGGAGAGGGGGATGTATTGTGTTCTGCAGATCTAGATTTATCCTTGTGCATAGACAGCTAGCAGGAAGGGGTGCTATTAGAATGTTTGTCTTTACAATCTCGGGAAGAGAGAGGCAGTGGGCAGTTGAGCTTCATTTTTCAATCTGTCCTCTACTTTGCTAATGACTGCTGAAACTTGCTATTTGTATTCAATTAGGATGGCATGAGTTTAATTAGGTAAGATATGATGTGCTTGACTTCAATTATAGAATCCCTAGAGTATGGAAACAAGCCCTTCGGTCCAACATATCCACACTGACCCTCAGAGCATCCCACCCAAACCCATCCCCCTATAACTGATGTGAGTGAGGTAGCAATGGTTCATTGAAAATGGTCACTGGACACAGAACATAACGGTCATTACTGGCATTTTGCACACCAAATTAGTGTTTGGAGTTTTTTTTTCTTCTCCAACCAGCTAGAAAGTCACAGAAATGGCTGTTTGGATCATGGTTTTCCAGCTGGAAAGTGGGAGAATGAGAAAAAGTGTGACTCTATCAGGAATGTAACACTGTGTCATAGGCAGGATTTTACATCCCTGCTTTGGAGTAGGCTGGCAGAAAGGGGGTGAGTTGTAAAATTGATTGGGGTAGCTCATATTACATAATTAATGGTCACTTAAGACGCCTCCTACAGCTAGTACTTTATCAGCAGTGACAGACGTTCACAGCACAAGGCAAAACCACCAAATATATCCTGTGTGCCTGGGACTTGAGAGCTTCTCGTTTTCAGGTACCCTGAGCCACCGTGCAGGGCACCCCCAGTGCAAAGCGTTGACCCCATTCCCCAGCCCTGTGGTTGGTTGCCACTCTCACTCGCTCCCATCATACAATCCACAGTCTGCCTGGCTGTTCCTGTCAAGATTGCCCGTCCTACCTTGAAATCTGGCTTCCATTCACTATTTCACAGCGAGACTGACTGCAGTTCTAGCAGTGGCCAGTGATTGTGATATCACCGTTGGGACTGAAGAGCTACCAGCCCTTTTGGAAGTGGGAGTCCCTCCCTGGTGAGGCTAGAAGCCATGGCCTGAGTTATCCAACAGTATTCCAGGCTGGTAGACAGTTGTTCATCCCAACTTTTCATTAGGTGGTTGATCTACCAACTCCATGTAAATTTGATTCTTACATGGGGTTGATTGTAGCTTTGCTGATTCAATTGACATTCTGCTGAACATTAAGTTATTGCTCAATCCCACATTTATAGTGCTTACTTCATTTTATTTCCACTTCATAAACAGCAGTTTGATTCTCATGAATAAGCCGCTCCAGTTTTTGATTAGTTTTAGCTAACCCAATGTGAAACCTCACTGTTTGCAATCTGACACCTTGTTGTGTTTATAGTGGCATATCGTGTAGTATTAAGTCTCACACTCAGTATGTCTGTATACCTTTAAGAGATGTACTCCTGATATCATCATTGTATCACGGCATGTGATCTGAGGGTGTAAAGATCTCAGACTCCATCTTAACACAGACACCACTTGAGCCATAACACACTACAAGAAGAATGCTGTTTTGTATAACTTAACTGTTTACGTTAGCCCAGGCTCTGGTGTGCCTGTGAAGGTTAATGTTTGTCTATAATAGCCAGCTGTAATAATATCTGTTGGATTATTCAATGCCATGTTATCCTGGCTTAGTTTCTCATGTCATGAGAGCAAGCATTGCTGCATCAGGCAGAACAGCCAGCTAGAAGCAAGAATCATATTGGCTAGTGACACATTACTTTTATCACGTGGAGATCCCACTATTTTTAGAAAAGAAACATGTTTTGTTGTTCACTAAAGATAAATTATATTGAGCTTTAAGTCTTCTTTCAGCATGAATAAATTAATGAGTTCTTTGTTCGGATTATAAGTGTTCATTTATTCCTGAATTGCTTCTTTCAGTTATTCATGATCTACTAGATTGCACTTACTACAAATATCAAACATCGAACTGTACCAGAAATTCTTAAAGTTCTATTATTGAACACTTAAAACAGATATCATGAAAAATATTCTCTAATCAAAGAGAGATGGATGTCTAGAATAATCTAATAAGCAAGGCAGCAGAGCGAAACATTGGACCATTCAAAATAAAATTAATATGGTGTCAGAGCGTTTAATGTGCTGAAGAAATGAGTTTCAATGGGCTGGAAATACCACAAGGGAAATAATTCAAAATGATAGTAAGGAATGGAACTATCTCAATTACTGGTTCAGTACATAAATCAAACATAGATAATCCAATATTTAACCCTCCATATCTTTTTTGAAGGGCAGAAGATAAGTTTTGCAAATTATTCACTGCAGTGAAGGGTTAACTTAACAAGAGGGATAAGCTTAAATCCTGGCAAGGTGGTTGGAGAATACTATCTTTTTTTCTCCAAAGCATAAGAGATTTATGAAATATCTTACTGAGTAAGGGTGTTCATGTGAAGAGGTTAAATGGCTTTAAGAGGCAATGGTATTGAACTGGATTAATCTTTCAATGAGTTAAGATTCCAGCATGTTAGATGTGAATATAATTCAGCAAATCTGGTCATTTGTAGTGTCCTATCATAAAATGGCCAGGCAGCCTCTGCATTGTTGTGAAAACGTAATTGATTTTGGTACACTCTTTTCGGTTGGGAATCTACCCTTCATCCCCCAAGTTGGTTTCAAGATCTGCACTATTTGGCTCACTTTTGATATCCTCCTGGAAATAAGGGAAAGACAATAAACACATAGTCACAATTCTTTTTTAAATCTCTTGGAAGAAAGGATTTGAGGGATTGATGAAAGACAAGTGGGACATCAAGGGGCAGATGTATTGAACACAATAGGCTTAACCTGATCCTATAACATTTCTGGTAAATTGTGATGGAGTGGGAAAATATTGCAATTAAAATCCGAAGTCCAAAGATCAGGTACGTTGAATAGTCTGCTTAACCATTCGGAATTAACACCTAAAATCTACTCCAATATTCCCAACACTAGTCAAAAGAGTACACAGAATCCCTGCAGTGTGGAAATAGGCCATTTGGTCCAACACATCAATTGTCCAAAGAGCATTCCACACAGAACCACCCCATCACTGCAACCTGTACCTCCCATTAGCCAATCTACTTAACCCACACATCTCTGGACACCAGGCAATTTAACATGGCCAATCCACCTGACTTGCACCTTTAGAATGTGGGAGGGAACTGGAGCAAACCCACACAGACATAGGAAGAATGTGCAAACTCTGCACAGACAGTTACCCAAAGCTGGAATTGAACATGGGTCCCTAGCACTGTGAGGCAGTAGTGCCAACCACTGAGCCACCATGGTATCAGGGAGCTTCACTACATTACAGCCTTGAACCATTTGCCCATGCCATCCATTGGAATCCACTTTGTCAAAATGCTTGAAGAAAGATCAAGAATTTTATTGCAATAGCACATAAGAATGCTCTATTTATCTAACTCCTCTTTCTTTTTCTATGAAATTCCAACTTGATCACCATTAAATCAATACGATTCCCAGTTGTGGATAATGTCATGGGGTCATCGAAAGTCTATCACTGGGAGAATATGTCCACCTTCTCAACCAAATATCATGTCAATGATTTCATACCCTATCCTTGTGGCATTGGTTGGAAGAGGAGTGAAAACTGTAGTCAAACAGCAGCATAAAATTGACCATAAATTGGATTTTAAAAGTTGGAACCAAGCATTTGAAATAGTACTGATGAGACAACTGATTTCTTTTTTCTTCTTCCCATAGAATAATTGACTATGCTGTTCAATTTCAAGTATAGAGCATGCTGGCAAAGCTTTAAGGTTCTGATGAGATTAATTTGCAGAGAAAATTAAAATCCATGAATGAGTAGAGTTCAGCTTCCAGTCACTCACCAGCTAATCACCATTGTAATGTTCTGCTACCCGACAGTTATTTCTAACATATGCAACCATGTCACACATTTGCAGTTACTGACATTAGGTGTTAGCTTTAATTTGTTTCAGTGTGGAATACTGGGTCCAGGCAGAGCCAGGAGACTAATTAAATATATATGACATCGAGGGTTTCTAGTTCCATGCTTTAAATGTGGAAAATAGCATATAAATTAATCTTCTTTATTTCAAATCTGATTGATGGCTTAATCTTCAGGTTCTAATGTATTGCACTTGTAAACAGCAAATCAAGGAACAAAATAAAGGATGTGCTATGACTAAAGATGTGATCCAGGATGCATAAAATGAGATCCAATGAAACTGCATTGCTCAAAGAGAGCGTTTTCATCTTGTTGCTGGAAGGTTGCGAGTTCAAGTGCCTCTCAAGAGATTTGAGCACTATGTTGGCAGACAATCCAACACAGCACTAAGGGTATACTGTAAATTGAAGCATGTTAGATAGCTCCACTATTGGTGGTGTTGCTCTTCACAAAAGACAGCAGATCAGATCCCATTTTTCTACTTGGGTTGACATAACGCTTTATCATCAGCATTGAATATTCAGACTTTAACTATGCCAACAATTTAACCCGCAGTGTTATAAACCTTCCCATTTCACTCTCACATCTTTTTCTGAGGTCATGGCTTCTTTCAATTTCTCCTGTTGCAACTGAACTATTTAAATAAGATGCATTGTAGAGTCATAGAGTCATTCAGCATGGAAACAGATCCTTTAGGCCAACTTGTCTGCTCCAATCAGACACCCCAATCTGACCTAGTCCCATTTGCCAGCCTTTGGTCTGTATCCCCTTTTAAACCCTTTCTATTCATGTAGCCATCCAGATGCCTTTTAAATGTTGTAATTGTACCTGCCTCCACCACTTCATTTGGCAGCTCGTTCCATATTTGCATCATCTTCTATGTGAAAAAGTTACTCCTCAACTCCTGTTTAAATCTTTTCCCTCTCACCTTAAACCTATGCCCTCTAGTTTTGGACTCATCCAGCTTAGGGAAAAGGCTTGGCTATTCACCCTATCCATCCCCCTCATGATTTTATAAACCTCTATAAGGTCACCCCTCAGCCTCTGACACTTCATTGGGAAAAAAGTCCCAGCCTCTCCCTATAACTCAAATTTTCCCATCCCAGAAACATTCTTGTAAATCTTTTCTTCACCCTCTCAATTTTAACAACATCCTTCCCATAGAAGGGAGACCGGAATTGTATGCAGTATTCCCAAAGTGGCCTCACCAATGTCTTGTATAGCTGCAACATGACATTCCAACTCCCATACTCAATATTCTGACCAATGAAGGCAAGCGTGCCAAATGCCTTCTTCACCATCGTGTCTACCTGCAGCTCCACTTTCAAGGAGATGATTATTCTGATCCTGACTCAACCAAAGGACAGCTACGTACTGTATGCTATGTGTCTCGTTTAAGTAGCACTGACTAAGGACTGAAAAGACTTTAGTGTACACTTCCATCGAGGCCACAAGCTTGATTCTGAGCATTTGATTGCTTGTCATTTTAAATGTCTACCCTACTCTCACTCGAACTTTTCTGCCCTCAGGCTCTTAACTAAAGCTCAGTGGAACTTCAACAGGCACTTTATACCCTTCCAGACTCAATATTGAATTCAACAATTTCAGGTCATAACCATTGCTTCCGTTTTCTTTCAGAATGGTAATGACTCTGCTGTTCACTTAATCACTCCTGACATCCACATTATCACAGAGTGTTGCTTTTGTTTTACCCACCTGTCAACGCCTTTTCCCTGTGTATGCATGTTTAAAGTGTCTCTACCTTTTCTTCAATTCTGATGAAAAGATCAGCAGTCCAAAATATATTGCTGCCCAACCTGAGTATTTCCAGCATTTTCCACATTTTTAAAATTTCTGATTTCTAGCTGTTTTGGCCTTTGTTAAATTCTACATGCTTGCTTTTGTCAGTGAATGATAATGGGGACTGTGAAGGACAAAGTGTAGCAAATGGGCTGTTCTTGTGGAAATATTCACTACAAACATTAATTGTCTTTGAATATCTTTACAATTGAAATGCTATTTCATCTGTATTTTATTTCACTTCAAATTATTAATAAAATTAAAACTATTCTGAATCAAGAATCGGAATCCCAGTGATAAAAAGAACTACTTGTTAATGAGATAGTAGGAACAGCAGATGCTGGAGAATCTGAGATAACAAGGTGTAGAGCTGGATGAACACAGCAGGCCAAGCAGCATCTGAGGAGCAGGAAGGCCAACATTTCGGGTCTAGACCCTTCTTCTCTCTACTTGTTAATGAAAGTGTCGACTACATGTTTGTCTGAAAGGACAATACTAATGTTGCTAAAGAAAAAAGGCACTTAATGTTGTAATTGGTTGCCAGTTCCCATCATACCATGTTATGCCACTGTGTGTTCCTCTCTACATTTGTAAACATGTCCGCAATTTATGCAAAACATCATTTTAAGCTTGAAGGCACACCTTGCTGTCACTTGTCTTTTCTCTCTACTGGTGTGTGTGGGTCACAGAATGAACAGTTAGTGTTATGGATTCCCTCTTCACTGTGACAGCCATGATGACTGTGGTGTGGAGACTCAGATGGAACCGCCCTGAGATTGAAGCTGAAACATTTTGATATGCGCCTGTACAAATATTTTTTTCTCATTTGCTCTTGTGGGCATGGCCGAATGAAATTAGTTCTAAAGCCTGATCACTGCCTGTTCTCCAAACACCCACACTCGATCTCACAACCTTTCCGATCCTCATTCTTAGATAGAGTCATAGAGCTACACAGCATGGAAATTGACACTTCGGTCCAACTTGTCCATGCTGACCAGATATCCTAAATTAATTTAGTTCCATTTGCCAATATTTGGCCCATATCCCTCTAAACCCTTCGTATTCATATACCTACCCAGATGCCTTTTAAATGTTGTAATTGTGCCATCCTCCACCACTTCCTCTGGCAGCTCATTCCATACACGTAGCACCCTCTCACCTTAAATTTGCCCTCTAGTTTTGGATTCCACTACCCTGGGGAAAAGACCTTGGCTTTCCACCCTAACTATCCCCCTCATGATTTTGTAAACTTCTATAAGGTCATCCCTCAGCCTCCAATGCTCCAGGGAAAATAGCCCCAACTTATTCAACCTCTCCCTATAGCTCAAACCCTCCAATCTTGGCAACATCCTTGTCAATCTTTTCTGAACCCTTTCAAGTTTCACAACATCCTTCCTATATCAGGGAAACAGGACTTGAATGCAGTATTTCAAAAGTGGCCTGATCATTGTCCTGTACAGCTGAAACATGACATCCCAACTCCAATACTCAATGCACTGACCAAGAAAGGCAATCATACCAAATGCCTTCTTCACTATCCTGTCTACCTGTGAGTCTGCTTTCAATGAACTATGAAACTCACACTCCAAGGTCTCTTTATTCAGCAACACTCCCCAGGACATTACCATTAGTCCTACCCTGATTTGCCTTTCCAAAAATGCAGCACCTCACATTTATCTGAATTAAACTCCATCTGCCACTCCTTGGCGACCAACCCATCTGATCAAGATCCCGTTGTACTCTGAGGTAACCTTCTTGGCTGTCCACTACACCTCCAATTTTGGTGTCATTTTCAAACTCAATAACCATGCCTCCTATATTCACATCCAAATCATTTATATAAATGACAAAAAGCAGTGGATCCAGTACCAATAATTGTGGCATACCGCTGGTCACAAGTCTCCAGTCTGAAAAGCAATCCTGCACCACCACCCTCTGTCTCCTACCTTCAAGCCAGTTCTGTATCCAAATGGCTAGTTCTCCCTGTATTCCATGTGATCTAACCTTGCTAACCAATCTACCATGTGGAACCTTGTGGATCGCCTTACTGAAATCCGTATAGATCACATCCAATGTTCTGTGTTCATCTATCCTCTTTGTTACTTCTTCAAAAAACTCAATTAAATCAGTGAGACATGATTTCCCATGCACAAAAGCCAGGTTGACAATCCCTAATCAGTCCTTGCCTTTCCAAATCCATGTAGATCCTATCCATCAGGATCCCTTCCAACAACCTGCCCACCACTGATGTCAGACTCACTGGTCTATAGTTCCCTGGCTTACCATCTTTCTCAAATAAGTTATTTTCTCAAATAACCAACCTCCAGGCTTCCATCACTTCACTTGTGGCTATCAATGATACAAATGTTGTTTACCCAACTCTCAACTTTCCCCACACACTCTCCTGTGATCACACAGCTCTACCTGCTTATAACTCCACCATCTACTTGCTTATTCCATTCTATCTACTACACACCAGCTCTCCGGTGTTAGGGCAACTTTCCTTAAAAAATGGGGTTGAAAAGCACAGCTCTAGCATTTTCTATTCCTCAAGCTGCTTCTTTGTACCTGAAACTACTTTCAAGGACCCCTTGGATCAAAACTAAGCAAATAACACAACAATTACTGTGAGATGAAGATGTGCATTTACATATCACTATTCATAACCTCAGGACATCCTAAAGGGCTTTGTGGCCAATGAAGTATAATGTTGGATTGTGTGAAAATTTGAAACATGAAGCATGAATGGTCATTCTGTACTCAATGTGCTGGTCACTGTTAATGCTCAATTACATTGTATTGTCAGTTTTGTCACTTTAATTTCATGTCGCTTCATTTAAAGCACTGAGAGTAGCTGTTCACGAAGGAGCTTTATAAACCTTTAATTGTTATTGCTCAGGGATGGCCCCATACCATTGATTTCTTTCCACCTAATGAGCGAACTCTTTAACTTGAATCATTATCTTTGTCTCGATGAAATTTATAAATTAAGTAATTAGAATAGTGCAAGTGATGTATTTGCTGCCATTAAGCTACGTGCAAGCAGTTCCTAATATGTCTAGATTTGTATGTCTTATGCAGCCCAGCTCTGTGCATCTTAATGAGGCAGATTCATAGAAAATTTCACAGCTCTGAGGAGAGTGTTCTCCTTTTATATAGAGAATACTTCAAAATTTCCGTCAGCTTGCAGTAATAGACATTGCAAAAGAAAAAGGTGTATTAGTTCTGTAATGCTTTTTGTAGGTTTTCCTGGCAGACATTCATCTTGTGGGAACACTTGGCTGCATATAAAGCAGTAATTTTTTTTATCATAACTTTCAACTTATTTTCATGTGGATGTTTTGACATGGCAAATTTGAGCTGGAAGTGCAATGGCATTAACTTAAACTTTCTTGTTATTCATCCCTTGGGGATGGGTCAAAATGTATTGCCCCATCTGTGGTGCCATGAGAGAGTGATTGAGGGCCATAATTTTGAACCGTTGCCTTTGGAGTTTGATGCAACTGTTCATCTTGCTTCATTATTTCAGAGGACATTTGAAAGTCCCACTTATGTGCCATATGTAAACCAAATAAAGGAAGGGTTACATGTTTATTTTAATAAAGGATCATATTGACTTTTCAGAATTATTCTACTCTCAAGGTTACTCACGGGACAATACTTAAAGAATTTGAAGTCAGGAAGTGGAATTGAGTATTGATTTCTTTGTTATTGCACTCATTTTCTATAGTTATCCTCTTACATCAGTCAAAAATTGCTCCATCTCCCACAATATTGTTGGTAAGACCCTCAGCTGCATTCGACCCTTCCCATATACTGCCCTCACCTCTTCACCTCCTTCCTTAAACAATGATAGGGTTCCTTTTGTCTTCACTTTCTACTCCACCAGTCTCCACATTCAAAGGATCATTTTTCTCCACTTCTGCCATCTCTCATCATGTGTCAACATTCTGCAGGGAGTGTTCCCTCCATGACACCTTGGCTCGCTCTTCCGACACTTCTAACACTCCCCATGGTACCTTTGCATGCAATCACAGAAGGTGCAACACTTACCTATGCACTTCGTCCCTCCTTGCTTTCCAATGCCCGAAACACACCATCTAAGTGAAGCAGCATTTCACTTGTACTTCTTTCAATCTAGTCTACTTTATTCACTGCTTGTAATATGGTCGCCTTTACACTGGCAAGACCAAAACGGATTGGGTGACCACTTTGATGAACACCTCTGTCTGTAGTTCTTTTTTATTCACTCACATGATGTAGGCAGCTCTGGCTAGGCTAGCATTTATTGCCCATCCCTAACTATCTGGAGGGCAGTTAAGAGTCAACCACATTAGTACGGGTCTGAAGTCACATATAGGTAAGAATAGCAGATTTCCTTCCCTAAAGGACATTTCTGAACCAGATGGGATTTTTCAACAATCAACAATGGACTCTTTGTTCCAGATTTTTTAAAATTAAATTCAAATTCCACCATCTGTCGTGGCAGGATTTGAATCTGAGTTCCCAGGACATTAGCTGAGGTTCTGGATTCGTAGCGATAATAAGACCTCCCAGTTGCTTGATATTTGAATACACCATCTTGTTCTCATGCTGGCATTTCTGTTCTAGATCTGCTACAATGTTCCAATGATGCACAATGCAAGCTGAAGGAAGAATACGTAATTTTCTGCTTAGACATTTACACCCTTCCTTGGAGTTGAACGACTTCAAACTATGAGCACTGTCCGCTATTTTATTTACATCCCTTTGCTGCCAGACCTGCTGAGTTTCTCCAGCATTTTCTGTTTTAATTTCAGATCTCCAGCATCCACATACTTTGTTTTCATTTGAGACTGTATTGTCCTATGGTAATATACAGGGAACTCAGCCTCAGGCCTATTTCTTGAAATTATACCAATGCTTTATATGTCAAGAATAATCAGCACAAATAAGTGCCAATGTAGAAGCACTATTTTTGTGCAGAAGCATAATACTCGCCATTATCTCAGAGAAACATGGGTCTGCTCTCTCATAGAGAGAGAGACAAGTAGTGGTCAGTTTAACCTGAGAGTCACCACACTTCAGATGAATGGCGAAGTTGACAAAACCAATTCACCTGCATTTGTGCCACTAATTCATTTATTTTGTTACTAATACGGCGCACGTTAAAGTAAAGAGTGATTAACTTTGTCTTTTTTAAAAGTCACCCCCCCACCTTCGTTTTGACCTATTTATAGTTCTTTTTCTGTCCCGTCCTAGCCCACTCCGGATATGGTTATTCAAATAGTCACCCTAAGGTTGCCATATCCTCTTGCATTGTAAGTTAAGGCCTGCCAGTTATGATTATAACTGGGACTAGTTCTCACCTGGCAGACTTGTTGTCCGACCACATCTATTGTCACCTCAGGACTACCTCTAGAGGTGAATCCTCCCCAGAACCAAAATATGGCGTATGGGGGCCTCCTTAATGGAAATGGCATTTTTCCAGCTCCAATTCCCATCTTCTTCGCAAAAACTTGGCCCAGCATTTCAGGTCGATGACCTTTCATCAGAACAATCTTTAAGTGCTCTCTATTGTGAAGTGCTCCTGCTTGTGTTGTTTGATCTGAGTACCTGGTTTGAGTGTCAAAACCCAACTCTAGCACCTTTAGCATATAGCCTAGGAATGTGGGAACTATTCAACTGTAGGCCTGTCCCATGGAACTATTCTCCTAGTATACTGGCAATTTTCCCCTAAACATGATCATGAACCAAATTACTGGATAGTGTGTGTGTTTCTGAAAGAGAACTTCTGAAGCTTCTGTTACCTTCATTTACTGTCTATAATCAGTGGGTTTTTTTAAATGGAATAGAGGTGGTGCTAAGATTTTCCATTTTGAAGATGAAATATGGTGTTGAGCATCTGAGATGGTGCCATAACTGCCAATGCCTGCAGCAAGTTATCTCATGCAAGCATGGGCCTTCCAGCTTGTTCTCTATGTATGTGAGATTTTGACTAATTCACAGAACAAATAATATGGTGAGCAAACAGACATTCCTGCCACTGAAAGGATCTGCCAAGCTCAAACGTTCTGGTGCCATATTTAAAGATCAGCTGGACACCATTTCTCTCACTGTGAGCCAGGAACTTCCTAGTTGCATTTGGTGGTCACCCACAGAATCCATGAGACCTACCAGGAAGTCACAACTGGCTGTAAGCTTACTGATGCTGCTTTGCAGATGCTTCTGGCCAGTCATCGAAAGAAGGTCCATCCTACAGACAGGGGAAGACATCCATCCCCCCTGAACAGCCTAGCCTAGGACCATATAACAGCATAAAGCCCCTGGCCTACGTGAGAAAGATAAATGGCAGTGCTGCAAGAAAATGAGTGGCCTCCTACATTGTGCAAGGGTAAATCACACCATCCTCTTTCTGTTCCCTTAGGGGTATCCTGCTGCCTATCCCTGCCACAGCACAGACATCTCACAAAGGCTCATAACCTACAAGCCTCAGCACCACTTGTGCTCAAGTGCACTCAGGAGCTCATCCTCTCAGACTAGCTTTCCTGCCCACTGCATTTTCTGTTCATTCACTAGGGATGGTACACCAGTTAGCATGGTTCTGCCTGTACACAACATGGTGTTACGAGACTGATGAGGAAGCGGGGGCAGGGGGAGGGGGCGGTGGTGCAGAAATGGAGAGGAAGGCTATGGTTGCTGGATATTAAGGTACCACCCTGTTTGAGGAAAGGGCCATTGAGTTGGCCGGGAAGGGTGGTACAATCGCTATGGAGAGAACCAGCAGCCCAGTAAACGATTATGTGCTCTGCTCTTTTCAGACATGCATTAAGACAAACACTTTGCTCCACATCAGCCATTCTACATCTTCACCAACTTCTTCACTTCTGCAGACACCATGCCATCCAGCACCAGACCCAACTCATCAGGGTACAGCCCTTCAGAGCTGACTCCACCTAAGAGGACACACTGACAAGTTGTTTATCTGCACCCTCCACCAGCTCAGTGACTGGCACCTTGGTGTGTACTCTATCTAGAATACTCTCAGGGACTCAAGATGGTGATATTACTGGCCCTAGTCTGCAGCTGGAGGATGAACTCTGGCATTCTGAAATTACCAGAGACAAAGTACCTGCTGTGCCCTAAATAGAAACGGTCCTCAAAGCTCAGCTATAAGTTCATGGTCACCCTGCAGGGAGACCACAGCAATATGATGCAGGGGTGCCAGTTGTCCTTGGTAGAATGGAACAAAGGATGGAAGAGTCTGTCCTTGTTCTCACTGCTGTGGTGGTTCTGGCATGTGAATGCTTCGCTTTCTCCAAAGAAAGGATAGCAGCTGCCTTGGAGATCCAGATCCATTCAGTGGCTGCTGTAGGTGTACACTGACCAGCCAACGTTACTCTAGCCATAGTCGCACAGCATCAATGGCAGGCTGAGAGGGAGACAAAGCACCTTGACATCACTCCAGGTACCTCTTCTTCTCAAGCATCCACAGAGAAGTGAAGCATCAGAGAGGTGCATTGGGACCGTTTCCCCAGATCATTACAGAAGTGTCCTGCAACACTCCATCTCTTCACCCACCCCATTCCTCAAAGGCTAAGAAAGAAATCACAGAGTGCAGTCAGAGTAATTTCCTAGAACAATATGTTGCATATTTAATCAGGGATCAGGCTATTTTGGATCTGATAACGCATAATGAGGCAGGTTTAATAAATGATTCAGAGTAAACGATCCCCAAGAGTACAATGCCCACAGCATGGTAAAATTTAGCTTTCACTTGGAGAATGAGAAACTTGGGTCAGAAACAACTGTTCAAGATGAGGGCAGAGTGGGTGAGAAAAGGAGTTTAGCTGAAAAGTTGAGTAACAATGGCTCAGCGACAGCTAGAACTGCAGATGCTGGAATCAGAAGGGTCCTGACCCGAAACGTCAACTTTCTGGCTCCTCTGATGCTGCCTGACCTGCTGTGCTCCTCCAGCTCCACAACGTGTTGACAGGAAAAGTGACTTTTGTTTAAGAAAATCATTCATGACTCAAATGTACATCCCAGTAAGAAAAAAGGATTCTAGGAAGAGATAAATCAACCAGATTAACCAAGGAAGTTGAAGATAGTATTGATTCAAAAGAAGAAAAAGGTACAACCTTGCAAAGATTAGTGGTAAACTCAAGGATTGGGAAAGTTTTAAAAGCTAACAAAAATGACCAAAATATATAACAAAGAGGGAGAAAATAAACTATGAGAACAAACTACCACAAATATTAAAATTTCAAAAGAAAGAGCTACTTTAAATAGACCAAATCCCCCACTAACAACATCCTGGGGGTTATCATTGACCAGAAACTCAACAGGAAACACCACATAAACACAATGGCTACAAGAGCAGATCAGAAGCTAGGAATACTGTGGTGAGTAACTCACCACAGAATACTCCCCACTTGCCTGGATGAGTGCAGCCCCAACAACACTCAAGAAGCTTGACACCATCCAGGATAAAGCAGCCTGCTTGATTGGCATACATCCACAAGCATTCACTCCCTCCACCACTGACGCTCAGTAGCAGCAGTGTGTACTATCTACAAGATGCACTGCAGAAATTCACCAAAGATCCTCAGACAGCACCTTCCAAACCCATGACCACTTCCATCTAGAAGGACAAGGACATCAGACACATGGGAACACCACCACCTCCAAGTTCCTCTCCAAGCCACTCACATTCCTGACTTGGAAACACATCACCGTTCCTTTACTGTCTCTGGGTCAAAATCCTGGAATTCCCTCCCTAATGGCATTGTGGGTCAACCTACAGCTGGCGGACTGCAGGAATTCAAGACAGCTCACCACCACTTTCTCAAGGGCAACTAGGGATGGGCAGTAAATGCTGGCCCGCCAGTGATGCCCACATCCCACAAATGAATAGAAAAAAAAACAAAAGAGAGCAGATGAATTGAACACGGCTCCCTTAGAGAATGAGGCTGTGGGGAGAAGAAATAATGAGGAACTAGGCAATTGAAGGGGAGCTAAAAAAAATACTTTGCATCCGACTTCATGCTAGTGGACACAAATAGTATTTTAAAAATATCAAGTAATCAAGGGACAAAAAGCAGGGAGGAAATAAACACAATTATCACAGCCAACATCAACAAAGACCCCTCCCCACCCCAGTTATAATCTCTTCCAACCTCTTGTGTCAGGTAGAAGATACAAAAGCTTAAACACAAGTACCAACTGGTTTAAGAACAGCTTCTTCACTGCCGTTATTAGACTTCTGAACACACCTCTCAAATTTCAAATCTAATGTTGACCTTGCTTTTGTGCACCTTCTTTGTAACCGTAACTTTATATTCCTCACTCTGTTCAATCACCCTTTGATCTTTGTATGATATGATCTGCCTGTACTGCACACAAACAAAATTTTTCACTATACATAGGTTTATGGTACAATAATAAATCAAATCAAATTAAATAGAGTAATATTACTAGGAAAACTAATGTGGCTAAAGACTGATAGGTCCCCTGAACCTGATAAATTGCATCCTTGGAATTTAAAGGAAGTAGCAATAGGGTTAGTAGATGTACTGGTAGTAATTTTTGAAGAATGCTTAGATTCTGGAAAATTAATAATGCCAGCATAACACTCTTATTCCAAAAAACATTCTCATTACACAAAAAACAGTAACCATAGGCCAGCTAGCTCAACACCTATCATTGGAAAACGTCAGAGCCCATTATAAAGGATGCAATTACTGAAAACTTAGAAACACATGATATTAAGTAGGATCAGCATGGCTTCATGAAGGCAACATCATGCATGATAAATCTATAACAGTTCTTTGAAGGTGTTACAAGTAGGATAGATTAAGAACAAACAGTAAATGTAATATGAGATAACAAGGTGTAGAGCTGGATGAACACAGCAGGCCAAGCAGCATCAGAGGAGCAGGAAAGCTGACGTTTCAGGTCTAGACCCTTCTTCAGAAATGGGGGAGGGCAAGGGGTTTCTGAAATAAATAGGGAGAGAGGGGGAGGCGGATAGAAGATGGATAGAGGAGAAGATAGGTGGAGAGGAGACAGACAGGTCAAAGAAGCGGGGATGGAGCCAGTAAAGGTGAGTGTAGGTGGGGAGTTCGGGAGGGAATAGGTCAGTCCAGGGAGGACGGACAGGTCAACGGGTGTGGGATGAGGCTAGTAGGTAGGAGATGGGGGTGGGGCTTGAGATGGGAGGAGGGGATAGGTGGGAGGAAGGACAGGTTAGGGAGGCGGGGACAAGCTGGGCTGGTTTTGGGTTGCGGTAGTGGGAGGGGAGATTTTGAAGCTTGTGAAAATCCCTTCCGTTAATCCTCAGGTTTTGTCCTCATGGAGGCTAATCTTGCACCATGCTGAGGCACCAAACAGCATGTGTGTGAGCTAATCCTGCACTACTGTGGTTCTTCAGTGGGTAGCTCTTTGCAATCAACACCACACAAGTTTGGAGACATTTTTTACAGCTTCCTTCTAGCCACAATACACCTTCCAACGCACAATAGTCACCCTGACCCTTGGGTGAGCTAAAAAGAGCATCAATGTGACCTTGATGTGAAGCAGCTGCCAGGAGGTGATCTACCACCTCCTCCAACTCTACCAAAGGAGACTATTCCTAACCACCTTCACTTTGTATGTGAAGATATGGCAGCTGGGATGCGATGGCTTGTAATCCTAGAGACTGAGCCTTAGCCGATAGGGATGAAAAGGTTTGTTCCATTGACTTAAGAGACCACAAGATTCCAATTATGTTACAATGTCCCCTCACTCAGTAGGTTTTGAGATCAGGTCAAATGGATGATACGAAGTAATCCTTTAAATGAAATTGAAACAAAGTAAACTAAATTAAATCGAACTGAATCAGATTAAAGGGCCATAAGTCCTTAAAGGGCACAACAACAGCAATCCAATGTTTAAATTAGCTGATTAAGTTGAAAGTTAAAATATTTGTTAAGTTAAAATACTTTTTGAATACTTTCAGGGGGAGTGATATTCTTACTTGTAGTTTCGTATCCTTTTGTGGAAACGTGGTCATTTTTGAATCCAAAAGATAATTAAGACATCTCTGAGCAGCCATCTTCTGCAGCCCATCAGTGTCCATTTTACAAACAAAAGAGTAGTTTCAGAAGTTTCCACATGGAGTGAAGTTTATGTTTCAAAGTTACACTGTCTTCACTGCGCATGATAGATGCCATTATTGTTTGTGGGAGCCTATGAACAAAATGGATAATTCATTTCCCCATATTAAGTGACTGCATTTCATTGACTGTTTAGGGAGGTAATGACGGTATGGAAGGAGCTTTATAATTGCAAATTTGGTCTTTTACTTTGATGGACATATTATTTTCCGATGCCACAGCTTTGAGTGTTTTTAAATTTAATATTATAACTACAACAATAAAGCCATTTTGCAAACGTTTACTTTTAATAATTATTTTTAAAGAAAGCTTGCAGGCCAGAGTTAACATCTTGATTGACATTTCTTACATTTCTGACTGCCTTGTTGATGTAGCCCCACTGAAAAAGCACTTTTGTCAGTATCATCATTATCTAGTCAAAGAAAAGACTGAAATCCATGAAGGGATAATTAAAACAGCGGCTGTTTAAATTTCCAGCTGAGGTGGTTTAATAAATTGGGAATTGCTACGGAATAAGTGCAAAGGTTATAAAACTGAATTTCTCTGGCTCTAAAAGTGCTAAAATATGTCTTCTTTAATGCGATTGACCTTGAGTTTTCGATATCTCACTGTATAATATTTTATGGACAAAGTATTCAGGCTAGTTTAATAATTTCCAATGACTTACTGCCAGCATCTTATATACATCAGACATGTGATTATAAGTAGGTGCTAAGTGTTTCACTCAAAGACACTATTCTCAGAAACAGGTCATTTGGGTTGATCAGTGCGTGGCCTTTGATTCGTTCACAGTGAGATGATTTCATGGAGCATGAACTAGAGCAGGGAACATGACAAAAATCAAACTCGCTTGAAAACTGGAAGTAATTAAGTCACTGGTGGAAGGTAAAGAAAACAGGGAACTTGTCTGTTAGTAGCAGGAAGATCATTGATCTACTTAATTGCACATTTGCATATCATTTAAATACAGTTTAATCCTGCCTTCCTGATCCAGTGAAACTCACACATATCCTTTTATATTCGATAATCAGACGAGTGGACAGTGGTGATTTATATGCGGTTTCCTCAACTCAGTGGGAGAGTCCTTTCAACATCCAGAAAACTGAATCACAGGCTCCGGGTTGACCTT
Organism: Rhincodon typus; assembly: GCF_021869965.1. Taxonomy (NCBI): domain Eukaryota; kingdom Metazoa; phylum Chordata; class Chondrichthyes; order Orectolobiformes; family Rhincodontidae; genus Rhincodon; species Rhincodon typus. Next base: position 45,479,625 of record NC_063350.1, on the reverse strand, counting down.
GGAGACATTTTGTCTCTCTCTGTAGAAACTTGCTGAGCTGACACTGAGTCCCAAAAACCTCAGGCAGGATACTCAGAACCCAAACATACTGGGTTTTAAATTTAAAGGGATCGAGATACTGAGATACAGAGGGACAAACTCTTAAAGTGGTATCAAATTCAGAGACCCTAAGGAGAGGACTCTTGGGTGGATGTCTGTAAGGAAAGTGAGATTTGGTGTCAGAACGGGAATCATTGACCCTCTTCTTCATTCTCAAGAACTAAAGTGGAGTCTGGATAGTGACATTGCAAACCTTTTTGAACCTGTTGGTGCTGCTGATAATCCTGTGTGATGGTGGACAAATGTTCTTCTGGGATTCTAGAATTCCTTGTTTGTGCTGGGCCAACAGAAATTCAGAAGGGGGAGAGGTAGTCTCAGAGCTTCTTTCCAAAGTCTGGAAGCGGATTTCCAACATGAAGAGAGAGGGCTGGTTACACTTTAAATATGGCACCAGCTCCTGCAGGTCCATCAAGAGATGGGCACTTCCCAATATTGGAGATGCCCTTCCACCCCACTGACCTGAACCTGCCGCAGGACCATGTTCACCACACACTTGAGCTTTGTCACCTTGTAACCACCTTCAGCAGATCCCCAAGGACCAGCAGCTGATCCCTGATAGCTCCCAGGCTCATCAGCGAAATCTGTACGGGTAGCAATAACGCCAGCCCATCTTCTTGTTCTTACCAGACTGTCAGTCTCATGCTGTTGTTGTGCGCAGAGGAACAGATGTAAGATAACTTCCATGCAAAAAAAAACACAAATGGGGGAAATGTTGACTACTTTTCCACCCTGCCAAATTGACTTGGGCTGCACTCAGTGCAGATTTCTGTAGCTTCTTTATCAACAGCTTCTTTATCTTGTGCCCATTTGTCAAGTTACAAGTGTCATTGAATTCACACTTTATTCGAATAAAATCATCACCCCATCCCACCAGCGCTAGTCTGGTGTGGCAGACCATTACAATGGAACATGGTTTACAGAGCTGGAAATAATAGAACAGCAATGGTTCAAAATAAAGACAATTTGTCAAAAATATCAATTATACTAAACATGACAACGTAAAATATAATCTGCATCCTTCATATTAACTAAATCAGTTACAATCTAACATGTCATCTCTTACACTGAAAAGTAGAGACATACAATCACCTTTCGGTAATGGATCTGTCAGCATTTATATTTCAAGAAAGTCTGCTTCCTGTACCAGTTAAGGATTGAGGCTACATGACAAAGTTACAAATTTATTATGCTGCATATTTTAGATTGGAAGCTTATTTACAGATTCAAAGAGACCAATTATTTACAAAAAAAAATGTTAATATTGTTTTAGGATAGCTATTCTGGGGAAAAAAACTTTGTAAAATATTAAGGAAGTAGAACTTGAGAGGTGTGCACCAAATCCTGATGAGGTGCTCAATTGTTTAGTGTATTAGTCCATGGAAGGTAGGTAGCAGGATACAGGTTCCCAGTTGAAGCAAAATGGAAATAAACATTTCTGAAATAAAGTTACAGAACTCAAGTCTGTTTTGGGAAAATATTATGTTTAAAGTTATATCGGTTATAATGGCATCATGGTCACCTTTTACTGCATTCAAAATAAGTCTATTACTAATATTAAAACACTGAGGCCGGGTGTCTAAGTCCGCGCTGAGGCCGGGAGTTTGAGTCCACACCGAGGCCGGGAATCTGGGTCCACACTGAGGCCGGGTGTCCGAGTCTGCGCTGAGGCCGGGAGTCTGTGTCCACGCTGAGGCCGGGAGTTCCAGTCCACGCTGAGGCCGTGAGTTCGAGTCTGTGCTGAGGCCAGGAGTTCAAGTCCGTGCTGAGGCCAGGAGTTCGAGTCCATGCTGAGGCCGGGAGTTCGAGTCCATGCTGAGGCCGGGAGTTCGAGTCCACGCTGAAGCCGGGAGCTCCTGCTGATTTTCACCCTGGACATTGTCAATGTCACCCAAGGATGGGATGTAAAAGGAGAAAAAACTGAAAAGAGAGAAAAAAAGAAAAGAAACGGATGGAGCGGATGAACTCTGGCTCAGGAGTCCTACTTCACCAACATCTTGGAAGGTAGGTCATAGCTGACAAAATTCATTGAATTTTTTGAAAAGGTGACTAAGGTAATGAACAGAGAAGTGTCTATGGATGTCGTTTATATAGATTTCCAGAAGGCATTTAATAAAGTCCCACATAACTAAGATAGAAGCCCACAGACCTGAGGGTAAATTACTGACATGGTTGAATGCCAGGCAATAGAAAGTAAGGGTTAATGGGAGGTACTTTAATTGGCAGGATATGACCAATGGTATCCCACAAGCATCTGTGTTAGTGCCTCAATTATTGTCATTATTTATTAATGACATGGATAATTGCATAGAAAGTCATATATCTACATTTACTGATGACACAAAGCAGCATTGTAAACAGTATAGAAGATAACATAAAATTATAAAGGGATATTGATCAGTCAGGTAATTTGGAAAAACTGTGGCTGATGGAGTTCAATGTGAGTAAGTGAGAATGTTCCATTTTGGTTTGAAAAAAAAGTTTAGATCAGGGTGCTTTCTAGATGGTACAAAGGTTAAGTACACTGCATGTCCAAAGAGATTTGGGGGTTCAGGTGCATAAATCTTTAAAATATCACAAACAGGTGCAGAGAATAATCAAGTAAACCAATGGAATGCTGGCCTTTTTATCTGGGCTATAAGGATGCAGACGTTATGCTGCAGCTGTACAAAACCCTGGTTAGACCCCACTTGGAGTACAGTGAGCAGACCTGGACATCACACCTTAGGAAGGATACAAAAACAAAGTTACTGGAAAAGCTCAGCAGGTCTGGCAGCATCTGTGAAGGAAAAAACAGAGTTAACGCTTCAGGTCCAGTGACCCTGGATACATTGGAAGGATACATTGGTTTTGGAGGGAATACAACATAGGTTTACAAGAATAATACCTGGACTTCAGGGGTTATGAGGTGAGATTACAAAAATCGGGCCTGTTGTCTCTACAATTTAGAAGGTTAGCAGGTGATCTGATCAAAGTCTTCAAAATATTACAGGAAAAGATACAATAGATAAAGATGAACTATTTCCACAAACTGGGGATTCTAAACGTAGGGGCAATATTGTGAGAATTAGGGCCAGACAATTCAGGTGAGATGTTAGGAAGCACTTCTACAAATAAAAGGTGGTAGAGGTTTGGAAATCTCTTCTATAAACAGCAGTAGATGCTGGGTAAGTTGTTAATTTTATATCTGAGATAGATAAATTCTTGTTCAGAAAGGTAAGAAGAATATGGGCCAAAGTGTAGATGGAGTTGGGCTACAGATCACGCATGATTTCTGTGAATGGTGGAACAGGGTCAAGGGGCTGAATGGCCTATTCCTGTTCCTATGTTCAAATATGGAATTATTGAGAAAAATGAATAGTAGCATAAGCTAAAGATATTTATTGTGTAGAATTTAGAGTTCTCCGCAAGTTTGATCTTGTGTGACGGACCCTACTGCAATTGGATGTAGGAATGGCTTGCACACAGAAGTAAAGTGGATCCATTCCTTTTACTTAATCACTGTCTTTAATTCAATGTTTTCTGCTGCTATTTTCCAACTTGCTTCACATTTGTATCTCAGTAAGGGGTTCTCTGATGAATGACACCATTAATCTCTTAAATTATATGATCAGCTCCCTCCGGTGGTTTCGCCTGGACTTACAAAGCATGGACAGAATTTATTTCATTCAACAATATCTTCCAAATCCCTGACCTCTATCAACTAGCAGGACGAGGGAAGCAGATGCATGCGAAAAAAAACTTGAAAGTTCCTCTCCAAAACAACTTGGCTTAAAGTTTAGGTCTTAAAGTATCATTCCATGACTGTCATTGGATCAGAATCCTGTTGTTCCCTCCCTAATAGCACTGTGGATACACCTGTCCCCAAGTTCAAGAAAGCAGCTTACCATCTTCTCCATAGCTCTTAGGGATTGGCAATAAATGCTGACTTAGCCTATAATGCCCACATCCTATAAAAATGTTCGGAACAAAAAAAAAACAAAGAACCGTAGATGCTTGAAATTAGAAACAAAATCAGAAATTGCTGGAAAAACTCAGCGGGTCAGGCACCATCGGTGGAGAGAAAGAAAAGCTAATGTTTAAGGTCCAGTGATGCTTAGAAAGAAAAGCTAATGTTTCAGGTCCAGTGATGCTTCTTCAGAACTAATTGTGCTAACCAGGACGCTGCCTGACCCGCTGAGTTTTTCCAGCAACTTCTAATTGTGTTTAAAAATTTCCTCAGCTATAGTGGATTTGGTGAACTGGAGCGTTTGATCAGGCAGGAACTTGCTGCTTTTTGGTTCTAATATACTTTACAATTCATAACAGTTAATGCTTATCAATGGTGATGCAGACAATGAAATCAGATTTTCATTAAGTTAATGGTAGAACGGCATCACTTGGGTAATGTTTGGATATTGGATATTTGCATTTCACCATCCATCTTGCCTGAAGTTGCTGTGCCAGTCACACATCAGTACTGGCCAGCTAAATGCTGCAGATCTATCTGCAAATAGAAAATATCAACAAATGTTAATATATAATCTATTTGTTGAGGCAGCAGGAACATTTACAACTTTCTGCATATGTTTGGTATCAAACAAACTGATGGTTGCTCAGACATTTGGTGTATGAGTTTTGTGTCTCTTGACATCCTGCCTTTGCTATAAGAAACTGGCCAGTCAGGATGTAAACAAAGGACTGACCAATCTCAGGCTTCCCAACTAGTAATGAGTGGTTTATGTTTCTGTAAGTTCAGCCATGCAGTAGGAAAATTGGTTGATTGCAGCAATGGCTCTGTGTGTTATTCCCAAGCCCTGTTCAGTTGGACCATCATTTCAGATGATGATAAATAGAATCCCTACAGTGTGGAAGCAGGCTATTTGGCCCATCAAGAGCATACTGATACTCTGAAGAACATCCTGACAAGGCCCATCCCCGTAACACCTTATTTTGATGGCCAATCTGCCTAACCTGCACAATTTAGCATGGCCAAATTATCTAACCTGCATATATTTGGACTGAGGGTGGAAACCAAAGCAAACTCACGCAGACACGGGGAGAATGTGCAATCTCCACACAGGCAGTCACCTGAGGGTGGAATGGAACCTGGGTCCCTGGCACTGTGAGGCAGCAGTGTTAACCACTAAGCCACTAAGCCACCATGCCACCCACTTGGGCCTCCCATTGTTAGTCTGTTGAGGAACAGGTTCTGCTCAGGTTGGCATTGTTACCCAGGAATCAGGTATGGCCTCTAGGTTCTTAGGTTGGTTACCCTGCCTCAGTCCTGGTGAAAGCCATTGAGAATTTTTGGTGGAAAAAATAACAAACAACAATTCAAAAATACTAAAAGGAGCAAAAAAGGGAGATGGAATAAATACAACAATTATCACTAGAGAAAAATACCAAGGATAAGTTCTCGGACCTGTTCTGCCTCACCCTAAGATGTCAAAGAAAGTAGCTACAGAGATAGTGGATGCACTGGGAGTAATCCTCCAAGAATCCCTAGATTCTGGAAAAGGACTGGAGGATTGGAAAACTGCCAATTTAACATATTTATTCAAAAAGGATAGGAGACAAAGAAACAGGCAACTATAGGCCAGTTGGCTCAATATCTGTTATTGGGAAACTGTTATAAAGGATGTAATAGCAGAGCATTTAAAAATATGACATAATCAACAAGAGTCAGTATGACTTCATGAAAGGGAAATCATGCCTAAAAATTGTATTAGAATTCTGAGGAGGTAACAAGCAGCATAGGTAAAGTAAAGAAGTAAATGTAATATATTTGGATTTGTCAAAGGTATCTGATAAAGTATAGCATGTTAGTCTACTTAATAAAGTGACAGCCGATGGTGTTGAAGATAGTATATTAGCAAGGATAGAGGGTTGACTAAGTGCTGGTTGTGTGGTGTTTGCTGGAGTGATTCTCACCTCAAGGTTGAGTGTGTTTTCTTGCTGTCTTACTAAACCTGATGCCTTAATGGCTGTTTGAGCTCTGCAGCAGGAACCACACCCTATTCCTGCTCCATCTTATTATGCAAAGTTCACAGAGGAACGTGCCACTCAGTTGGGGTCCTCTTTAACATTAACCTGTGGGGCCATGCCATCCTTGCTGCCAACTGCAAACTTTGCTCCTCGGCTGTGTTAAGCATCAGGCGAGATGGCAGAGAAGAGAAAACTGGCATCACGTTTCTTGGAGCGGGACCTGGAGGACTTTGTGGATAGAGTTATGGAGAGGAGAAGAGTCCTTTTTCACAGAGGACAGGCAGAGGATGTCAAACCGCCATACCATGCCAGTCAGGTTAGAGATCACCATTTGGATCAGTGCCATCTCCAAGGTGAGGAGAACTGTGCAGAAAGAAGGTCAATGATCTTCTCCAGTCTGCCAGGATAAGTGCAGTACTCTGCTCTCTGCCAGCTTTGCAATTATCTGTGCTACTGTAACCATCTCCTGCCAATGCTTGTGCTGACACCCCTTATATTGTGTGCAATACCCTCCCTTACTCAATTCAATTGCCCCTCCCCTCCAATCACCCACGTCACTAACCAGCGTAACATCTGCACCATCTCCTGACTTCCTTAAAACATCTTAACGCCTTTCCACCACATGCATGAATCCTGAGAGCCATGCCACCTACTTGTATTTTACTCGCTTGCTGACTTCATGTCATTACAGTGGCGGGGCGGTGGCTCAGTGGTTAGCACTGCTGCCTCACAGCGCCAGGGACCTGGTTTTGATTCTAGCCTCAGGTGACTGTGTGGAGTTTTCACGTTCTCCCTGTGTCTGTGTGGGTTTCCTCCCACAGTCCAAAGACATGCAGTGTGGTTGGCCATGCTAAATTGCCCATAGTGTCCAGGGATGTGCAGGATAGGTGGGTTAGCCATGGGAAATGCAGGAATAGGGTGAAGGGGTGGGTCTGGGTGGGATGCTCTTCTGTGGGTTGGTGTGGACTCAATGGGCCAAAGGCCTGCTTTGACACTCGGATTCTTTGATTCTAAGACATCCATTAGAGGGCTGAGCAAAATAGTTCAAAGTCCTGTATCCTGGCAAATAATGGCTCTTCATGGCTTTTGGTAGCATTGACAGGTTAGGGCCTTTGTTGGCATCCTTGTCCATACCCTTTCACAATGAGACTGGGGTAAGAGCCTGTTGTTGGAATTGGGAGTTGAGTCTGTTTGGTCCCAGATGTGGACATCAGACTGAGCAGGAGGCAATGGGAGAAGATATTGGTCGTAAGAGCAATGTGGAGGGTACAAGGAACCTGTGGGGGCTGGAATGTGAGAAGAGGCTAGGGGAGGCGTAATGAGGGAGCAGGAGGCTACAAGAACAGAGTAGGGAGAGGCTTTAGGGATTGGGGTGAAGGATGCTGTAAAGGAGAGAGAACAGTTTTAAACCTATCAATGAAGGAATATTCAATTATTTAGGATATGACAAAAATACAAATCATTGAGGCAATGCATGAAATGTACTCAAATGAATGTAAGAGATAACAAGGTGTAGAGCTGGATGAACACAGCAGGCCAAGAAGCATCAGAGGAGCAGGAAAGCTGACGTTTCAGGTCTGGACCCTTCTTCAGAAATGGGGGAGGGGAAGGGGGCTCTGAAATAAATAGAGAGAGAAGGCGGTGGTGGTAGAAGGTGGATAGAGGAGCAGATGGGTGGAGAGAAGATGGACAGGTCAAGGAGGCGGGGATGAAGCCAGTAAAGGTAAGTGTAGGTAGGGAGTTGGGATGGGGGTTGGTCAGTGAGGAGGGAGGGGCGGGTAGGTGGGAGGGAAGACGGGCAGGTCAAGGGGGGGGGAATGGGGCGAGTAGGTAAGAAGGGGGGGGGGGGGGTGATCAGTGAGGTGGGTGGAGCGGATAGATGGGAGAAAAGACGGACAGGTCAAGGAGGCGGGGACGAGATGGGCTGGTCTTGGGATGAAGTCGGGGGTGGTGAGATTTTGAAGCTTGTAAAGTCCACATTGAGACCATTGGGCTGCAGGGTTCCCAAGCGGAATATGAGGTGCTGTTCCTCCAGCCTTCGGGTGGCATCGTTGTGGCACTGGAGGAGGCCCAGGATGGACATGTCATCCAAGGAGTGGGAGGGGGAGTTGAAGTCGTTCGCGACTGGGAGGTGTTGTCGTTTGTCACGAACCGAGTGTAGGTGCTCCACAAAGCGGTCTCTTAGCCTCTGCTTGGTTTCCCCAATGTAGTGGAGGCCACATCGGGAACAGCGGATACAATAGACCACATTAGCAGATGTGCAGGTGGACATCTGCTTAATGTGGAAGGTTTTCTTGGGGCCTGGGATGGGGGTGAAGGGGGAGGTACAGGGGCAGGTGTAGCACCTGCTGTGGTTGGAAGGAAAGGTGCCGGGGGTGGTGGGGCTGGTGGGGCTGGTGGGGAATGTGGAGCGGACGAGGGAGTCGCGGAGAGAGTGGTCCCTCCGGAAGGCAGATAGGGGTGGGGAGGGAAATATATCCTTGGTAGTGGGGTCAGATTGCAGGTGGCGGAAGTGGCGGAGAATGATGCGTTGAATCCTGAGGTTAATGGGGTGATATGTGAGGACAAGGGAATTCTGTCTTTGTTTTTATTGTGGGGAGGAGGTGTGAGGGCTGAGGTGCAGGAAACATAAGAGATGTGGTCAAGGGCATTTTCGACCACTGTGGAGGGGGAAATTGTGGTCCTTGAAAAATGAGGACATCCGGGATTTATTTCGGGGAGGAGTTGCGAGGGCTGAGGTGTGGGGAACAGGAGAGATGCGGTCGAGGGCGTTTTCGACCACTGTGGAGGGGAAATTGCGGTCCCGCACCTCAGCCTTCACACCCCCTCCCCGTAATTATAAAAAAGACAGAATTCCCCTTGTCCTCACATATCACCCCATGAACCTCCATCTGCCTGCTTGGTTCATCCAGCTCTGCCCCTTTGTTATCTCAGACTCCAGCATCAGCAGTTCCTTCTATCTCTTCAAATGAATGTAAATTTTTTTTGTTAGGTCTATATAAGATCACAAGTTACTATATTTGGAAAAGAATATAATGGATCCTACTGTAAAGGACACTCTCAATTGTTAAATTTTAAATCTGAGATTGAGATCCAAGATGCAATAAGTAGAGTTGTAACTATCTGGTTAAAACCTATCATCTTCATGTATGTCCAATGGAAGTGCATTAGATGTGACTTCACCAGTTTATGTAAGGTGTGTTTAGGGTGATGGCTTTTCATATGTAGAAGTGTGTCAGTTATTTTGAAAAGAAAACAATTACTAACTTATGCCAATTATATTATACTAATTTACTTACTACGGTGGATCTGAAATTAATATTGCCATTGTTTGTGGTGGCTTTAAATTTAATGGAGAAGTTACAAGTGTTGAGGATATTGATAAATTTTTCTAATCTCCTTGTGTGTTAAGTCCCATATTTCAACACAAATACGAAAGATATTGTTACATATATGACAGCATTACTTAATAAACGGGATAGCGAGGATGAAAAGGTAGCTTCTGAGTATCAAATGTAGTCTTCAAGAAAATTTCGAGGAGAACTCAAGAAAGAAAAATGATTTTGACCTCTGCATCAAGATCATCAATAAATATTGCTGCAAATATTCCCTGCTTCTTTATCTTTCACAGCTCCAGACATAATGAAGCCATTCATGGAAGGTAGTAGTGTGTTTGCTTGCAAGTAGAATTCTGCTTGGATATTTTAAGGAAAGTAAAGGTTTGAAAAAGAGATGTTGTGTGATCTTTTCTGCGATTGTCAAAAACTTGCATTTGCACAGTACCTTTAATGTACTAATATGTGCCAAGGTGTTCCATAACAACATGATTGTGCTATGCGAATAAACTATGTTTCAAACATCGAATGCTAAAACCTTTGAGATAGCAAACCTTTTGCAAAATGACAATATGCATACAGCGTAAACCTCTGTGAAATATTGCTAATTGGGAGCATTGTTATTTTCTTAAAGGGAACCTAAATCATCTTTTATCTAAGTGAAGATGTATCAGCACAAGTCAGTTTGGAGCTCATCACCATCTTTTCAACATTTTGTTTTAAATTAAGACTCCAAGCTTCCTGAATGCAATTTGTAGAACCACAGTTGACATTTGAATTCATGCTAGGACAAAGAGTCAGCTGTCACTTATTGAGGACATTCTCACCTTCGAGTCAGAAGGTTCTGGGATCGAGGCCCATTCCTTGAGCTTGGACAGTAAATCTTGCCAGGCTTTCAGTGTGGTAATGAGGGAGGACTGTTCTGTTAAACTGATATACTGTCGACCTTCTTATGTTGATGTAACAGATCTCATGGTACTCTTTCATAGAAATGCAAGGAGTTTACTCTGTTTACCCTTTTGTACAACAAGTCTATGTCAAATGAGATCAGCTTTCGATCTTGGAAGTGGGAATCAGTAGTTGGGAGATTTCACAATCCTGCCTCCTATCTAGCAGTTTTCAGTGACACCATTAACATTCTAGGGAATCAGGGAATGGCTGAAGTCAAAGTCGGAGACAGATGTGGTCCAAAACCAAGTTGGTGAGGTTGAAAATTCGCTGTGAATTTTGATTATTTCTGGAAATGTGTGCAAGGCCCCTTAATCACGAATCCTCCCAAATCCCTATCATTCCTCCACTTCTCCTTTACCTACATAACGCCATATCCCCTCAGATCTCTTATCTCTCACCTCACCTTTCCTCAACCTCACAACCCATTAATCCAGTGTCTCCTATAAACAAATTTCCAGCCCAACGTTTAGGAGTTTTTCAGAAAATTTTTAATCTGTAAGAATTACTCAAGATCCCAATCAAAATATTTTCATATCCTTACAGCCATATGGCTAACAGCTAAAATTGTAAAGCATGATGGGAAAAGATGCCAACCTTCTAACATTGTAAGCTGTGGAGGAAGTGTGATTACAGCCTAGTAAGCTAGCCTGCTGAGCAGACTTCTGATAGCAATCGACCTAATATAGAATTGCTGCAAATATTCTTAAACAAAGGAGGACTAGTAAGAATCAGCATTATCACAAGATAAGTCCAGACTTGCTGGTCAAGGATGGAAACAACATCAGTTACATCAGGTGACATCTCATCAGAGATGAGTGGTGCTAACCTGCCAGGACTCAGAGAAGACAGCAACAGCCTAGGAGCAGCAATCATATATAAGACCACCCTGAGTCAGGGACTCAAGGAGAACAGTAGAAAATCTGCAGGAGGAACCGCCATGCAAGACACACTTTTAACTCTACCTCATTAGATAGAAGCCTTAAGTCCAACTGGCTGAATGTTATTAATGTTGTTAATAATTACTGGTTTAATTGTGGGTCCAGTAACTATGAGTTTATCTGCAATTCCAGTTGAACAGAGTGGGACTCTGATCCTCAACATCCTTAACAACTCATAACTCTGTCAGAGAAAAAAAAAATCACATTCTCATGACAACTGTGTAAACTACCTCTGCTGAGCAGAATATGTCAGTGGATTTGTAAGTCAGCCATGCATTCATAACTAAGATTCCATTGAATCACTATTTTCATTAACAATTGCTCACAAATAGACATGATTGTCCACCAATGAAATTTCATGTCACTGGTCAGATACCCTTTGCAAATATCCTTTAACATGAGAATGTTATTGCACATTAGCCTCCCTTCTGACCTTACCAACAAAGGTAGTCCTGCGAGGAGTTGAGAACTCCCAACAACATTGCTCTCGGGACCAATGGAACACTCAAGCTCTCCACCACAGCAAAGTAGAAATCCACAGAAAGAACCTATATTAAAACCCTTGTTGAGTTGAATCTATGAGTGTGCTTAAAAGTCAGCCAAGCATTCACAATGCAATTCTATCAAACAGTTATCTCAACAGCCACTCCTGAGCTGAATACATTAATGTGTTTAAAGGCAGAAACCAGTCTTACTTCAAAGTTTTGCTCTATTCACATTTTTATTATAAAATTATGCAATCCCTACAGTGTGGAAACAGGCCCTTCAGCCCAACAAGTCCACACCAACCCTCAGAGCATCCCACCCAGACTCATCCCCCTATAACTCACCTGATCTACACACCCCTATGGGCAATTTAGCATGGGCAATTCACCTAACCTGCACATCTTTGAACTGTGGGAGGAAACCGGAACACCCGAAGGAAACCCACGCAGACACGGGGAGAATGTCTCCAGACAGACAGTCCCCCAAGGGTGGAATCAAACCCAGGTCCCTAGCGCTGTGAGGCAGCAGTGCTAACCACTGAGCCACCGTGCCACCCACAATGATGGGTGAACTGACCTATAAGGAAAAGAATCAATACTCCACGCGCAATTGAATTTTACTGTTGCACTATACATAATAGTACTTTATCTGATGGATAATGGTCACTTTTCCAATCCAAATCTCTGTTCTCACTCACAATATGATATAGTTATGTGAAATTGGTAACACCTTTTGAACCGATCCGATTCCATGAAAATCCAGAAAGGTCCGAAATGCGCACATTTACAACCATTCCTGTAATGTAGGGAAATTAGCACATGGGACCGTTACCCACCCCTTTATCCTGGACCCCTGAAAATCACCAGCTTTGAGACTGGGGGCAGGAATCGCACATCCAGGTCTCCACTGCTATTTTCCAAGCCTGGCAGATAAGCTTCAGCCCTGCTCCAGGACAGGATAATCCAGCCCATTATCTGGTCATTTATCCAATCACTGTTTATGGGAGCCTGCTGAGTGCAAACATGCCAGGTTCCCCACGTGGCAACAAACTCTGCTCTTGCTGAGAAGTACATCATTGCCTATAAAGTGCTTTGGAGATTTTCCTTAGGTAGTAAAATATGTCTTATAAACATTACCTTGTTTGCCTTGTGAAACAGGTTTGGCCATTAACATCTGAGCCCTGATTCTACATGCCCTTTTAATGCTTGTGCCAGGGACAGTACTGTGAAGATACTTCATCGCAGTTGTAGTTGGCTTATTTCTGTTGTCATGTTACCTATCATAGCTGGAAAAAATATTCTTGCATCCTTTATTAGCGCTGCTGTAACTGCTTCATGCTGACTGGTGCTTCACGCTGTCAATTTTTAATGTCACGTAACTGTTAATATACCAGCCTAAAATTTGCTGGAGCTATTTTGAGATCTACTGCTAAAAGACAACTTGTATCTTTTGTACTTGTGAAAAATAATAAAGAAGATCAAAGAACCAAAGCTGGAAAACTTGTAAAAAAATTATTTCCTTCAGCCATCCATATTGATTTACTTGTTTCCCTGGGGCCTGCATTAATATTTGTTGTTGTGTTTCATGCAATGCCGCTGGCTTGACCATCTCTCTCCAAACCCATCTCCTGCAAATGGGGTTTTTATTACCATTATAAATCATAGAACAAGCTTAGAGCTACAAGGCTGTGCAGCTTTTTTTGAGGGTTACAAATAAATGGAAAAGAAGGAATAATTGGAGAAAGTGTGGCTCTCTCAGATTGACATTGTGGGCACTGTACATACAAGATGTAACTTTTTTCTCAACCAAACTCCTTGCAAAATCCAATTAGTGAGTCATTCCCAGATGATGGCAGAGTTTGAGGGGGTGGGGTGCAGCTGAGCCCAAAGCTTGTCCACCCTTTTGGTTTTCTTTGTCTTTCTTTTTCTTCTTTTTTACTTTTGCACTTTTTGTTTTTTTCTCCCCTTTCATTTTCCTTTCTTTAAAGCTTGGTGAGTGGAGGGTGAAGGAGAAGACCTCTGGTGGCAGAAACGCCAGGATGAGCTGCACATGTCTCACGCCAGCCTGGGGTGTCCCAGTGAGCGCGGAGCAGGTCATGGGCTGACTACCCCGGCCCGAACTCACAGGCTGGGCCAAGGCACCAGGTTCGCAGCTAGGCCTGGGCCCCTGAAAGAGCGGAAGAGTTGGAGGAAGGGATGGACGGCGGATCGGCAGCAGCACCTGGAACAGTAACAGATGGGGAACGGGAGACACGGAGCCCACACGTCCACAGGCCCATGGCTCCTGTTTGGATGCATGGTCACAAGAGAGGCAGTGGTGGAGGCCTGTAACCGAGATCCCAGAGCCCTTTACAGAGATCCAGCAGCGACTGGAGGAGCAGCAGAGGAGGAACATGAAGAAGAGAGAAAGATGAACTGCATTGCAGTAAAATCTTAAATTACATTCAGTATTTCAAGATGGCACTGGAACATGGCGACACCTTGCATATAACACACAAAGAAACATTTTTCACAGTATTTTTATGTACATGTGACAATAAATCTAAATCTACATATACGGATGTAGATTTTGTTTGGACATTAATGTAAAATGGGTTTGATCAAATTGGCCACCTGGAATCCTGCCCCAATTAATACCTAGTTTGTTGACTTCAATTGAATTAATTGATTTGGGATTTCACCAGGCAGGTTGATAATGACCACAACTAACTGAAACAAGTTTCTATCCAAGTTCTTCAGGGTGCTTAATCCAAGCTGTTTAAATAAAATTGATGTCTTCTATCTCAATATTTAGAAGCTTGCTGGTATGACTTTAAGGGCATGTCTGAATTTCAAATAAGATTTAGATATTTCTGTTATCAATGTTGGATTGCCTTTAACAATGAATTACATAACTTGTGAATTGAACAGCATTCTCTTCGACAATTACATTAAGTTTCCTAACTCTTAAACATTGCTTCATAAATTGCTTCATACATCAATGTTGCTCATTTAAATTCTTAATCTGTGTTTTTTTAATATGTTTTCTTTTAATTTAAAGCAAATTGAAATTCATTAAAATTGAGCCTGGATTATGATATCACAGAACTTTACATCCAATAATAACTTATAAGAAATTCAAGTTTATGTTCGGAAGTTTAAAATGCATTGTCATATTTACCGTAGAAAATGATATTTCTGCCACATTCTCCAATTCATTAGAGTCTAATTTGAATTTGTTAAATATTGTCCAAAGATCTATTATGTTGTGTTAGGTATTAAAATAATTTGTTACTGCAATGTTTAATTTTTTTTTTCTTTATTCATTCACATGATCAGGGCATTGCTGATTTCTAATTGTCCAGAGTGCAGTTAAGAGTCAACCACATTGCTGTGGGTCTGGAGTCACATGTAGGCCAGACCAGGTAAGGATGACAGTTTCCTTCCCTACAGGACATTAGTGAACCAGAGGGGTTTTTTCCCCAGGAATCAACAATGGATTCATGGTCATCATTAGGTTTTAATTCTAGGTATTTATTGAATTCAAATTCCACCATTTACCATGGTAGGATTTGAACCCAGGTCCCCAGAACATTATCTGAGTCTCTGGATTAACAGTTTAGCAATAATACCACTAGGCCATCACCTCCCTGACATATGATTTCCCGATGTGAGGGTTTGTCTGGATATAATTTGTAAAGTGCCCATAATATATAAAGGGTAAAAAGTTCATTGTACCAGTAAAATAGTGGAATCATGAAAGAGAGATGCTGAAAGTTTTGAAATTGTTAATTGTGACTGGATCGGCTATTCTCCAATTAAGTATTTCTCTTCCTTAAAGTACTGTACTATAGTCCAGTTTTTTTTCTTTTGAACCATCTCCATTTTAGTGTTTGCATAGCCAGTGTCAGAAGCAGGAAGACAAGAATAAATTTAACCAGACTTCTCATTTGTTTTTCTCCTTCAACATTGAAAGCAGTTGGCTTGAAGGCATTACTTTGGGACAAAGAGAGATGTGCTGGCAATAAAACCCAGGAGAGAGACCATTTGAACACAGCACCCCAGGGTGCTCTAGTTGGTGAACACCACCTATCTTATGTTCCAGAAAGTGCTTTCACTTACCTAGATAGCTATGTAAATTAGTACCAGGCCTGGGAATTGAAAATAAATCCCTCTTCACTTTGATTTCATCATGTTTTTTCTCCGAATGTTCCTTGACTTTGGGAAAGTCACAGAATCCTATTATATGAATGTGGCTGAGGCTTTAACTGGAAAACACATATATTTAATAGTAAAATACCAAGTAATGACAACAGTGGCAGACTGTAAAAACATAACTGCAGCTGCTGTGCTAAAGTATTGGGCTGGAGATTTTGTTCAATGGCAAATAGATAGCTAAGTGCTTGTATATCTCTTTAATCAGACTAAAGAGCCATTAATAAGCAGTGTGAAGCCTGAAACACAAAGTCTAAGCTTGAATGTTTCATTATTAACAAATTTGATACAGAAAGTGAAATAATGGATTTTCCATGGAGCAGAGTGTTTGCCCCAGCCAGAAGGACACTTGCCCGGTAACCAATATACGCAGAAGTTTGTCCTGCAGACATAACATTGCTGAGCGTGGGTAAATGAACTTTCAGTGGGATTTACATCCCACTGTGGCAGAAAGTCCCAGCCATAAGAGCTAGTGGTCAGGTCAATTTGCCAACAGTGCTATCCGTCCTGACAGTGCCAAAGCTCAGCCATGAGTGCTCCTGGCACTGTGAGCAGGAGCATGAAGAAGATGGACTGTTACTAGAATGGGTATGTTCCTGACATTTAGAGTGGTGAGAGAAGCTGACAGTATAGCAACGAGGTGGGAGGTGAGTGAAAGGTGGGTTTTAAGCCAAGGCAGAGGTGGTGACATCCTGTGCAAGTGCACCCACTGAATGAAATGGCCCCCTTCCCTCCTGTCTCTTATGCAGCCTGTTTGTAAAAACCCGACTCCTCACTCCCAATCATCTACCCATTCTCACTTAATTTTGGAGTGAGCAGCATATTTTTGGGTTCAATTGGCTTAGTAACAAATATGGTGGGCAATGGGTAGCTGCTTTTTTTTTTGCATTCCCACCTAGTATTTTATGGGTAGGAGCTTGGAAATGGGCTGGACAGTGGTAGTCTTGCTACTTGTCAAGTTATAAATGACCACCACTGAAAATACACTTGCTGGGAGAATGGGGTGTAGGGTCATATAAATTCAATACAAGGAGAAAATGAAGAATTGAATTTAGAGGGAAAGTGAAAGAAAAGATGCGAAGAATGAAGAGATATTATAAAATTTAACCTGTTTATACCTCCAAAAAGTTACATTTTCGTGCCAGGAATGTTGTTTGCCAATATTTAAGAATTGTTTTTTACCAAGTGAAGAGGGATGAATTTACTTCCTTCTTTTCAGCTATGGTATGATCCCAGTTGATGTTATTACAGATTGTAGACAGAAATCTAGCTTGATAGATCACATTTTATTTATTTTTGGTTTTAACAAAGCGGTTTTCCACTAAACCACAAACATGCAATGCTACAGATTAATTTTAACACTACAACTGAAGTTTAATACTCAAAAGGAATGAAGAATGAATTCAAATAAACCAGACTATTTACACATAACACAAAATTAAAAGATTTCAAAATATATAGCAAAATACAACCTGTACTCCCAATAACACCCTTTTACAGTACTAACATCAGAATGAGCATTCTTTATTCTGTTACATATAGAGTTTGACTTAACAGATGCTTCAATTTCTGGTCCTGACATTCGGATGGCCTCTTCCTTGAGCCTTCACACAACTGCGTATAGACTTTCTCAGCTTCAAATAAACCCTTCATGGTTTTAACTAAACATTTCTGGTCTGGAACATTTAAAGCTAAACTCCCTAAACAAGGTGTAGAGCTGGATGAACACAGCAGGCCAAGCAGCATCAGAGGAGCAGGAAGGCTGACATTTCGGGCCTAGACCCTTCTTCAGAAATGGGGGAGGGGAAGGGGGTTCTGAAATAAATAGGGAGAGAGGGGAAGGTGGATAGAAGATGGATAGAGGAGAAGATAGGTAGAGAGAAGACAGACCGGTCAAAGAGGCGGGGATGGAGCCAGTAAAGGTGAGTGTAGGTGGGGAGGTAGGGAGGAGATGGGTCAGTCCAGGGAGGACGGACAGGTCAAGGGGGCGGGATGAGGCTAGTAGGTAGGAGATGGGAGTGGGACTTGAGGTGGGAGGAGGGGATAGGTGGGAGGAAGGACAGGTTAGGGGGGCGGGGACGAGCTGGGCTGGTTTTGGAATGCGGTAGGGGAAGGGGAGATTTTGAAGCTTGTGAAGTCCACTAACCTCATCCCGCCCCTTTGACCTGTCCGTCCTCCCTGGACCGACCTATCCCCTCCCTCCCTCCCCACCTACATCACCTTTACTGGCTCCATCCCCGCCTCTTTGACCAGTCTGTCTCCTCTCCACCTATCTTCTCCTCTATTCATCTTCTATCCGCCTCCCCCTCTCTCCCTATTTATTTCAGAACGCCCTTCCCCTCCCCCATTTCTGAAGAAGGGTCTAGGCCCGAAACGTCAGCCTTCCAGCTCCTCTGATGCTGCTTGGCCTGTTGTGTTCATCCAGCTCTACACCTTGTTATCTCAGATTCTCCAGCATCTGCAATTCCTACTATCTCTGAAACTACTATATTTAGTAACAGTTCTAAACTATCCCCCTTTTTTCAGAACAATTGCCTTACACATTTAGTTCTAGGCAAACTTTTGTAAACTGCCAAAAGCAAAAAAAGGCTTTCTTCAATTTCTGGGTGTTTTACCTAAAATAAATAATTACCACCTGACATTCTAAACTGAAAGATTAATGTGCAAGTGCATTTTTAATTTGTAAAAACTCCTACAATGAAAGCAAAATCCCATTGCACACCAGAAAAATAAATCACCATGGTTATAGAAATACTTACAAGTTAATCATTCGAACCCTTCAGCCATAAAAATCCACCTGCCATTAACTTAAATACAAAGTCTAAATGTGGTATTATAATTTGATAAATCTCAGGTTTTGCACCACATCTGTTAAATTCTTTTCAGTGAATTCTATTCCTTTCTCTAAGTAAAATGTTGCTAATTAGTTAATCAAAAACAGGAAACAATTATGCAGTTTTCCTGAGTTTGAAGAAGAGCAATTCTTTCACTTGATAACCCCTGCAAACAATAATAAAGATGTGGTTTCAAACAGATTCGCACACAACAGGTAAGAAATTAAAAGGGGGTAGTAGTCATGACAAAAAGAAATGTAAAAATATTCCAGGTTAAAGCCCAAATGCTGTCTTAGGTGAGTGTAAGGTTTTATCTTAATATGACTGTTGATTAGTGGGACATCAGATCAGTAGCAGCTAAGAATATTACAGATATCTTTGACTTCTTGGTTTTCAGATGGTTTATACATTTAACTGCATATATGTGGTTGCTTCAAGTTGCTTGATGGTTTTGTTTTAAAAATGATGAGATCCGTTGGTCACATCATTATTTTCACCACAATGCACAGCCCCTAATATATTCTCAGTTATTAGTTCTTTTTCTTACTCACCATTCATTGAAGTTATTTGATCTGGGCACCTTCCTTCAAAGGCTTCAACTCAGTCTCATCAGAAATTCTTAGGTTCTGGAAAAGTCCCAGAGGAATGGAAATTGCCAACTGTCCTTTATTTAAAAAGAAGTGATTGAAAAAAACAAATATATATATTAGCTTAACATCAATCATTAGGAAGTAAGTAACAGTAGAGCATTTAGAAAATACATTGTACAATCAAGGAGTCAGCATAGCTTCATGGAGGGGAAATCAAGCTTGATAAATTTATTATGGTTCCTTGAAGTGGTAATAAGCAGGCTAGATAAAGAAAAGCTAGTAGATGTAATATTTGGGATTTTCAAAAGGCATTCAATATTGTACCGTACATGAGGCTACTTAATAAGGTGAGGGCCAAAAACGTCAGAGGTAGTATATTAGCATAGGTAAAGGATTTTCTAACTAATAGAAAACAAAGAGTTAGATTTAAAGGGGGCTTTTTTCAGGATTGCAACCTGTAACTAGTGGAGTGCCATGGGGATCAGTGCTGGAGCCACAATTATTTACAAGACATATTGTAGACTTGAATGAAGGAAGTGAATACACTATCGCCAAATTCACAGATAACACAGATAAAAGTGTTGGAAGCCAAGTAATGAGCATGATACAGAATCTACACTGGGAGAATAAATAGATTAAAATTGTGGGCAAAAATTTGGCAGATGGGACATAATATTGGAAAATGTGAGGTTATGCACTTTGGCACGAAGAATATAAGTACTGAGTATTATCTAAATGTGGAAAGACCACAGAAAGCGATAGCATAAAGGGATTTGTGTGTTGTCATGCATGAATCACAAAAAGCCATTATGTTCAGCGTGCAATGGGGAAGGCAAATTGAACGTTGGCTTTTATTTAAATGGAATGGAATATACAAAAAGGAAAAGTCTTGCTAAAACTATTCAAGGCACTTGCCAGACTACACCTGGAATAGAAAAAAGACAGATTATTAATCAATAAGAGTATCAAGAGTTATGGTGATCGGGCAGTGGACTTGAAGATTATCAGGCCAGCCCCAATCTCATTGAATAACTGCACAGGCCTAATGGGCCAATGCCTCACTTCTGCTCCTGCATGATCTTATGGTTTTTCTTCACTTCCTGACCCTGAGGAATATGAAAATTTGCAACTAACAGCTGAGATGTAGCACATTTTGACATGTTTATTTTCAAAAAGCTGCCAATCAAGTATTTATTCAAACACATTCCATGAGATTGTTGTCCAATGCACTGGAGATAAAAGGGAGGATTTTGGACTTTGTGTTGGGAACTCCATATTCAGGACAGCTGGGAATCCTGACTCCACGCTATGTCAGAAGCAGTCACCAGCAGGGATTTTCCTCTGAATTAGTGGAGAGATTGCTCTTGCTGCCCAATTAAGGATGAATGACAGGCTCACTGGAGGGCCAATATCAGCAGGGAAGGTAAATGGAAGTGACGATTTCATCTTGATGCACGCTCTCAGTAACATTTCAAAAATTTCAACCAAAAGATGACCTGAGCTGCTAAGCAACCATTGAAATCGGGGAGTGTCTCACAAGCTGGCTTTTGGCTGCAGCTCAGGCAAACAGAGGTGTTTGATCAGCCTGCCGCGAGTTCAGTCAACTTCTAATAATTGGCCTTAATTGGCCATCATTGTATCAGGTTACTTGCCACTCTTCTTCCTTCAACCTCTTTTTGGGAAAGTAATTCAGGGTGGGAAGATGGTGTTAAACCAGAATTCTGGTGGACGGCTGATTACCTCATTCTCACTCTCACATGGGCAAGAAGAAAGCCCCAAGTGACAAAAATGTCATAAATGTATCAAGCTAAACTCTGGCATGTTTTCTTTTGTCTGGTGCTCACCTTAGATGCTCCACAGCAAACCCATACTAAATGTTAGCCAGGAGCAGTTTTCTTTATCATAACTGTTTTGAAAAGTAATAGCATGTTCCTGCAGATTGTTTAATGGCGAGTAGATTGCATGATATTTCACTCGATTCTGTAAAAAGAGGAAAGTGTTGCCAATTAGGAGGTAATTGAGGCTGTGGATCAATAACATTCTGACAAGAAAAGGTTTGGATAGACTTTTTTTGCAGGTTTAATTTGTTTCAGTGCTTGCAGTCAATGATCCTCGAGAAGGGTTATTACAGACTAAGTCAAAAAGCTTAGGCATAACAACATTTGAAATTACAGTTTCAAAGGTCCAGCCATTTTGTGATGAGACCAGGCCATATTAAGAACAAACCTGGTCTTCAAGCAAAGCACGAGCATGAGATTGCAGCACTGACAATGTGAACTGGAGGTGACCAAGGTCCACATGAATGTGGAATGAGTGGGCACAGTATGAACTGAGGCTGAAGAGGTCTCATGTGAACTGGGGTGAATGGTGCCTTTATAAACTGGGAGTGAATGGTGCCAGCATGAACTGTCTATAAATGAGGCCAGTATGCATAGACAGTGAATAGGGCCAGTATGCACAGGGGGTGAATGAGGCCAGTCGGGAGTTGGGAGTGAGTGGGACCAGTATGAACTGGGAGTGACTGGGGCAAGCTTGGACTGGGAGTGAATGGAGTCAGAATAAACTGGGGTGAATGGGGCCATTAGAAATGAAAAGACACCAGCAATAGTGGAAGGGAAGAATGCCAAAGAATGGTAAAAGAAGAGACATAATAGTCTCTGTAGAAATGCAAGGCTTCTTTCACAGAATCACAGGTCCCTTGACTCCTACTCGCCTCTTAGAAATGTGCCTCTATTTCACATTGTATTTCAATGCTCTTCCTACCAAAATGAATCAGACTTCCCTGCATTGAAATTCATCTGCTGTCTTTCTGACCATCTACCAACTTGTCAATGTCCTTCTAGAGTTTTACATTGTTCTTCTCATAATCTATAATGCTTCCAGGTTTTGTGCCATTGCAAACTTTGAAATTGTCCCCTGCACATCAAGATCTACATATGTATGTATGTATAATATATATATATGTATATGTACATATATATATATATATATATATATACATATATATAAAAAAAGGAGAGGTCCCAATATCAGTCCTTGGGGAGCTCCACGACTAACCTTCCTCCAGCCTGAAAAATAGTCATTGACTATTAGTCTCTGTTTCCTATCACTGAGCCAATTTGTATACATGTTGCTACTGACCCTTTTATTCCATGACCTATAAATGTCCTTACAAGTCCATTGTGTGGCACTGTATCAAGTGCCTTCTGATAGTTCATGTTTTGATGTTAATCAAAATGCTGCCTCCATTTTAAATCTAATTTTAAGTCAAACATAAAGTTGAGTTCAATGGAAAATAAGATTGAAAGGCTGTAAAGTGGATGAACAATTTACTCTGGCTTGTTTTGAGGAACAACCTAAGATAAATTTATACTTCAAGCTATCCAGTGATATTAATATTAAAGAGCAAACTTGCATTGTGAAGGTTAACCTGTTTAATTGTGGCAGTCTCCTGAGAGAGCTGGCGTCATAGATGGTCTGGACTGTCATTCTCCACATAATTGGAAGCTGTCAAATCCACAATTTTAAAAGCAAAATCCTTCCTGTGAGTCTGTCAGGCCTGTCTGTGTAGATTTTTATGTTTCATTTTTTCTTTTCTCTATATCTTTAGCATGACAAGTAAACCTGTCAAGTATTTGGTATTTTTTCTCAGAAGGACTTAAACATTTCATATCTAACTTAAAACAAAGGATTTGGGCCAAATGAAAATGGTTGTGAAATGTAGTTTGTATCAACATTTATTAGATTGATTTCTTGGTTTTCTCTGAAGTTAACATCATTAACTTGTACCTGCACAACCAGAATAATGTAGAATGATTGAAATATGGTGAAATGTTGTTTTGCAATCAATATTGAGGCAGTTTCTGTCAGAAAATGCTATTATCTTTATGCCACATTAGGCAGACACTTACACAAAGTAATATCCAAACTCCCACACCAGGCGATGGTGACATATTTCAATCTGTCAAGTAATCTTGTTTATTTAAAATTATAGGCTGCTGTATTTGCCATGGCAACCTACTACCCCTTTACTTTGACAGAATGTAGGCTGTTACGATGTTTATATGTCTGTCCAGTCAACCAAGTTATGCACCCATGTTGAGCAAATAGATTCCCGTTAATGACCCTTTCTGCTCTGAATTAATGAAAAAATTATTATCGTCATGAGAAATGTGGACATTTCAGGAAAAAACATCTTAAAAGATACTGAATAATGCTTTTTCTTAAATTAACTTGTGTCAATGAAATGATGCATGCAAATGAGAATGCAGTCAAGTCCACACAAGCTCTTTATTGATCGAGCCATGAATCTTGTACGTACATTGACGACAAGTGTTTGTACATTTTGAAAATGTATCTTGCAAAGGGTAAAGTCTGTTTCTCCTGTAGTCCCAGAATGTAATGCAAACTGAAGCCTCAGTAGATTATTAAGGAATATTGACATATTCATCCAAATCAAACTTTTAATAGACTGTTTTGCTCCTCAATGTAAATGTTGTGCCAAAACCACTTGAGGCTAACATTCCACTGGCTTCTTTAGTTTCATATTTCACATATCTAATTACCTAAATCTCTTATGGATATCACTTAACATTTGCAAAAAAAAATTTACAATACCAAGGTTGTGGCTCTTTTGTATAGACAATAGAGGGTTTAGTATGAGTTGATCGACGTCTTTAAAATTAAGCAGGAATTTCATAGCACAGATGGAGACAACGTTTTCACATGTAGTAATGACCAAAACAAAAGGCAATCAATGTGTGATGGTGGTGACATGTTACATTCAGTGTTATGTTTTACTTTCATGCTGCAGTTGAAATGTTTGGATAATGATTGTAGAGGCTCCAACATTCACATGGCTGACGAAGAATCTCTCCTGCCACCTTCCAATCATGCCATGAAGCCACCTCTAATGGCCATCAAGTTGAAGGGTGGGATTTGAACCTGGACATTCTGGTTCAAAGAGAGAGGCACTACCCACTGAGCTACAAGACCTCCAAATAGGTACATATAATTCCAATACAGTAGAAAGGAGAAATTGCAGAGAGAGATCCAAACATGGAACTCCCTACCACAAGGGCTGTCAATTGAATATTGGAGGAATTAGAGGAGGTGATGGAATAGTAATAATGTATTGGTATTTAACAGCCTCAGGTTGATGTTTCAGGGATAAGGGATTGAGTCCTACATGATGCATCATAAAATTTGAATTCAATAAAATCTGGAGTTGAAAGTTGGCCTAATAGTTTCCATGTAATCATGGTTGATTGTTACAAAAAGCCGCCTGGTTCACTAATGCCATTTAAGGAAAGAAATCTGCTTTCCTTACTTGGTCTGACCTACAGGTGTCTCTGGATCCAAGGTAATGTTGTTGACTAATTAACTGCCATCTGAAAAGTCTCAACAAGCCGATGAGGATCAAACCAGTAGGGAAAGCTAAGCAAAATAATGTAACTGGATGGACTAATTGGCATTGAACTAGGCATTGGAAATTCTAATGACAAACCCAGCCTTGCTGACACTACAATATTCTCCTTACTGACTTCTGAGGGCTTGTAGCAAAATTGGGTGAACTGTCCCAACATCCTGCTCCCAAGTCATCATCCCAAAATTATGACAATGTCCCAGACACCAGCATCACCAGCACTGGCTATGTCCATCCCATCAGAAGGACGGACCCACAAGAGGTGGCAGCACGGTGATGTAAGGTCAGGAAGGAGTTTCCCTGGGAATCCTCATTGCAGATTCTATTAAATCATATTGCATCAGATGAAACTTGGGCAAACAAATCTGCTGATTACTACCCATCGGCTCCTCTTTTTAGCTGATGTATCAGACTCCTCCATGTTGAAGCCATTGGAAATATGAAGTTGATCAGGTTAGAGAATATACCCTGGGAGGGAAACGTCAATGTTGATCACCAAGATTATCTCAGTGGCACCACAATTGACTGGGCCTGCCAAGTTCTATAGGATGTGGCTGTTAGCGAGCACTATGGTATCTGGTAAAAGCACCAACAAAGGGAAAAAATTACTTGCCTGTTTCCTCACCAATCTATCTGTCACAAATATATCCATCCATGACTATATCAGTAGGATTTTTTTAGTTATTCACTCAATGGATGTGGCTATCACTGGCTGGGCCAGCATTCATTGCTCAAATCTGGTTGTCCTTGAAAAGGTGGTAGTGACATAAGGACATAAGAAATAAGAACAGGAGTAGGCCCTGCCATTCAATACGATCATGGCTGATCTTTTTGTCTACTCAGTTCCACACACTTGCCTGCTTATCATAACTCTTAATTCCTTTACTGTTCAAAAATCTTAAAACTTGCCTTAAAAACATTCAATGAGGTACCTGGGGTGGCACAGTGGCTCAGTGGTTAGCACTGCTGCCTTGCAGCGCTAGGTATCTGGGTTCAATTCTACCCTCGGGTGACTGTCTGTGTGGAGTTTGCACATTCTCCCCGTGTCTGTGTGGGTTTCCTCCCACGGTCCAAAAATATGCAGGCTAGGTGGATTGGCCATGCTAAATTGCCTAAGTGTTCAGGGATGTGTAGATTAGGTGGATAACAGGGGGTTGGGTCTGGATGGGATGCTCTGAGGTTTGGTGTGGGGCCAAAAGGCCTGCTTCAACACTGTAGGGATTATATGATTCAACTGCTTCACTGGACAGGGAATTCCACAGATTTACAGCCCTTTGGGTGAAGAAGTTCCCCCTCAACTCAGTTCTAGATCTCCTTCCCCTTATTTTGAGGCTCTGGCCTTTAGTTCTAGTTTCATCCGCAAATGAAAACAACCTCTCTGCTCCTATCTTGTCTATTCCCCTCATGATTTTATATGTTTCCATAAGATCCTCCTTCATTCTTCTAAATTCCAATGAGTACAGTCCCAGTCTGCTCAATGTCTCCTCATAAGCCAACCCTCTCAATTCCAGAATTAACCTATGGAATTGCCTTCTTGAATTGCTCAGTCCATGTGCTGTGTGTTGAACAAAAAATCTGCCAGGGAAGGAGTTCCAGGATATTCCAGGAAGGAATTGTGATTTATTTCCAAGTCAGGAAGGTGAGTGGCTTGGAGGGGAACTTGCAGGTGATGGTGTTCACATGTATCTGCTGCCCTCACCCTTCGAGATGGTAGTGTTTCATGGCTTAGGAAGGTGCTGCCTCAGGATCCTTGGTGCCCCAAATACTGAAAGAGATCAGCCAGACTGTACACAAGGAATAGTTGGGGAAATAGGGCATGTGGAGATATTTAAGGAATTATTAAAGTTTTCTTTCAGGCATACTGTTGTTGCACAAAGTGAGCAGGTGTGACATTGTCTGAAACAATGGCTTCATTTGCCTACTCCAATCTGCTCATTCTGCTCTCAACATAACCATTGATCATCCATTCAATTGCATTTTCTAACCTGTTAATTGAAACCTAATGACTCCCTACATGGTTTTAAACCTCACTGATGGTGGTATATCTGTGTCTACGGCTTTCTCTCTTTTCTGAGGTTCTGTCATAGATACTCTTGGATTTGTCTTACACTGCATATTGAAATCTAACTGCCTTCCCACATGTTTCCATGTAATTAACAGTTTTTACTGGGAGGTTTTGACACATGTATCACTCTTTGCCTTACTTATTTTTTAATTATAATCTCTCAAAATAAATTGAATGAAAACAATGACTATAACAATTATTTCATTGTGTTAGGAGAATTTTTCATATTGTATCTTTATTGATTTAATATTATGACTTCCATTAGTTGTTTCCTATTATTATAAGAGCAACGTTCTTCACATCCATACATCTGAAATGCCACTCATCAACCAGCCTCCTCCATTTACAGGTTTGTTACTTTTTAGTTAAATGCTTGATGCAATTTTCCAAGACATGAAATTTGTGCCTGAGATTTATTGTCCAGTTCTTTAATCTTTTGCACGTGCCTGTGGCTGCCTGATACATCAGAAGGCTTTCTTCAATTCACAGAAACCTCAATGGACCAATCACTGAAATAGGTTTCATATGTCTGGATTTTGCCAAAGGTTTCTGCAATTCCTGGTTTGATTTAATGGAAGTTTTGTCATTTGTATTAATTAAATGGTTTATTAATTGCTAGCAAACAATGGAAGGAGCATTGTAGGAAGTGGTCATTGTTGATCGTCTCCCTGTTCTTTCCCACAAAATTAGCTGCTTGAAATAGATCATAGCAATATTGAAGTGCCTCAACGTTTTGCCCAGCATTTGTTAAAAGCTATAATAAATAGACTTCTTGCATCTTTTATAGGGAACGAGATGTAGTCCTTTGAGTTTGGTGCCTAAATATGAAGCTCAAACTCCCTTTAAACATGGGCTGTAGATTTGTTTGACATGTCATTTCCCACACTAAAGAGGTAATTGTACAACGTAATGAAATATTCTACAGATGAGCACCCACATCTCACTCTCAACAGAAGAAAGGTCTCTACCAGACTAATTTTACATTTAAAACATCCCTTGGCAGCCAATTACCAGACTTTACAGAAAGTATTCTTGTATCTTACTACTAATTGTGCATTGTTATGTTGTATTTCTCATCAAAACTGCCCTAATGTCTGCACATTGGTAAAAACAAGGTCTTAAAGTGATTATTTGCACAGTCACTGCTGGAATGTTGGCAGTGACAAAGGCAAGATGAAAGGAATTAGACAATTACCTTGTTAGGAGATCTATTTCAGTAAACCACAATGTAGCTGATAAGGTTCACGCTGTCATCTGAGCCTGGTGACTTTCATAGTCACTTTATACTCTCATTCTCTAAACTATTTTCTCTAATCTAATGGCCCTTATCTTCTATGCTTTAATAAGCAATGTGTTTTTTTTCTTTTAATCTTTACAATTTAGACTGTTTATTCTGTTTGACCTTATATAGTCAATATACCCTTCTTATAAAAATATAGGTGATTGTGGAAATGACTTAACCTGTAAAAGTCTGATTCAAAGTAGTACTATAAGAACAGAAAGTGCAGGAACAGAGATAGTGGCATTATAGATAGGCAATATCAAAACTGTTAACTGTTTCTAGATATCTGAATGATTTATTTAGAAGGACTTCAGTAAAAGATGGAAACAAGTATAGTGTATATTTTAAAGAGCACTATTAAAATAAGAACAATGATCAAATTATACAGAATAATAAAGTAAACTCTTGTGTAAGTTCATGTATGTTGTGACATTGGTCCATTCCTTGGTGAAGGAGTCCCGAACAAAGAGATATAATCTTCAGACTGGAGACAGGATGGGGTGGGGGAGTAGTGGGAGATAGAGTTTTCACTTAGGGCACAGATCGACAGCCTGAATGCGAGTTACATCCGAAAGCTGCTTTAGTTTAGAGAACAAAGTGCAGGGCTGGATAAACACAGCAGGTCAAGCAGCATCATAGGAGCAGAGAGGCTGACATTTCGGGCCTTGACCCTTCATCAGAAAAGGGGGAGGGGAAGGGGGTTCTGAAATATCCTCATCCCGCCCCCTTGACCTGTCCGTCCTCCCTGGACTGACCTATCCCCTCCCTAACTCCCCACCTACACTCACCTTTACTGGCCCCATCCCTGCCTCTTCGACCTGTTTGTTTCCTCTCCACCTATCCTCTCCTCTATCCATCTTCTATCCGCCTCCCACTCTCTCCCTATTTATTTCAGAACCCCCTTCCCCTCCCCCTTTTCTGATGAAGGGTCAAGGCCCGAAACGTCAGCCTCTCTGCTCCTATGATGCTGCTGGGCCTGCTGTGTTCATCCAGCCCTGCACCTTGTTGTCTCGGATTCACCAGCATCTGCAGTTCCTACTATCTCTGATTTAGTTTAGAGAAGTTCTTTTTAACTATCAAGTTCTACTCCAATTTGGATATCTTCAAAAGTAAAATTTATTATAATTTTGGGGTAGTATGAAGTAAAATTGTCTTTATTTCACTCAAGAAAGGCTTGGAATTAGCTCTAGCATTTTCTTATAAGCTATGCTTTAATTGATCCATATTGTCTAGTGGCTCACTATGAATCTTGATACTTCACCATTCATTGTGCCATTTCTAATTTTCTGAGATTTGAGTAGAGAAACACCTTGAGGTCTCTAGCTACTCTTTAAATTCATCCAAGGACAAGGCTCTTAGATTATCATAAGCTACTTAATATCTTATTAATGAAATTTAATTTAATAGTTGTATACTAAAAATAGCAAAACAATGTATTGTTATGAACATGATTCCCCTTCCTCACCTAGTCATAACAAACTTAGGAATTTGGTCCATGACATTCCCATGGCAAACAACAAAATTGAGTGAGGGAAATTAACTGTTTCTCTAACAAGTTGTTTCTTTATAATAAAAGAAATGGCATAAAGTTACTTGAGTTTCTAACATTAAAAGCACTGAAATGTCCATGTTTGAGATTAATACTTTCATACATCAGGGTGGGATCATTTATGATAATCTAAGACCCTTGTCCTTGGGTGAATTAGAAGGGTAGCTGGACACTTCAAGGTGCTTTTCCACCCAAAACCCCAGAAAAATGGAAATTGCAAAACAGGTGGTGAAATATTGAGATTCAGTGAGCTGCTGGACAATATGGATCAATCTGCATACCTTGGAAACCTCCTGTTAGTGAGAATTGACATTGAGAATGAACTTCAACAGTGCCTCAAGTCTGTGAGTGCAGTCTTTGAGAATCTGAAAAACAAAATGTTCACAACAAAGACCTCAAACCTAACACAAAGATCTCCAGGGTATCAGTCTTAGCTGCTCTCTTATATGTGTCAGAGATGTGGATAATGTACAAGAGACACCTGAAATCTCTTGAAAAATATTACCAGTGAAGCCTCTGCAAAATCCTATAAATCCTCTGGCAGGATATGTATTCCATTATCAATACTCTATTTAAGGCCAAAATCCCTATGCTCAAGACCTGCTTGGAGACTGCTAATAAACTACATCTACCATAAAGGCCCTCTTCTCCCGGATGGACCTACTTCTAGAGTCTTTTTTTTCTCTCTGGTGTTTGTAAATTCAGATCAGCAGACACTTTAGCAACTGTCTCTGCGGGGTGGTTTGCTCATAATGTAACTGAAATCACATGCTGTTTTGCAAATGTTTTTTGAACTAAATGTTCAACTTTACTTTCTGACATTTTAAACAACAAAAAGAGGCCAGACCTTCACAGAACAGAAAGCTTACAATCAACTATCGGACCTCACTTTAGAATTTATGCTCACAAAAAATAATAATAATATATTATGAATATTCATAACATTATTTTGTGGGAAATGATGTTGTTGCTAAAAATATATATATTCCTTAAACTTAAAAGAACAGTGTAGATAAGCTAGAGAAACTGAAGAAAGCTTTCAGCAAGCGTATCAAGATGGGTCACACAAATTAAATCACAGGAAGTAGCAAAGAAGCCAGGAATCACTGAATATTTAGAAGTCTGACAAGTGCAGAAAAACCTATCAGGTTTGTGATGGCTCAGGAAAGGTCACTCGAATTCAACAGGTTTCAGTTTCAGTCACAAGTTTCGGAAAGGGTGAGGATAGACTCTGAGGAGTTAAAAGGGCTGGAGCTAGGCCAAAAGCCACAAAAGAAAATGGGAATAAGTGGCAAGAAATGACAGGCCAAAGCCAGAAAATATTGAACATGAGAACCATGGGAAAATAGGATCATAGCTTTGCATGGCACAGTGAATAAACATGTTGGTACGAAATAAGCTTAGATGAGCTACATCTACAGAAAATAGGATGTTTACAAATAAAGTATTCATAGTGAAAACCTATGCAATTTGGCCCAGCACCAGTACAGAGGGAATGATCATCAGCAGCATAGGAGTTAGTCATATCAACATATGCACAGGAAGGAACAGTTAGTCTAAAGACCAAACAATAGTCAGCAATGATGATATCAACATGGACATTGTGTCATGATGATATTAGATGATTACATTGAGCAGTCACGAGGTACCAAGATTTTTAACAGTCAAACTAAGTCAAGCGAGGGTATGGGTCATAGTTTTTTGTTGAAGGGAAATTGTTATTGTTAGCATCTTTAATCTAATAAACTATGATGAGATCAATGTGGCATGTCGCTATTGTAATGTGAGAATGTATAGTGCCTTTGACTGGGACCGTCAGTGTGACCTGGAGACTGCCTCCAGAGGCCTCTCCCACGCTGAGATGATAAAGAGCTCCGAAAGAAGATCGAATTGTAACATCGAGCATGGAACTCTAGACTCCTCTTTGGCAGATCTCCCCAACACTGATCCCAAATGTTTCATGATAAAACTACAGAGTGACCAGTGGAGTTCTAAAAGAAATTACCTGATAAAAACTCAGCTGGCACCGTACAACAGCCCAGACCATCTGAAATATATCCTGATGAGCACTCACTCTGTCATAAACCAAGTTGACCCCAGTTCAGAAGCTAAAGAATTGACAGCACCAATTAAGTCACAGTTTATCAAAGGCCTATTTCAGAGTGAGGAGAGGGGATTCTGGAGCAGGGTTATATTCTGCAAGGGCAATGGTACCCTGGAACAAGCTTGCAATGATGTCACCAAGCTGCATATTACTGAGTATAATTTGACAGAATGGACAGACTAGAATGCGCTGCCATTTAGAATCGAGAAGAACAAGAAGCCAGATTACCACATGGGCACGAACACACAGCGAGATGAGAGTATAAGTCAGAGCTTGGTATATCAATGATTACCATGGATAGCAGTAATTAGTATTAATGTTTAATAAATAGTGTTACTTTGAAGTCTAAGTCTGAAGCCAGATTTTGACTTTGCTTCTCCACAACCAGCCTTGAGCCCAACTCATCATGTGACATCAAACCACACAATAAAAAGGTTTGCTCTAAATGTTATTCATGGATTCTGAAGAACCATTTCCTTTCTACCTATCTCCATGAAGAATTTTGTTTTAAAGTGAGGAAATACTTACTTGATTGAGCCCCTTACATCCCTGACTCTCTTTCTTCCTTCAATTTAAGTTGTGTACTTAATGAAAAGCCCCACTGGTTTCCACTGGATGTTCTTCTTGTGTGTTGAGAACAGTAGGTTGGAACTGAAGCCTAACTGAAGGGAGTTGAAGGTTGGTGGGCAAATCCCCTCAATGATTTTAGCTGCTAATCTGACATACTAGAAAGCTCCCTGGAACTATAGCCCATTCTGAGACCTCACCTTCAGCAGAGGTGGAGAGAGAATATTAAATTGGAACTATGAACATTCAATAGTGTAAAGATTTTAGGGAAGATTTCTTTTTTAACAACTTGCAGGTTTACAGTGTTTTCAACATAGAAAGCTGTTCCAAGGTGCTTCATCAAGGCATTATAGGAAATAGAATTCTGAACTAAAGAAATGGGAATGTTTTAGGTGGGGAGGAAAATGCTTTTGAAGAAGTGGATTTTATGAAGGGTCTTAAAGGAGAAGAGAGAGGTGAAGAGGATTTGCTCTCCTGAGGTCTGAGAAGAACATCTTCAGGCTAATCAAAACAAATCTTTATATTGAGTCTTTTACAACCTCGGGACTTTTCAAAGGACTTTGCAGTTAATGAAATAGTGTTACTTGAAATGCAATTACTACGTTACTCTAAGACAGGAGCAAATGTGTACACAAGGCCCCATAAACAGCAAAGAGATTGTGACCAGGTAATCTGTTTTAGTAATGTTATGTGAGGGAAAATATTGGCTAAGACATCAGGAGAACTCCCCTATTCTTCTTTGAGTAATACCATGGAATCTTTTTCAGCCACCTGAACAAGCAAACAGAATGTTTCATCTAGAAGGCAGTAGCTTTGACAGTGTAGCACTCGACTCAGGGAGTGTCAGCTTAGATTAAGTGCTCAAGTCCCCAAAGTGAAACATATTATTAAATGCAATACCACCTGTTTCCAGGAAATTAAGACTAAATATTTCAGAACTGTTAGCACACGACAGCCGCACAACTGGCACTTTCAATTCTTGAAATAACTGTTACATTACAAGAAATCTTCTAAACTATAATGAAACCTAATTACTTTAGTTTATTATGCAAATGTTGACAGTTATCCGTGATTTACTGACATAACTGTTTTGCATTTTAATTTGTTTTATCATGATGTGAATATTGCAATGCTTTGTTGAGTTGTAAAGTAAAATATTTTTGGCAACAACAGTAAGACGCTATATAGATAGTCATATCATTATCCACAGATATTATGTCTATATTTCCTTAGCTGAGTTAATAAAATGTTATAACAAGATGACTCAGACATACACCAATTAAAATGGTTCATATTTATGCTGCAATGTGTTTTGAATTCTGGTGCTGGCTAGCAATTAAATCCTCCAGCTGTGCAGGTGACATGCTTCGTGAATCAACAGGGGCCTGGGAGGTGTGCTCCTGTGTGTACACTTCTGGCTGTAAAACTGGCTCCAGCAGCCTCCATCTGCATAGAAGACATGTTACTTTTTAATTTGTCGAGCTGTAAACAAACCATTGCTCCTTGAAGTACAGCAGACAGCATAAAAGCATCATGTCTTCTTTCCATCTTCGAGTGCTTATTACTTATTTATGGGCTGAATTTGATCAGCAGGGGGTGGCATGGCAGCTCATTGGTTAGCAAGGCTGCCTCAAAGAACAAGGGACCCTGGTTTGATTAGGCAACTGTCTGGTTGGAGTTTGTACATTCTCCTTGTGTCTGTATGGGTTTCCTCCGGGTGCTCCCGTTTCCTCCCACAGTCCAAAGATGTGCAGGCTAGGTGGATTTGCCATGCTAAATTGCCCATAGTGTCCAGGGTCGTGCAAGCTGGGTGAAATAGCCATAGTAAAATTCCGGTTATGGGGCTGGGTCTGGGTGGATGTTCTACAGAGGGGTGGGCCAAACGACCTCATTCCACACTGTAGGGGTTCTACAAGCACGATGCGGGTCACTGTAGTGGCACTGAAACCAAATTAATGGACAAACATGGGTGGCACTGAGAGAGTGATCATAGTGTTATCTGATGCCAATACAAGAGAATCTTACTAAATAGCATAAAGGTGTGGTGATATTATTCCTCAAAATTGTTTAAAAATTAGGATTCTTTGTAAATTCCTTGTAATTTACTTTTATATCCACCCTGTATCAGAGGGAATTGGGCTACAATACAGTCTGCCCCTTCATCCAAATCATTAATGTTGATCATAAATAGTTGAAATTACAACTTTGATCCCTGTTTTACTCCAATATTTACAGTCAGCCTGAAAATGAATCATTTATCCAACTCCCTGATTCTTGCTAGTTAGCTAATTGCCTACCCATACTATGTTATCCCAACACTAGTCAAACATACATACAAATATGTATTAGGAGCAGAGGCCAAGGGAGCATGGCTGATCTGATTACTCCATATTCCTGTCTAACCCTGGCAACCTTTCACCCATGGCATATCAAGAATCCAATGATCTTTACCTTAAAATGTTCACATCGTGAACACCTGTTACATCTTGTCCACCAAAAAATAACCCATTTATGCCTTCACTCTGTTTCCTATTAGATATGCATCTTCCACCAATGCCAATATATTGTTCCCTTCCCCCCCCCACAAACCCTGCCCCCCACCCCACCACCAGCTCATGCCTCACCGTGAGCTTTTATTTTCCTCAATAATCTTTATTGTGGCACCTTATTGAATGCTTCTGGAAACTCAAGTACAGCACATCCAGCAATTCATCTTTACTCACAATATGTTATTTCCTCAAAGAACTCCAATGAATTAGCTAGACATGATTTCTCTTTTAGAATATTCACTCCTTCCACCACTAATGCACAGTGGCAGAAGTGTGTACCATCTACAGGACACCTTGCTACAAATTTCTAAGGCTTAGAAAGCACTTCCCAATTCTGTATCCTCTGCCACCATAAATAGGAAATTATCTCAAGTAAGCTCCCCCCAGGCCATATCACATTCTTACTTGAAATCAGAGATAACACAGTGTGGAGCTGGAGGAACACAGCAGGCAGCATCAGAAGAGCAGGAAAGTTGACGTTGTGTGAAGAAGAGTCCCGACCCGAAACATCAACTTTCCTGCTCCCCTGATGCTGCCTGGCCTGCTGTACTCCTCCAGCTCCACACTGTGTTATCTCTGACTCCACTATCTGCACTTTTTACTATCTCTCACTTGAAATCATATCTCCGTTATTTCACTGAGGCTGGGTTGTAATCCTGGAACTCTCCCTGACAGCAATGTGGGTGTATCCACATCATATGGACTGTGGGTGGTTCAAGAAGGCAGCTCACCACCACCTTCTCAAGGTAATTAGAATGGGCAATAATTGCTGGCCAACCCAATGAAGCCCACATCTTGCGAATAAAATAAACTACAATACTGATCTTACCCTATATTTAAAATGCTAATCCACCTCCTTGTCTTTTCTTGACGCACATTCATATAAGAGCATTTAATTTTATCTTCTTACCATATAGAACCCATAGTACAGAAGCACTCCCTTTAGTTCATGTTGCTGTTTACCTTTCACATAACATTCCTCTCACCCTCCTTTGTCCATCTAGATAACAACTTACATTCTTTTTGATTATTGCATTCATCTCACTCACTTTAAATGCATCAATGTTCATTATCTCATCTGCATCCTGTGGCAGAAACGTAAACTTTCAGCCTCTTGCTGGGTGAAGAGGTTTCTCTTGACTTCCTGATTGGATTTATTAATGGATAGTTAATATTTATGACTCATAATTCATTTTTTTTTTCAAGGTCCATAAAGGCTAATTTGTTGACCATTATGATATTGGAAACGTATGAGTATACTATTAAAACACACTTGTACAGAGACTAATGTTCATCTCCCTCCTATTCCATCTGCCTTGTTAGAGATTCCGAATGCCACTCTACCAAATGTATTCGTAAATTTACTACAACAATGGATTGGATTATTGCCCTTCTGCATGTAATGAAATGGCTAAAGGCAGTTGTTCAGCAGCAAAAGCTTATTTGTTAGAATTCTAAATGAAATTAATGGATTCGTTCAATAAAATTTTCAAAAATTAATTTGCTTTTCTCCAATATTTGATTCTTAGATCAGCATAATGGCTCTAAAAATAACTACTCATAAACCAAAGCACAGAGCTCCTGATTATCAATAGGTAAGGAATAAAAGATAAGTGAAGCAAATAAGAACAAACTCAAAACTCTTAGCTGGTTAAAAATAACCCACACATTAAAAAGAATCAAAAGAAATCTGCAAATAGTCTTTATATTCACACACATTGGACCATTGGTTGGTAATTCAATAGATTTTAAAATGGATAGCCAGTTGTTTGTTTTATGAACTGAACCACAACACAGTCACCACCAGATAATTCTGTCCCTGTTGTATTTTAATACAAGGTTTCAGTTTGCAGTGTTAGGCTCAGGGGTTGCATGACATCACAATGTGAGGCAAGCAGTATGCTTATTTGTATGTCAATAGTACAGCGTTCTGAGGATAGAATTGATTTCCAACTCTCAGTCTCAGCTGAGATGAAGGATGAGCACGGAATGAATGAGTGAAGTTTTAATGGCAGCAATAAAAGCTACAGCCATGGCTAGCCTAAATGAACCCTTCTAGAACAGGGCAGGGAAAAAAACTGGAAAGTAAATTTCTTCAGTTCTTTGGTGAGTAAAACCAGTTCCAAGGGTC
Source organism: Rhincodon typus (assembly GCF_021869965.1). Lineage (NCBI taxonomy): Eukaryota > Metazoa > Chordata > Chondrichthyes > Orectolobiformes > Rhincodontidae > Rhincodon > Rhincodon typus. The sequence goes on along the minus strand of NC_063350.1, from coordinate 45,442,563 downwards.
AAACCCAGTTGACATGATGGGGTAGATGACTGGTATGTAGACAAGCAAAATAAAATTGTCTTGATCTTGCTAATTATTAACATAGACACCAACTAGGGTTCAAGAATAGCTCATTTTCCACTCATGGAATTTGTGTATACCAAACGCACATTCGCTTTGGAAATTCAATGTTTGAGTAGAAGTGAAAACAACTACATTCTCTCACAGCATGTTGTGTTGCGGCACAGATTCTAGGACAGACAGGGCTGTACCTTTAGGACACTTACATGACATAATAAGATGTGATATCTGAGGATAATTGTATCTGTCTCCCTTCCAATCACACTCATTTGCATAATGGAGTCAGCGTAGTCAGTTATGTGTATGTGATGTTCAGTGACACTGGTAACCTTAGTATCCGCGCTACTTGGATAAGTCTGCGATTTTGTAGCATTGTAAATAGTTAATATTGTAAATGCCAGTCAGGATATTTGATTCATTATTTGTTGCATATATTACATGGGCTAAAGTATTGAAAACCACAAAGCATATACTAACTACTCAGTCACTGTGCCACCCTATAATTAATGTCTCTTAACTGATCTATGAAATGGCCTAGCAAGCCACTCAAGGGCAGTTAGGGCTGGGCAACAAATATTGGTTTTTCTGGTGATGCCCTCACCCCTTGCCAGAATAAATAAAATAGCAGCAGTGAACTCACTACAGTAGAGTAGATTGTTATTTGTTACAGCAGGAATATCTAGCCTTTTTTATGACAATATTGAACCAAATGATCAAAAGGAAGACCCCATGAGAAAGTTTTAGATGGTGGACAGCTGAAAGTTGGATGCTTGTAGAACGCTCTTCATTCCTGAAGCACAGTCAAACAGTACAAATAAACAGAAGCTTTATACAGGATTCTTGCAGGCTCTTGAGAAAAATCGAGAACTTGACAGTAGTATGTTTTAGATATTTTACTGCGTTTCATTAAATTCTGAAAATTGACTTCACAGTTCTATCCAGTTCCTTTGGGAGGGGCAGGTTGTGGGGAGAGAACTTTTAAAACAATGTATTTCAAAGCTGAAAATGTGTGCAAGATTTAAGGCAACTTTGAACATGGAAACCATATAGAAAATGGATGACAATAAACTGCAGGATGTAAGGATTTTGCTAACTTAGATAGCTACACATCAGTGACTGTAAACATTTTCCTGCGCCCTGTTCTGGGCGAGAGAATGATTCTGTCATAATCTTACAATAATTTCCTTACAATAAGTATGGAACAGATTCAATTAAAGATTGCTCCCAGAAATACAAGTGGATGACTGCTTCACATGTAGTTTGAAATTTCCCCTCCATCACTGGGGCTGTTAATCTTTTTATTTGAAATCGATTGGTGTTTCTTGAAATGGTGAGTTGTGATGTTTCAGATGAATCAGTTTAGAAGTCATTAATTTAAGCATTGAGGATTTCAGGACCTGAGAGTTCCTGTATTTTGTTTTTCTCCACACTCTTCCCATCTTTTCTGTCTTTCATCCTGAAGATCTTATTGATGCTATTTCGCAATTATTCCACAAGAACTTGCAGCATCTCAAACTTTACATCCCATGGATGTTTGTCAGTGAATGTGAGGAGGTTAATGCTTAATTGGGATTACAAACACACAAGTATGCACATACATGCACTTTACATCCACATATACATACATGCATACATGCACACACATTGTACATACATGTATATGCACACGTACATACACATATAAATGCACACATACATGCATATACACATTTTACATATATGTATATACACACATACATACTTCCGTCTGCACATACATGCATGCATATACACAGATAGACACACTTTACCTACGCGTATACACACATGCATATACATGCATACACACACTTACACACACGGGTTCATGCATGCACACATTCTACATACATGCATACACATGGGCACATGCACGCATACACACATATCTACTTTCTAATTTTTCAGCAAGCCATCATTGTAGATTATTTATTTTCCCTTTCCGAGTTTACTAGCACCAAAGTCTTTTGTAAGCCCTTCACACTTACTTGGATATGATCAGTAATTCAAAACAGATCAGGAATTGAATAGTCCTGTTTGCAATACTGCACGAGATGGTGCATTTAATCACCAATTGGCCGTGGGTCAATTCAGAAACAGATTTTTAAATTAATATTGATGTGTTAATCAGCAGCTATGTTAGAAAGGACCAGCATCCTGAGGCTTGAGAAACATGTATCCGTTTGAGTTTCTGCTTCTGACTGTCATCCAGGAATCTCTGCTGGGAAGCTGAAATAAAGACAGGATAACAGCTGAATCAGATGTGAAGCTCACCAAAGTCAAATAGCTTGTTCATGGTTGAGGCATCTGGACATTTGCGTGAAATACGACAGGCATCCATCACTCATGCAGGAAGGTGGATGGCATGGTAATAATGTCATTAAACTAATAATTCAGAACCCCAAGTTAATGTTCCGAATACCCAAGTTTGAATCCTACTATAGGAGATGGTAAAATTTGAATTTAACAATCACTGGGGAGAAAGAAAGCTAGCTTAACGGTGACCATATAACCCCTGTCAATTGTCACATAAAGCTACCTGGTTCACTTATGGCCTTTAGAGAAGGACATCTACTATCCTTATCCAAACTGGCCTACATTTGACTCCATACCCACAGCAATATTATTGACTCCTAACTGACATCCTGGCAATCAGTGTTGGGTAATAAATCCTGATCTAGCCAGTGAATGCCCACAGCTTTTAGATGAATTTCAAGAGAAAACTGAGTGATGCCACACCAACGAGCCTGGACAAAATAGCAAGGGAGGGGAAAAATTGGTCGGAAAAAGATGGCATGAAACAATTCAGATCCAAATGAGTTCATCACTTAAAAACCTATTTCTTACAGTCCATTAAATGTAGGAAATCCAGTAGGATTGTTGTTTTGGAGAGAATGATTAATTTTTTTTGATGTGTCTCTCTTAATGACATTATTAAAAGTCATTAAAGCCATCATTTATTGTGGTGAGAGCTGCAGGATTCATTTTAATAGCTGGCACCTTTTGTCTATAACTCAAATCCTGAATGCTAATGTCAGCTGTATTCCCAATAATATGACCATTATCAGTCTAGTCATATTCTGTCACAGACTGTTTGCCAACTGTGCAGATCAGAAGATCTCAGCAGCTTTCTATGCTCAAAGGGACATGGATGACTGAATCAGAGAATGAAATTCTTTCCTTTGTTTTACCCGCTGACATTAATAAGATCTTCTGACTACATATCCTTACAAAAAAAATCTAAACAGGCAGTAAATTTATTTAATAATTAATACCAGGCCATCATTGATGCCTTCAGTTCATATTATTCCATCTGTTTTGTTATTCAGAAACCCTCAATGCAGGGAGACTAAGGGTAACAATGTAAAACTACAAAAATAGGAGAAAGCTACTGCAAAGTTGAGAATTTAATTAGACAGTCTTAGCTCCCAGAGACAAGACCAAATGATGTGGAGGATGAAAACAAGTCATGTTCGGCCTGTCTTACATATATATGACATACAGAGAGAGAGAATTTCTGTCTTGAATGAAAAATCAGCTTACTTTCATCCTGTTGACTTGGGTGTGAGATTGATTGTTGAGTGAGACTTGCAGACGTCAATCCTCTGGAAATCAAACCCAAAAGGCATAGTCATTTATCTTTTTCATATCTTACATAAAGGGAGCAATGCCATTTTTTTTCTCCCCCTCAGCTCAGAACAAAATAGCAACAAATTGAAATAGCAAGAAGTCATCCTGAAATTCAATCCAAAGTTATACAATTTAGGTTTGAGGCGCAATAACAGAAGTTGCTGGAAAAGCTCAGCAGGTCTGGCAGCATCTGTGAAGAAAAAATCAGAATCAATGTTTCGGGTCCGGTGACCCTTCCTCAGATGCTGCCAGAACTGCTGAGCTTTTTCAGCAACTTCTGTTTTTGTTCCTGATTTACAGTATTTGCAGTTCTTTTGGTTTTTATTTACGTTTGAGGTGCACTGCCTAAATACTGCTGAACTGTTTAGTGTGGACTTTGCAATTGCGGATATGAAAAGACTTAAAAACTTGTTGTACAATACAATGTGTTTTTATTCTGGGTGGATTGTTGTGATTTAGTAATGCTCTGAAGTAAAGGCAGCAGCTAAGGTCTGGATTTCAACTGCCCACATGATTGGATGAGATACCATAAAGGTGAATTACTTTACCTTCTACTCATGGCACATTGCAACTCTTTTGACCTTAATGCAAGGGTCTCATTTAATTTCCACTGGTTGCTTTCCTGTTCTTTCTAGGAAAGAAATTGAAAGGAATTTGAGTGGCCACCATGAGCAAGAAAGAAAGAATGTTTGACGCTGTTGGAGGGATCTTTCTGATAGAAGATCTGAAGCCTGAATATCATTAAATGAAAGAGTTGCTTGTCATATGCTTTTATCAGATGGTGGAATTTGAATTCAATAAAAATACCTGAAAGTAAGATATGACTGATCACCATGAAATCATTGTGGATCATTGGAATAACCCATCTGGCTCATTAACGTCTTTCAGGGAAGGAAATCCGCCATCCTCACCTTGTCTGGCCTATGTGTGACTCCAAAACCACTGCAATGTGGTTGATTCTCAACTACCCTCTGAAATGGCCTAGCAAGCCATTCAGTTTTATCAATGGCTACAAAGCCTCATCAAAGAAACAAAACTCAACAGACCACCTGGCAATGACCTTGGCACCAGAAATGACAATGGCAGAAATAGCCCTGTCGACCCTGCAAAGTCCTCCTTACTAACATCTGAGGGCTAGGGCCATAATTGGGAGAGCTGTCTCACAGACTAGTCAAGCAACAGATTGATATAGTCATGCTCACACACAGTTATAGCCTATAGACAATGTTACAGACACCACATCATCATCCCTGGATGATGTCCCACCAGCAGGACAGACCCAGCAGAGGTGGTAGCAAAGTGGTATACAGTCAGGAGGGAGAAGCCCTGGGAGTCCTCACCAATGACTCAAAACTCCATGAAGGTTTCAGGTTATACTTGAGCAAGGAAACTTCCTGCTGATTACTAAGTAGAGTCCTCCCTCTTCAGATGGTGAATCAATACTCCTCAACGTTGATCACCACTTGGAGGAAGGACCAAGGGTGGCACGGGTGCAAAATGTACTCTGGGTGGGGGATTTCAATGTCCACTTCCAAGAGTGGCTTGGCAGCTCCACTGCTTATTGAGTTGTTCAGGTCCTACAAGACATAGCTGCTACACTGGATCTGTGGTGGATGGTGAAGGAACCGACAAGAGGGAAACACATGCTTGTCTCATACTTATCAATCTGCTGGCTGCAGATGCATCTGTCCATGACAGTATCGGTAAGAGTGACCACCACACTGTCCTTGAGGAGATGAAGTCCTGCCTTCGCATTAAGAATAACCTCCATTGTGTTGTATGGCACTATCACCGTGCTAAATGGGACAGACTTAGCAGCTCAAGACTGGGCAACCATGAAGCACTATGGGCCATCAACAGCAGAATTGTACTCCAATACAATCTGTAACCTTATGGACTGGCATATCCCCACTCAACCATTACCATCAAGCCAGGGGTTCAATGGAGAGTGCAGGAGGTCATGCCAGGAGCAGCACCGGGCATACCTAAAAATAAGATGTCAACCTGGTGAAGCCACAAAACAGGATTACTTGCATGCCAAAAAGCATAAGTGGCAATTGATAAGCAGAGGTTAGTGATCCCACAAACTGATCAGGTCTAAGATCTGAAGTTCTGCCACATCCAGTCATGAATGGTGTTGGACAATCAAACAACTCATTAGAGGAAGAGTCTTCATAACTATCACCATTCTTAATGATGGAAGAGCCCAGCACAAGAGTTCAAAAGATAAAGCCGAAGCATTCACAGCAATCTGTAGCCAGAAGTGCCAAGTGGATGATCCATCTCATCCTCTTCCAGTAGTCCCCAGCATCACACCAATTCAATTCACTGCACATGATATCAGAAATGGTTGGAGGCACTTGTTGCCGGAAAAGCTGACAATATTCCGGCAATAGTGGTAAAGAATTGTGTTCCAGAAATTGTGGCTTCACTAGCCAGGCTCTTCCAGTACAGTTACAACACTGGAATCTAGCCAACAATGTGGCAAATTGCCCAGGTATGTTCTGTACACAAAAACAGGACAAATCCAACCTGGCCAATTACCACCCCATCGGTCTATTCTCGATGATCAGTAAAGTGATGGAAGCTGTTATCAGCAGTGCTATCAAGCAGCACCTGCTCAGGAATAAGCTGCTCAGAGACGCCTAGTTTGGGTTCCGCCAGGGCTACTCAGCTCGGGACCTCATTACAGCCTTGGTTCAAACATGAACAAAAGAGCTGAATTCTAGAGGTGAGGTGAGAGTGACAGTCCTTCACATCATCTACATTCAAACAAGTGTAGCATCAAGGAACCCTAGTAACTCTAGAATCAATGGGAATCATGGAATAAAATCTCCACTGACTGGAGTCATACCTGACACATATGAAGATGGTTGTTTTGTTGGAGATCAGTCACCTCAGCTTTAGGGCATCTCTGCAAGAGTTCCTCAGGGTAAGTTTCTAGGCCCAAACGTCTTCAGCTGCTTCATCAATGATCTTCCCTTCATCATAAGGTCAGAAGCGAAAATGTTTGATGATGATTGCACAATGTCCAGCACCATTCATGATTCCTCAGATAGTGAAGCAGTCCGTGTTCATATGCAATACGATCTGTTCAATATTCAGGTTTGAACTGGAAAATAACACAAAAATGCCAGGCAATGGCCATCTTTAAGAAGAGACAATCTAACCACTGTCACTAAACATTCAATGGGGTAACCATTACCGAATCCTCCACTACCAACATCCTAGAGGTTATCATTGACTCGAAACTCAACTGGACGCATCATATACAGTGGTTTCAAGAGCAGGCCAGAGGTTAGGAATCTAGTGGTGAGTAACTCACCAAGGCCTGTCCATCATCTACAAGACACAAGTCAGACTATGATGGCATAGTCCTTACTCATCTGGATGGGTGCAATTCAAACAACGCTCGAGAAATTTGACACTATCCAGGACAACCAGCCTGCTTTATTGACACCATATCCACAAATGTGTTTGCTCACTGCAGTGTGTACTATGTGTAAGATGTACTGCAGAAATTCACCGAAGACCCTTTGAGGACACCTTACAAACCGGCAACTACTTCCATCTAGAAGGATAAAAGGCAGCAGATATATGGGAACACTACCATCTGCATGTTACCTTCTAAGCCATTCACCATCCTGACTTGGAAATGTTTCGCTGTACCCTCAGGATTGCTTGGTGAAAGTCCTAGAAATCCCTCCCTACTGACATTGTGGGTCTAACTACTGCAGGTGGACTGCAGTGGCTCAAGAAGGCAGCTCACCACCACCTTCTGATGGGAAATCAGGAGCAGACAATAAATGTTGATGCAGCCAACAACACCCACAGACCACGGCTGAATAAAAAACTCAGTTCCTTTGAAATATGTTCACAAGGAAGTTCATCCTGCATTGCTTTGAACAATGCTACAATGCTTTATGATGCTGAAGTTGCTGTTCTGTCTGAAGAACATCCTCAAGTTCTTACGCAGCACAATACTGATCCCCGTCATCCATACTATAACCTTGGACCATCATCCCAGTTATCCGAGCAGAGATTCCAAGAACCAAGAAGCATCCTTTTTTTCTGGATGGTTACGAGTGTGAAATCCCTGACATGATCTGCTTGGAAACCTGATGTTCAGGGGCAATCCTTTGTCCCTTGATGGTCCCAGAGGAAGAAAGGATAGAATTACAGAAATCCTGAACATAATGACATAACATTCTGACCTCCACCTCTCGACAGAGTATAGTGTCCCTACCCATCTCTCATCTGCACAGCATTCCATGGAAGATAATTGACTGTGGATCTCCTGCATCTTTGCTGCATCTTGAGGGCATTTCCTCCTCCACAGTGGGCTGCCAATTCACAACAACTGCAGTTTCATTCTGATCTGAGCTTCCAGGCTGTATTTCTCATCCATTCATGTGAGTGCTCTCAGTACAACTGCCACAGAGTTGATCAGAGCTGTTGTGCCTGGATCTGTTGGAAGTGGTTTCAATGAGCCTACGGTGACATCAGGGACACTGTTGCTCCTCGGTAACGCTATCTTTATTTCCATTGTGCATTTGTTATTTGAAAGAGAATGGAAGATAAAAGCAGTCACAGAGTGACTCACATATTCAGCCTCTCACTGATGACTGCCAAACTCCTCATTTTCTCTAAGTTAACACAATGTGGAGCTGGATGAACACAGCAGGCCAGGCAGCATCAGAGAAGCAGGAAAGCTGACGTTTCGAGTCGGGACCCTTCTTCAGAATTGGGGGAGGGGAAGGGGGCTCTGAAATAAATAGAGAGAGGAGGGGGGCGGTGAAAGCAGGTAGATAGTGGATCAGCTAGGTGGGAGAGAAGACGGACAGGTCATGGAGGCAGGGATGAAGCTAGTAAAGGTGAGTGTAGCTTGGTGGTGGTGGGGATTGGTTAGTAAGGTGGGAGGAGCGGATAGGTGGGAGAGAAGATGGACAGGTCCATAGGGTGGGGGTGAGAGGGGGGTGCTGGTCTTGGGATGAGGTCAGGGGTGGGGAGATTTTGAAGCCAGTAAAGTCCACATTGAGACCATTGGGTTGTAGGCTTCCAAGGCGAAATATGAGGTGCAGTTTCTCCAGTTTCTGGGTGGCATCATTGTGACACTGGAGGATGCCAGGGAGCGGGAGGGTGAGTTGAAGTTGTTCGCGACTGGGAGGTATTGTCGTTTGTCGTGAACTGAGCGTAAGTGTTCTACAAAGCAGTCTCTGAGCCTCCGCTTGGTCTCCCCGATGTAGAGGAGGACACATTGGGAATAGCGGATACAATATAGCACATTAGCGGATGTGCAGGTGAGCATCTGTTTAATGTGAAAGGTTTTCTTGGGGCCTGGGATGGAAGTGAGGGGGGAGGTGTAGGGGCAGGTGTAGCACCTGCTGCAGTTGCAGGGAAAGGTGCTGGGGGTGGTGGGGCTGGTGGGGAATGTGGGGACCACTGAGGTGGGGAAGTACATGGAACAGTCCCTCTTCTGCAGCTACACTGGGTCTATCCCCCACCTCTTCCTCCGCAACATTGATGACTATATCGGCACCACCTCCATGACCTGTCCATCTTCTCTCCACCTATCTGCTCCACTATCCACCTTCTATCACCAATCCCCCGCGCTCTCTATTTATTTCAGAGCCCCCTTCCCCTCCCCTATTTCTGAAGAAGGGTCCCGACCCAAAACATCAGCTTTCCTGCTCCTCTGATGCTGCTTGGCCTGCTGTGTTCATCCAGCTCCACACCTTGTTATCTCAGACTCTAGCATCGGCAGTTCTTACCATCTCCTCATTTTCTCTTCTTTGTTGCCCTCTCCTTACCACCTTGGCATTGATTTTCTTATGTTCCCTATTAATCCTTTATTTAATTGATCATCACTGTCATACAGCACAGTCTTGCCAGACATTGCAGTGCACTGTCCCACCATTGATGTTATGATGGTAGCCACCATCAATGGCACCTCTCCCACAATACAACTTTTCCTCCCATGCTCTATCATCTCCCACCCTAATATTTTGACTTTCCCCCTCCACAATCATTAACCATTCTGCAATCCAGCTTCCCACAGTAGTGTCCCCTGATAACCCCTTTTGGCTTTCAGTGGACACAACTCATGACTGACTATGGCCTAGTCAATGATCAACTTCTACAGACAGCTCCGACTTATGAATAAACAGACTCCTGATTGCAATCTATGCAGCTTCCAGAATTACTGAACAGGAATCCCCAGATTTTATGAGCTTTATCTACAGAACTAACAAAGGCCCACTCACCAGACTGTAGAGCCCCCTGATCCTGGATACCACAAGTGGCCAACTGACCGAGTCCAAACCCCTGGATGGACTTCACAATTTATCCTTGACATACTGTACCAGGACCCCTTGACTGAAGGCAGTCTCCCTTATCCTGACTGAGGACTAACTAAACCCCTTACACTTTGAGACCATTTTCTTGAAGGCACATGCAATGTGGTTGCTGTGTTTGCTGCTGGCACATGATTCAGATGTAACATTGATGTATTATGGTGCTGTATGTTATCATTGAATAAGGTCTGAAGTGATGCCTGAAATTTAATGGAACAAGGAAATATGTGCTGGATATATTAATTAAGGGTATTAGGTCAGAATTGATTGCATAAATATAGGGAGCTAGTATTCATGTGGGCTGAGTTTTATGGAGTGTGGTTAGCTAAAATTAAACTCACGTTAAATGTTTGGCTTTGAACTCTGTTTAAATACAGTTATCTTCCAGTATATAACACTGTACTGATCACTGCTGACAACAATAACAAGCTGCCTGGCTTTGTGTTTGTGCTAAACAACAAGGCAAAACAGATGTACTATGGGCCACTAAGCTCTGATTGAAGTGCAAGAAAGGTAAGGCAAGGCATAGATACCATGACTATCCAATTTAGCACAAAATGACTGAATACCAAGGCAGCAAACATGGGGGCCTGGTGTGTACCCTGGTCTGGTCCATGAGATGGTTGCTTTTCCCTGTGTACAGAGTGTCCTGGCTGCAGCATTGTAATGAAAGGTCCTGTTGCCCTCCAAAGTGCAGCATTAAAGTGAAGAACTGTATTGCAAGTGAACCGGAGGTGTGCCATGATGATGTGGTGAGGCTGGTATGCGTCAAGTGCCAATCTAAATGAAGGGGGGGTGTGGGCAATTACTGACCACGGTATGTGCCCTGAGATGTTAGGTACTTGTGTCCAAGATGGAGACTCAGAGGAGCAAGCAATGAGTTGGATGTGCTAAGGACCTGGTCTTACTCTCATGTTGGGAATTGTCACTGTCTAGTTTCTCTCCGGTGCAAGGTAGAATAGAAAATGCCAATCAATGGGGCGAGGTTAGGTACGAGTGACGTGCAAATGCATACAAATGCCACTCACTAGCCAGATTCTCGTCACATTGTTCAAAGCTTGGTTGCAGATGTTAAAATAGGGAATTAAGACTGCACAATCAATTGATCAAGATCAGTGAAGTTGTTGAACAATGATACTTAAATTTAAAGCAGATAGATTAAAACCCATCAATTTCTGTGCTCTTGAGCAACGTTTATGGTAGTTCCCTCCATGTTTCAGCTCCAAATTTATTTCTTGCCAATTAACACAAGCTATGTTTAACATGAGCTGTATTGCACCAAGCTCTTTAATTGTTTTTGAACAAGCCAAAGGAGAATAGAACAAGGTTAGTGTGTTAAAGTGCATTGCATTGTCCTTTTGAGAAAAAAAACAGAAAGTGCTGGAGAAACTCAGCAGGTCTGGCTGTACCTGTCAAGAGAAAAACAGAGTTAACATTTCCAGTCCAGTGATGAAGGGTTGAAACATTAACTGTGCTCTTCTCTCAACAGATGCTGTCTTACCTGCAGGGTTCCTTCAGCACTTTCTGCTTTTGTTTCTGTTTTCTGGCATTTTCAGCTCTTTGTTTTTATTTTTACCCATCTCAAAGACTTGTCTGGTAGCAGTTTTGACTGTTGCATCTTCAAAGTTGCTGTATGTCAATATTAATGAGCTTGTTCCCTGTAAATGCAGATTGTGTCTTTTCACTCCTGCCCCTGGACCACTAGAGTTTTGGAAATTTTCTGTATTGTACAATATTTTCTTAAGAATAAAATTACCCAACTTGTATCAGACTCATCCTCACGAGTATTTTCTTGTGAAAAAGCAGCAAAAATTCAGAAGACCATAACACCTACAAGAAATAGGAACAGTAGGTCTTTTGGCCCCTTGAGCCTGCTTCGCCATTCAATAGGATCGTGGCTATTCCCACATTGCTCATGTCCATTTTCCTGCCCATTCCGCAAAACCCTACTAATTAAGAATCTGTTTAACTCAGCCTTAAATGTGTTTAACTGACCAGGCAAATGGGACTAGAATAATTGTGAAAACTGGGCAGCGTGTATCAGTTGGGCTGAAGGGCCCATTTCCATGCAGTAAAAAATATGTTTCCTGTGCAGAAGTTTGGTCAACATCCTTTACTCTTCGAACGGATTGTCTGTAAGTATTGTGCGACAAACATTATGGATGTAACAGAAGTAAGAGAAGTGATTTAAAATGAGAGCAGCTCTAGTCATCTAATTGTATTTTGGCACTTTCCCTCTGTTTTTCCTTGTTGCCATATGTCGATTATTGAGGCCTGGCAGATGTACAGAAATACGTGACAACATTGCTATTTTATCTAGAATGCATTAAACAACAAAGTACTGGCAGGTCTTAAAGCAATGTTGTGATTTGCCCTCCGAAATCTAACCAACAGATGCATTTTCGAAATGCCAAAATGTACTACATCCGCAGACCCGTGTGAGTGTCTGATACTCTACACACATGTTCTGTTTGTTGATTTGATGTTTGTTCTGAGCTACAGCTTCTGTTACTTCAGAAGCGTTAAGAAATGCTAAGGTCTCCTTTGGATAGCTGTTGCCAAACCAACAATCACAGTTATTCTTCAGGAAAATTGCTGCCTTCCTCAGATTTAGAAGCAGTGAAATTCATGTACCTCCATGATTTTTTTGTTGCAATTTTGAAATTGGAATGACACAGAATTCAACTTCCCACCTTGGGTGGAATTTAATAGTCATGGCAATGGGCAGCCCAGTACAATGTTACCATGACTATTTCAGGGAGCCTCAATGGACTTAAATCCCAATCAAGCAGCCTCTGGCAGCTTCCAGGGCTCCTGGCTTCAGCTGGGGGATATTTTCCATGTGATGCCCTCCTGCAGGGCAAATCTGTTGCCCCTGAAAGCTGCCAGCGATTCACCTGAGGTAGTGGCCACTGCCCATACTGCAGCAGGCCTAAGGATGAGGACTGTTACCTAACGCCAGAATGCAGGTACCTGGGGTATGATTGTGGGGTCAAAACAAGGAGGCTTCAGCACAGCAAGGGGTCTCAATGTACAGGACAAGGGGGTGTTTTCCTGCTGGTCTCTCAGTATTTACCACTACCCGGGAAGGAGGGATTGCTATTCCATCACGACAAGGCCATTCTCGTTCATTGTCTATGTAGCATGCAGCCCTCCCCTTCCCATTGCTGATTGTATACCAGTGTTGGGGGCATAATGAGCTCAAATAACCACCTAAGAGCTTCAGTTGGCATCCAGTTGGGAAGGCTATTCTCAAACCCTCCCTCCCTGGACTTAATTGGAGTGAGTCAGGAAGGTGACGAACTCTGCATCCCAAGTCTTCCTGTTCCATTATGCTGTCCCCAGTCTCAGCTCAGTATCTGGATAGATGTGGGTTGAGTATTTAATCCCTCTTTTCATGTGTGCAATGCCAACACGCCCATGAGTGACTCCAGTTCAATACATTCTCCAGTTCAGTCCAAATATTCCTGAAATGTTTTTGAGGAATAAGTGGTGCTCCCAAGAAACCATACGCTCCATGGAGACTTCCCTTGTTAAATGCACCATCTTAATAAAGGGGAAATTCAGCAGTACACTGCCACCTGCTGGTTAATTGCTTTTAATCATCCCAGAGTTAATGGTATATTAATCGTTCTTTGTTCTTTGCAGTTCATGTACATTAGTTGAGAATTTCAAAGTCCTCCTACAAAAACAGGTACAGACAAATCTGTGTCAATCGTGTTAGGAAGTTTATGTTTGTACTGTCCATCTCTGTAAACATAAGCTTGTAACATTAAAGGTTAGATTCCAGTTTAACCTTCACACCCTGTCTTTGGAGACTTGAAAACTCAGTGAGAGGTAAGGAAAGGAGAAGGCTTCTAGACTAAATGACATGATGCTAGACTCACCCAATCACTAGGAGGTACAGCCCAGATTGAAGCCATGCTTCTGGTGAGGGTTGGGATGTGTGCAGAAAATATTGAGACTAACCTGTGAAAGGAATAGCAGCAGGAAGCAAGTGTTGTGAATGGCCAGAATGTGATATCTGTAGCTTGTGCAGCACCACCACAAAAAAACTGAATGACCTCTTCTGTGTGGTCAGAATTCTGGTCTATAGAATACATAACTGATGACTGTAGAGACTGTAACAAGGTCAGCCAGGTGGACCTTATAGAAAATGAGTTCCCTGTTTGGAACTGTCAATCTGGTTCAATCAGGGAGCCCTGGCTGACAGGTAAGAACAGGATGTGAGATGTCCTGTTCACTCTGAGAGCTAGCTCTGAGAAAGGTGGATCACTGTCAAAGACTCTCCATGTGTAAATAAAGGGTGACTTGGTGACGGAATACCTGCCTCTTTGGAGATATTTCAATGATGTTAGAAAAATGTATTCTGACATCAGCTGAAGAAAGCAGTGTAGAGATGTGAGAAGCCTCATGTGAGGACAGAAGAGGTCTTAGAGACTACACTAGAGAACTGCATTCAGAAACCTCATGAACACTTGTAAATAAAAAATGATGCAGCATGGAAGAGGTTCAGACAGCCTCACCTAGGATAAGGATAAACTTAGGGATGTTAGAGATTGAGAGGGTTACTCACCCAGTCAAGCCAACAGCTTCTAAGTATAAAAGTGTAGATACTAACAACAGTACAGAGTTACTAAGGAGGAGTATGTAACAATGCTTGCACTGATGTTTGCATGAAACATAAATCAAAAATGTGTGACTATATCTGCACATCATTTCTTTCATTCACCAGACTACACATTTCTCATTCAGCTTAATACACCACACTCCTGTGACTTACCCAGCACCATGCGATGACACTCAGGACTCACCCTAACAGTCTCATTAAAGTTATAAGCCTTACAATCATGAAGGTTATGCACACACCTCTCACAGCCTTTACACATCATTATACTGCCATATTTGGCATATCACCCAAGTACTGATTCAGTCACTGAAAATCTCTTTACAGGAGAAGGTGGCTCATACAAGCAGTAGAGGCAGACCCATGGATAGAAAACCACCAAGGATACATTTCATCAATATTACTCTCTCATCCTCCATACCTCCCCTGTATCTGAAGAAAACTGGAGCATTATGACAAACCATTCCATTATTTCTGCTTGCACTTCCTTTAGCAACCTGTATGCAAGCTATCTGGACCAGAAATATTATTCATTCTAAGCATAGTCAACCTTTCCAGTACATAGTTTCATGCATTACCTCTACAATCTCTACTTCTAGCCTTAGAATGTGCCTCTTTGTCCCCAAAATGTCTGACCCCAGACTTTACCTGCTTACTATTTTAATGCTCATAGCAGACTTTATGATTTAGATTTGATTTTCCTTTTATGTTAAATGCTATTTTAATCATATTTTCTCTCTTTGCCAGTTGCATTTCCTTCTTAATCGTCCTTCCAATTCATTGAATACATCTCATGGAGGTGACTGGGCTATTGGCTGATCAACTGAGACTGTTCAATCCCTTGTCTTCCCTTTCAAGAGGCTATCATCAGTTGAATCCTGGAGTGTTCTTGTTTAAATCAGTTTCCCCTTGATTGTTGTTCACTGCTACATTCAAGTCTACCTCAGTGTTACAGACTAAGAAGCAAATGTCATCAGAAGCTAGCAGGGATGGTTCTATAATGATCATCTCACTGGACAGATGCCCATAGTTAAGCTAAGACTCTGGGCACATGACTTCAAATCTCGGCATGGGCACTGGTTAAACATAAATTAAATTAATAAATCTGGAATATAAAGTTAGTTTTAGTAATGGCAACATGAGAACTTCAGAACTGATCACTGGACCCGAAAGATTAACTCTGTTTTTCTCTCTTCAGATATTGCCAGATGTGATGTTTTCCTCTAGAAATTTATGTTTTTTTTCCAGATTTTCAGCATCCATGGTGCTTTGTTTTGTTTTCAACGTTTGGTTCCTCGATCATAAAACTCTCACAAGATCAACAGCTTTCCTTTATCACTCCAAGAGAGTCTCAGCCGCACACTGTCTGACACATAACTGCTTTAAAATCAGAGCTCCAAAAGTTAATTCTTAAAAAAAACTTCATACACATAGATAAAGCCCACTGCCACTAGCTCAAATTCCAAATTCCAAAATAAATGATATTAACCACACAGACAACATGGAACTCCCTATCTGTGTCTCAGCAATAACCTTATTCTTTCTCAACCAAGCAGGGAGGTGGTTTGTCAGTCAGGCTGGCTTACAGCAGCAAAATGGCTTGTTAAGTATAAATTAAATTGCATCCCACTGGTCCAGAAAACCCGTTACTCTCTGGAGTTTATCTTCCTTCTGCCTCTCACCTCCCCATTAATACTGCAACGTTGGCCTTGACTGGGTATTTCCTTTCCTGGAGAGTTGAGGTGAGCTGTAAGCTATACCCATCCATTCTGAGCACGTTCCATTTGCAGGATTTTCCAGCAGGTACCATTCATTTTCTGAAACATACAGTCGTATTCGCTTTTTATTTTTCCAAAAGCCATCAAGGCAAGCTACTTTTTGAAGCATATTCCAGGAACTTTTTCATTCTTGGGGAAGTGATGGCCTAGTGGTATTATCACTGTGACTGTTAATCCAGAAACCCAGGTAATGTTCTGGGGACTTGGGTTCAAATCCTGCCATGGCAGATGGTGGAATTTGAATTCAATAAAAAGTCTGGAATTAAGAATCTAATGATAACCATGAATCCATTGTTGATTGTCAGGAAAAACCCATCTGGTTCACTAATGTCCTTTACGAAAGGAAACTGTCATCCTTACCTGGTCTGGACTATATGTGACTCAAGACCCACAGCAATGTGGTTGACTCTTAACTGCCCTCTGGGCAATTAGGGATGGGCAATAAATGCCGCCTGATCAGTGACGCCCTCATCCCATTAACAAATAAAGAAAACCCTTCCTTACAATTATAAAGTGCTCTATTTTATCTCTAAAACATCAAGATGATAAGTAGCACCTATTGCTTTTGTTGATACATAGATAAAAATATTGCTTGTCAGCAATGTCTTTCAATTCCTTTGTTGAAAGGTTAAAGAGAAATTCAATTTTATTTTGACAAATGATTCAGATTTTTCTAAATGTTAAGTTTGGATTCCTCATGATTGACTGCCATTGTGTTGATCACAGTCTTTTCCTTTTTCATTGTGATTCCAAATTTTGTTAAAAATTTAACTGCAACAGGTCAACAAGCCTGACCCTGACAGTGCTACCAAACTTCAGAAGTGTTCAGATTCTACTGAAGTCAGTTCCTAAATTAAACATTAATAATGTAGAATTTGTGTTTTACCAAGTCAATTGCCATAAATATCATGAGGAGCATAGATAAGGTGAATAGCAATATAGTGAGGGAGTTCAAAACTAGAGGGTATATTTTTAAGGTGTTAGGAGAAAGATTTAAAAGGGACCTGAGGGGCAACATTTTCACACAGAGGGTGGTTCGTATGTGGAATGAACTGCCAGAGGAAGTAGTGGATGTAGGTACAGTTACAACATTTAAAAGATGTTTGGACAACTTCGTGAATGGGAAGGGTTTACAGGGATATGGGCCAAATGCAGACAAGTGGGACTAGTTTTGTTTGAAAACTTGGTTGGTATGGATGAGTTGGACTGAAGGGTCTGTTTCCATGCTGTATGCCTCTATAACTCTATGAGATGCATAGATTTATTATTGTTAAGAAAGTGGCAGAATCTTGGGACTGGATGAAGCAACTTCTGTATAGTTTACAAGCAGCACAGTGACAGCTTGTTAATCATTTTCTTTCATTGTATTCCAAATCCAAACTCCCTTCTGAACAGCACTGTGGTGATGCAGCAGATCAAGAAAACAGCTTATTAATACCTTCTTCAGGGCAGTTAGGGATGGGTAATAAATACTGGATTAAACAATGATTCTCACATGTCATGAATAAAAAAAAGTGTGTATTGTGCATCATTATGTAAATGATAGCCCAGTGATAGAAAGCATTAGAATATGCTTACCAGAACACTGCATACGAACATCATTGATCAAGCCTCATAGGTGATTTGCCTTTCTACCTGTTTAATGCAAACAGTCGTTAATGCAGGAGTATATACAAACAAGGAAAAGAATAGAAGTTTCTAAAAGTGATGCTTTAAGAACCAATTTTCATAGCTAATGATTTAAGTGGGTAAGGATACCCAATATCTTGAATACAGAATATATCCCCATATTTTCCATCCACCATGTAATCTAGAGGGAAACATTGAACTGTATAACAAAAAAATAAAATTGGATCCAAGCAACATAGGAGCTGACTGTGTAATTTCGAACTGGCACTTACAGTGAAGTGCTTAACTGTCTCTGGAACAAGCTGAGATTACAGGATTGGGAGCCTTTTCCTTCCCTGACTAGCTGGTTTGACATCAGAATCAATAAAAGCAGCAATAAGACCAGTCAACCATGCATCACCAAGTGTAAAGGAGGTCCCTTTTTGAATAGGTTAATTCATCTACTTGATCAGCACCCTTCTTATCAGCTTAGCCTTCCATGTCTTCTAGCATCATTACAATATGCTCTTTTTACATGCTGCAGTGCAGCAAGTTTCTTTGAAAGTAACTTCCAAAAACATCACCTCTGTTAACTCAAAGATCAATGGTAGCAGTTCTGTTGTGTCACTGTCACCTGTAACTACTCCTCCAAAGTGGTACACCATCCTGAACTGAGCATATATTGCTATTCACTGGAATCAAAGTCTTGGATTTTTGTAACAATCGCACTTACCTTCATCTCCCAGATATGACTTTTACAAGAGCAAAGGCTCAACACTGCCTTTTGTACGATAAGGAAAAATTTTTGATTTTCCCAGTAAAGCTATCCATCTTAAAGAAACAGAATGCCAATCACTGGAGTTAGTATATAGCGTGCTGACATACACATGTCAATTGTTTTCATCAGCAGGTTACCATCAAATAACCTAATACAGTTTAATTCATTTCACACTAATGAATTAGGAACTGAAATTCGTGATTTGGAGAACTGAGCATAAATTACATATCATTAAATATAAATTCTGTCATAAACATGAACTTTAGAATGTACTTTTTATTTAAATGTTTCTGCTTTAAAAATGTTCTTTGACATATTTATGAGTATTAACTTGGGTGCACTTATATTAATATAAATATATGCCATTCATTAGAAAAAGTAAATATTTAAAAAGATTGCCTAGTGCACCACACGCAAATAATCTAATTGTTAAGAATTTGAATTACTTTATAAGAACTATACGGTATTGTTTATTAAATATATTCAAGTAAATAATAAACAAATATAAGTGATATATTGGAAATAACATTTTTAAGAGCTTTTAAAACAGGTCTACCCATGTCCTGGGAGCTTAAAAAGATCCATTTTTAGAACCTTCTTGTGTCCAAACTGACACAATTAGTAAAATCTAACAATAACGATGGATTCAATTTGCTGGACATGTCTGGTTTTGTGGGCAGGACCATCTTCCAGCATGACTTTTTTGTTTAAAAAAGAAAACTGAAAAGAATCATGGAAACTTGTTTTACGATGCCCATAATTTCAGCTGGAAATGCTGCAATCCTTTGCTTGATTTCAGGCAATTCGTGCTGAGAGAGTTAGCACCAACGTGAGGAAGCCCTGTGACTTTAGGTTTTACCTGTCTGTGCCTTACATGATAAAATTATAGATAAATAAATGCAATCCAAAATTTTTAAATGAACTCCTAATTTCTCTTGATCAGTTTATTTTAAAATATCTAGTAACTAATACATTGATTTCTTTTACTTAGCAATTACTCAGCTTCATTAATCCAAATAAAGGTGTAGTCATATGTAAATTCGTGAACTATAAAAGTGGAGTCAAAATAAAATATTGGTTGTTTTATAATTGATTTCTTAATGCCAAAGGCAGAGGTGTTTCTCACTTCGCATTTCTTAAAATAAGAGCCTTGGTATGCAGTTTGTGAGAATCATTAAAGACACATCACATGTTACATGGTGTCTAGACATTAAACAAAGTCCACTCTCCTCAGCTGAAGTAAGTCTAAAATATGTACAAGTAAAATTTAATGTGTTAGAAAAGATATGCAGTGCTTTGAATGTCAGACCTGAGCGTACAGGAAGGCCACACACATGGAACAAATCCTGAACATCAATAGCAGCCACCCCACCGTACACAAACAGAGCTGCATTATGACACTATTTAAACGAGCCATATCACACTGCCACACCCCAGAACTCCAGAGAATGGAAGACGAACACCTGCACAAAGTATCTACCGACAACGGATACCCAAGAAGTCAATGCCTACAAAACAAACCACAGTCAGAGGACATGGTACAACAGAAGACACTAGTAATTCTACCCTACATCAAAAGTATATTGGAAATGACAACCAGACTCCTTATACCGTTTGGATCATGATAACACACAAACCTACATCAACACTGCATCAAATGCTATCAAACACTAAAAACCCCATGCTGACGGTAAACAGGACTAATGTGATATACAGAATCCCATGCAGCGAGTGCAATAAACATTACATTGGACAAACGGGGAGGAAACTGACAACCAGGATACCCGAACATCAGCTGGAAGCAAAAGGGCACACCCAATACTCACTTATCTTGATACACACAGACAATGAAGGCCATCAGTTCTACTGGGACAAAGTGACTATACTGGGACATGCAAGGAAACTTCTGGAGGCCTGTTTCTCAATGCGGGACTCCATTAACAAACACATAGAAATAGATCCCGTATATAGACCGCTGCTGAAAAACAGACAGAAAGTGACAAGACCCAACATACCAGAGGATCATATAATTTCGGAACGGAGCAGAACACCAACGCTTTGATTAGAGGTCGCACTGATGATGTTGCCTAGAATGGTAACAAAACGTCTAGACACCATGGAACAATCGGTTTGATGAGCAAACAAACAACCGCATCCACAACCTGAGCTACAGATTTTCACCAAGACCTTAAGAATTTGTGAAACATTGATCAAAATTCCTGCCTGATTTATAATTGTGGTGAGAATATATAAGCAAGCTCACTGCTAAGTATGTGTAGTGGTATTGGAACAAGGAGCAGATTTGACTAGAATCAAACAACTTGTATTAATAACACCATTGTTGAAGTGTTATGGTAGCAATGAGGAAGTCATCTCACAGTGTGATGCCAGTGAGATAGGATTTGGAGCAAACCTTATGCAGAATCTAGGAGATTAATGCAAACCAAATGATTCTTTGCTCGGATTGAGAAAGAGTGCTGACTGTTGCCTTTGGTTGTGAACATCTTAGTCAATACCATTTTGAGAGGTGTAAAGGATCAGGGGAGTTCAACTACAAGCCATCTGTGACAAACTGCTTCTATTTGCTTCAATGCATTTGCAAAGATGTGGATGTAACATATAAGTAATTGTACATTGTTGGGAGCAGCATTCCTTATGAAGAAAATTGAAGTTACTAAGACACAGTGTGAAGTCTTCCATATTCAATGAGAAGCAAAAGACGTGCTCTGGAAATGATCAACACAGTGAAACATTGAATCTGCTAGAGAAGCATCTTGGCCAACAAAAAAAAACAACCCAACAAGATAAAACTGAGCATGTGCTGCAAGAGAGGGTGCTGAAAGCATCAAGGACGCAACTCTCTGCTACAGGAAGTATTGGGCAGACAAAGAAGAGGTCACAGTCCAAGACTGCATCTTGTACAAAGGAAACAGAGTTATTTTCACCAAGGACATGAGATAAAAGAAGCACAACCTTACAACCTAGCAAGGATCGAGCCTAATCTAGAGAAGAAGAGGGAAATGATCTATGGGCCCACAATGAGCAATGAGATAAAAGCACCACATCAGCCAGTGCACTGCTTGTAATAAATACCAAGTCAGGCAAGCCAAAGAACTGCTGGTGATACCTAACATCCCAGACACACCATGAATGTAGCTTGGAGTAGACCTCTTCGCCCTCACAGGAACTGATTACCTCATCAAACTCAACTAATATCCTGACTATTGGGAGTCAGAGCAGCTGACATCAATGACTACCAGTGAACTTATATGTTGTCTGTGTTTTGGACACCTTGACCAGTTTATCTATTAAAATCACTTTATCCAATCATCTTGTTGATGAGGCAGACAAAGGGACACAGGATTCAGTTTGCAGTTCAATTCGATTTTATTATCAAAAGATGCCTTATTAAAAGCACCATGTAAGCATTTCCAAAATTCCCATGATATTTACTCTCACTCTATCTGTCTGAGAAAAGATATTACCCACAACAATCCATGTGTTTGAGCTGGGCTGATGGAACACCCTTCTTCTCTGATGTAGGGCCGGCTCCCTTTCATGAAGGTGGATCTCACAGGTCAGGGCGTATCTTTTTTCTCTTTGTCTCTCTCTCTCTCTCTCTCTCTCTCACTCTCTTTGTCTCCAGCTAATCAGAGATCCACTGCTGGATCACATCAAGTCTTCACTGAACTGTCACTGAAATGCTTGTGTGCAGGTGTATGCTCTTATCCCTCTTGCTCCTGACCTTCCAGAATGATTTGTGGCGTTTGGCCATGGGGCCATGATCTGAGTTCAAATCATCCAATGGGGTCATGCCAATCCCCTTCAATGTTGTAATGCCGGGAGGTGTAAGGTACACATATTCAGGCAGTCAAGATGCCAGAACATCTGATCAACACTTCTCCAAGGCTAGTTGTAACTGGTTCCCCTTGATTCTTTGTCATCTCTTTGAACTTGGTTTCCACTCTTCCCTGTAACCAATACCTGCTGCCTGCTGTTTAATTCAGTTTGGTAATTTTCTGTCAGGCCTAATTTCTCTGGCTGTGCATTAATTTAGAACATCCAATTTTTTTGGCAGTTGTCACTTGGCCACATATAGAACGTCTGAAAGTTAGACTTCAATCATTACAGCATTCCAGAGATTATAATGAACGAAAATGACATTCAATTCACAAGTGAAGCATTCAGGCACTTCACAGATGATTGAAAAATCGAACACCTTGTAAAACCTTGACACAATTGCCAGTCAAATGGAAACACTGAGACAGCAGTGAAAATTACCAAAGGAATCAAAAAGAATTGAGTTGATCCAATATAGACTTATGCAAGATTACCCAATGAAATGCACCTCAGCAAACAGTACAAAGACTACTGATACAGTACACTGAATCTACTGTTCCAATAGCAAGAAAATGAAACCAAAAGTAGTAACGGGCATAAATGACAAACTCAAGGTGAAATAACAGAAAGACAAGTTACACTTGGATGGAACAGCCAGGTCAGTGACAGAGTTGGAGAACCAGTCAGAGTGCAAGTGTTCCAGGCTCTCAACAAAATGTCCCCATATGGCAGATCGGGACCTGTGTACAGCTGTGTCACTTTAATCGTGCATGGTTAATGTTAAAGACTCAATATATCATCACAGATATCTACATACAACTAGAGAAGTCCTTCCCATTACTGCAGGCAGTGGATCTAGAAGAAATGATTTTATTACCCGCCACAAAGCACAAAATGACCATTCGTTCCAGAGGCCCACTGAAACCCAGCAACAGAAATGGATCAGTACAGTGCCAATAGTTATCTTTACAACAGCACTCACCCCACTATGAGAACAACAGTCCCTCAAAAGGAAAGTAATACCAATGGATATCAACAATAAAAATGTGTGTGCTATTCAGAGATCTACTCCATGTAATTTGAAACTGCACGTGCATTGCAGAGACTGAAGAAAGTGGAACAGGCGTGCGTTAACACACTGTTTACTAATGAATGATAATTTTCTTTGTGATAATATATTTGGATAATTTGCATAACTTGTATCTGTAAATGATAGTGCATACTTTTTTTAAAAAATGCAAGATTTTTGGAAAAGAATAATTGCATGCTTACTGTACTTTTGCTTTGCTCTAAGTACCTTTGTTTACGGTCTCTGCTGGCAGACACTAAAGATATATCACTTGTAAATGTCTCTGTGTTGCACATTAATGTCTAGATCTTTTAAATAAGTGCCCAGGAACAGCTCCTCATTTTTTCTGCATATGACTGTTTGTATTGTGTTCCTCGGACAGACAAATAGGTCACAGAATAGCAATATCCTTTGCAGATGTCAACAGTTTGAATTGTGTTTGTTGCATTGCATCTGCTGAACTAAAAATCCTTTCCCAGAAAACATGTCCTAACTGAGCACTCTTCCAGAAAATGGATCAATGTCATTGCTCATCCAGGTATCAAATGGGTTTGTCAGTTCCAATATCTCACCCAGTGCATTAGTGAGCAGTGCCATTTCTGGGCACCTTCCTACTGTCAAACTGTAGTGATGAAAATGCCACATTATTTTAACAAGTAGAAACTGTTAGGTGGCAGAAGGTAGTACTTTGCCTTTATGTTAGAAAGTTGTGAGTTGAAGTCCTAGATAATTCAAGCCGACACACTTAAAAGTGCTGCAGCATTGGATGTGTGATTTTTTTCTTATTTTGTTTCTTTTTATTCATACTTGGAAGCCTGCAGTCAGTGGCAAGGCTAGCATTTATAGTCCTTAAAGTGCTAAACTGTGCATCCATCAACTCTCGTACAAACCATTTCTAAATGGTATTTTCACCAGGGGTGTTCTCACCAATATTTATTTCTCAACAAACATTAAGTGTCAGTATAGATTGATGGGCTGGTCATTTAACTCATTGCTTTGTGTGGCATCTTTCTGTGCAAAGATTGGCTATTACATTTCCTATGTTTTAACAGTAGCTGCAGTCTTGAATGGTCAAAGGTGTTAAATTGGTTCATGCAGGTAGCTTCATTCTATGAGGCTAAAAAGGTTATTTTCACAATAATAAAGTAAAATTTGATTTCTGGTTTTTGGCATGCACGCCTTGTCTTTTTTTTAAAGTTTATTCTGTCCTTAATCGTGGACTGAAATGGACAAAGGACTGCTTTAAAACCAAAGATTGCTGAAGGATTACTGTATATTCTTGAAAGCCAGTTCAAGCAGTAGTAGGGGAAAGTACAAACAATGGCTTGCACAAGTGGAGAATAAGTGGCAGCAAGTAGCTGATTGGTCTGTGGACTAGTGACTAGCTTTTGATGACAAAAGCCTCTTGTCTGCCAACAACTATGTGATTGGTTCTCAGGTAGCTGAACATCTTGAGGCTGTAAACAAGACAGGGAGGAGCCAACAGATTGATATTGGTTCAGGAGGTCTCCCTGTCCTCTGCAGTAAAAGCAACTTTAAACCTGAAGAGAAACAGTTGCTATAGGCTGTGACTGTGCGGAACAACAACGAACCAGCTCGGCGAGCCAACCAACCTCAACACCCACAACCCGAGCTACAAATCTACAGCTCCAAAACCTTAGAGCTGTGACATTTTGCTAATAAGTCAGAGACCTATTTAAAAGTGTGAAACAGTCACCCTGTCATCCAAGCCTCCTGCAAACCAGAAAAAGCAACCAGAAAAGGAAGACTGGGAAATAGTGTACTGATCAGCACAAGAAGTATCTCAGCAACACTGTAAACAAGAATAACTTGGTGACAAAAGTTTGCCATAACACCCATGTTGTTTTTTCTCTTGTCTGTGTCTATCTGCATAAAGGCAGATAGGGGATTAGTTAATAAGTTAGTTATATTAATTAAGTGTTATACACTGATCGTTCATAATTCTTTGCCTGTAACTTGGGTCTATTTATTTGTTTTACACAATAATTCTTGTTAAGTACAGAAACCTCATCTATGCTTTCTATCAACATGAGTCTAAAAGACAGAAAAATTGGGGAATTCTCCATGATTTTAGAAATCTTTAACTTTTGTGATAATTATGGGATTAGAAAGGCTTAATTTCTGGTGTGCTACTCCACTGAGGCTTAACATAGCTATGGATTTATTTTCACCAGAACTTGCTGTTCATTCCTGGGAGCTCCATGGGACGTGAATAGCTATGCAAAGGAGAATGAGCCTGTCATGAAAGACAAAAGGGAAGACTTATTGGAAGAGCTCCTCAGGGTAATGTCTTAAGCTTGACTATCTTCAGCTGTTTTATCAATGATCATAAGGTAAGCAGCAGGGATATTTGCTGATATTTGCACAATGTTCATTGTGTTGAAGCTGAGGCTTTAAAAAGGTTATTTTGTCTTTATTTTAAGAGAGGTTTTGAGATAGGTATTGAGCTGTCTAGTTGGAAAAACAGTAAACAGCTTGTGAGACCTTGTTTTTTTTTTAAGTTGGAACAATAAAAGCAGCCTGGGTGGGTGTGGCCTGCTCTCATAGACCAGGATTTCTAGTTTTAGTTTTTTGGCTTTAAGATTCAGCATCAATTGCTATTGGAGTCTCAACAGGATTGGAAGCTGTAGTAAAGGTCTCCTGGCTGCTGAGTTTTTATGATCTTTTATTTCTCTCTCTGCTACTGGGTTGCATGTGAGAACATCTGATTTTTGAATTTGCCTTTTTGCCAAAGGATCTGTTTATGGGATGTTAATATATTGGAGCAGTTAATTAGTAATAGTTACTGTATCTATTATTCTGTTAAGTTTTCCAATAGATTTAAGTTATTCTAAGTTCTTCCTTCTTTTGTTGTAAAGTAATGATAATATTTGAATAAATTATGTTTTGCTTAACTTTAAGAGGTTTGAACAGTCAAATTGCACCTGGAACACAGTTCTTTACATTGACTTTAAAGTAAGAGAAGGTTAGGGTCTAGGCAACCTTCTTAAAATATTTTGAGAGGGTCTGGTCTGTTCCAAAACATCACCAAAATTTGCAATTCTTCAGATTCTGAAACATTCCATCCTCAAATAAAACAAGATCTAGACAATATCCAGACATGTAACATTCAAACTACGCAAATGCAAAACAATGAGCATCTCCAACAAGATAGAATCTAACTATCACCAATTGACATTCAATGGCATTACCATCACTGAAATCCCCATTATCAACATCCTGGAATTACCAGTAAACAGAAACCGAACTGGGCTTGTCATATAAATACAGTGGCTACAAAAGCAGGTAAAAGGTTGGGAATCCTGCAGTGAGTAATTCACCTGCTAACTCCTCAAAGCCTGTCCACCAACTACAAAGCTCAAATCGGGAGTGTGATGGAATACTTCCCACTTGCCTGAATAAATACTCATCTAGCAACACTAAAGAGGCTTGACACCATCCAGAAAAAACACCATGTTTGATTAGTACAAAATCCACAAACATTCATTCTCTCCACCATTAATTCTCAATAGAAGCAGTGTACATCATCCACAAGATGCACTGAAGAAATTCACCAAATCTCCTTAGACAGCACCTTCCAAATCCACGACCATTTCCAACCAGATAGATGAGCTACATGGAAACATCACGATCTGCAAGCTCCCGTCCAAGCCACTCAGTGACCTGAATTGGTAATATATTGTTGTTCCTTCACTGTCACTGGATCAGATTCCTGGAATTCCCTCGCTAATGGCATTGTGGGTCTACCTACAGCATATAGACTATAACGGTTCAAGAAGGCAACGCAACACCTTCTCAGGGGGTGACCTGGGACAGGCATCAAATGCTGTCCCAGCCAGAGATGCTCACGTTCCATGAATGACTGAAATAGAATCATGCAGAAAACTACAGAGTAATGTATGGGCCTTTCTTTTGCCTCTGTCATGTGATAGACCAGTGAATCAGTAAATTCCCAGTGTATAAATAAAAGGTCTGAAAAAAGGATGAGGAAGGGACTATTTATCAAAAATAACAAAACGATTTCCAGTTTTCCAGTTATCCAGTTAAAATGCTGTGAGAATATTTGGAATGCTCTGAATCTGAACCAATTCAGTTCTGGTCTTTTTCAGTTCAAACAACAACCATACAGTACCCACTTAAGATAGAACACCAGGAGCTGGTTCACTAAATGTGAAATTGTTGATTTAATATGGGTTAAATCTAAAGCTATTCCAAATCTTTCACTCAAATGTGAAGATGAAATCCTACATTAACTGTATTGAAAAAAAAAATTTTGAAAATGAAACCCAAAATTTTGGATTCAAATTCTCGATCGATTCATTCTTTTTGTTCCAACTTCAAAGTCAAATATCTCAACTCATATTAGCACCTTCTCACAGCTGTCTCTGATACACCACAGTGTGGAAATTACAGCTTTAAATTGGCACGCTACTCTACTTTGTCTATTTTAAAACACCTCCAAAGCAGTGAATATATTAAAATATATAAATATATGTCATAGTAAAATATTGTTACTTTATTCCTGTATGCTGTTATCCTTTGGTACTTCATATCTTTTGATAACGAAGTTAATATGTGACCCTGGCTTCCTTTCTCTGGTTGACAGTGCAGGTATCTGGGTTATCTTAAAGCCAATTCAATGCCCAACAAACTCAATGCATTCAAATAGGAATATAATCTCTGATAAATTCTCTCTGATCCTTTGAATGGTATAATTAATCAGTTGGCTACATAGAAATACAGTTAGTTGAAACAAAGGAAAAGTTGGTCAATGTTTTTGGAGCAAAATTTCACTGGCTTGAGGTTGCAATATTGATTTAGAGTGATTGTGAAAAATGGGTATTTTGGTAAGCCATTTTAAAATCTTCATTGAAAATCAAATGTGATTATTTGTCTCATCTGAACTCAGTATCTAAACAAAGCATTTGGTATTGTGTTACCACACTTGTGACAATTTCAGAAGTGCCCACTGATGTGGCTATACACTCTCCAAATTGTATATTCTGAGAGATGGTGCACTTGATTTTCCAAAACATTTCTTAAAATCTAGACATAACTTACAATGCTATGACCCCACTCCTACAAGTAGCTTTTAAAATTCACTGTTGTAAACTACTGGAATTGCAATCAAGCTAGTTTTTCTTGATTGCACTTCAGAGCGGATTCAGACCTGATTCTTGAGTCAGTGTTGTTGTGTTGCAAAGTGAAAGTCATTTTATGAAAGCGACAACATAACTGCAGCCTTCAGTTTATCAGTCGCTGTACAGGTGATTATAATTTCCTTTTAAATAGGATTGCAGCAATTCAACATAATGTTGCCCTGTTATTAAAACCAATTCTCTATTCCAAAATTATATAGACCATGTATTCTCTGGCCTTCAAATGTTTTTAATCATTTAAGTATGTTAAATAAATCTCAACAACTATACTGATGAAATAATTGGAGGCCAAGTACATCCATCAGAGCTGTTTTTGTCCATATTTTGATTGCCGTTCTGGCGAATGTTTATGAATGACATTATAAAATCATCAGTGATTGTACTGACACCATGGGATTTAGATACTGTCTGACATCTGTCAACTCCTCTAATCTTTCTTCTCTGCATGCTAATTTTAGCCTAGTTTCAGCTAATGTGATTTCCACTAGTCCAGTCACACTTTCACTGGCAGTTAGACATCTGTCTAGTTCCAAAAACGTAATCTCTCAAATAACAGTTCCAAAGATTAGAAACAGAAACTAAATAATTAGTGCCTCCTTTTATGTACAAAATCATTCAAGCGGGGAGGCTGGGCATGGAAGAAAGAAAACCAACCAATATTAAATGTTTTCTGGTTTAGCACGGTTTTCCCTGACATGTAAAGAGAACGTAGACCTGGTTCCAATGCTATATTATAAAACATGGCCTTGGAACAGTAAATTTATACCTCTGAAAATAGACCCAAATACATGTGATGTTAAGTGTTTTGCAATTCTTCAATTTAGTGAAGAGTTGAGAAAATTTTAATAAACTTTTGAAAACAAAGCTGAATTAATTTGTGAATAGAATCCCTCTTTTTTAATTATAACAGGGTTTGTAAAGAAGGGTTAAGTGGTAGTACCTGGCAACTTCAGCTCACTGTTGGCTATAAATAGCCTCTGTGTTGTTCAGCACTAAACAGTGTCTCAGGGCACAATCCATGTAGACCAGCTACGTGCACTCCTCACCCACAGACATTGGCATCCAACATTTGCCATCTCTCATCATGGCAATTATTGATCTAGTTGCAGAATACTTCGGAAATGCAAAGCTGCAATGCAGGGCACACACTGAGAGGCTCCTGCAAGAACACTTTGTGCACAGAATCAAGTATCCAGCTCATGGCTGGTCAGGGTTGCTCACTTGCTCCCTTTTACTGCTCATTCACTTAGTGCATACCCACATGGTTACAGTACCATACCTTGCCTTGCTGAACCTATTAACACAGTGACCAGGCGACTTGTCTTGCTGGTCAGTTGAGGGGACATGCAATTTTTTATATGACAGAGTCACCCATGCTCCATGTGCCAGCCACTTACATTGTAAACATGCTACAAGTGCAGCAAGCAGGTAGCCATGTCTCAAAGTCTTAGGGGAGAAGACCTCACCATATTCCATGGAAGCACCCATCAGTCAGGGGCTTGCAGCACAGTAAAGCATCCTCCAATACCAGTCCAGGGGACTGGCCAAGGCCAGGCATCTGGTCAGTGGGTCCATACTTTTTCGGTCTAGGGAGTGAGTCACGGTGAGTCCTGCGTGCCTGTGGCAGCCAGTATGGGGACAGGGCTAATGCAGTCAGTGAGATGTAAAGCTACCAGTCAGGAGTCTAACTGCTCCTCATCCAGATCTATCCTTTTAGGTTGGTCAGGAGTGTGGGTGATGGTCAGTCTGTTGGGTGTGAACAGTGAAGCTAAAGGTGAAAGTTGGACATGGTAAAGGGCTCAGGGAAACAGTGCTGGAGGTGGGGGACATAGGGGCATGGGGCTGCTGCCATGAACTGTATTCATCAGGAATGGGAGCTGGAAGGTGGAGATAGAGGAATGGCAAATGTGAAGGTGGGCAACTATATTTCTGAGAGGGAATCTGGTCAAGCAATTATGGGAGTGGGGCAGTACAGGATTGGGATTTGTCTATGGTCAGAAGCACCCTCTCTTCAAGAGGGAGACAATGTAAGACCACACCTGACATGGTCACTCCATATGCCAGGGGCTGGTGGGGTAGGGTGGGCAGACTCCTATATACAAGT
Organism: Rhincodon typus; assembly: GCF_021869965.1. NCBI lineage: Eukaryota > Metazoa > Chordata > Chondrichthyes > Orectolobiformes > Rhincodontidae > Rhincodon > Rhincodon typus. Next base: position 45,411,518 of record NC_063350.1, on the reverse strand, counting down.
TGGGTGGGGTCTGGAGATGGCCAAGACCTATGGATTCTTAGGATGGGCTGCCAGGAAGGGAATCTGGATGGGATCTCTACACTTAGAAGTTGGGGTTGGAAGCCACAGGCTGATGATCACATTTCGTTACCTTCCACCATTCCAGAACTTCAGCCTGGGCTATCCATTGTATATAACACTTACCAGCCTGGACTATCCCTTGTGTAACACACTCCAGCATGGGCACCCTCCCTGTGTAACAAGTTCTCCTTGTACTCCCAGTTGTTTCTTCACACAGAATCTGGCTGCACTACCCAGCAAAATAATCTTTATTTCCATTTCTTACATTAATACAACAACAATGTTTGCCACCAAGTCACATGTGATTTTCAACCAGGTGACCAAAAACTTGTTCAAAAATATTCTTTTTTGGAATGAATTACAGTGGAGAGAATGTAGAGAAACAAAGACTTAGGGAGGGAATTCCACTGCTTAGGAACAAGACAGTTGAAGGCATAATAGTGGGTTAATATAGAAGATAATTAAGAGGCCAGAATTGGAGAAATGTAGAGATCTTAGAAGGTTATGGATCTGGAGAAAGTTATAGAGATAGGAAGGTGTGAGGCCATAGAGGGATTTGAAAAGTGGAATGAGAATTCTAAAATGCCTAAATTGCTTAATCAGGAGTGAAAGAAAGATGGGGGTATATGTGTTGTGCATAGCTAGCAGAGTTTTGGATAATCTCAAATTTATGGTCAACTAACGAATGGAAGAGTTCAAAGAAAATTATAGAAACATTGTTTATAATTTCTCAAGTCCTTTTAACCTACTTTACTACCAACAGAGTGAAGGAGCACAATTGGAGATTATCTGAAACATATGCAGACATGAGGACTATACTGGATGGTTGGCAATCTGGTACTAACATTATTCTCTCCGCAGTACAGTACAATTCTACATATTATTCCCTTTGTAATACAATCCAGTTCTATCAATTATCCCCTAAATAAAGTGTGCAGTTTGCTATCTCCAATACAACACAGGAGGGTAGATTTGTATCGGAGGTAGCACATTCTGCAGGTGTCCCCAGCACATAGCTTATTCTTACCTATGCACAACTTGCCAATTTCTTCACACACATTCCATTATTGTCTGGAATACACTCTTTTAATATCCAAATAATACAGCATATTGTGGATAAGATAAAATAAAGAAGAAACAAAAACTCTATTTAGTAATGCTGTCCCTTTGAGATAACAAATGGTGTGAAGCAGAGGGGGTGTAATGGCTCTTCAGTATACTGTCCATTAACAAACATTTTGGGGTAGTGAATCAAAATGTTGATGAAATATACATCCCATTCAAAATAGAATGGCAATGTCTTCGATCAGAGATGACCAAATTTCTGAACCAAGGTATCAGGCATGATGATCCAGGAATTGTGGTTTGTCAATGACGGCACCCTCATGTCTCTCTGTGCATGGCCTTCAAAAAAGCATGGCGTGAATTACTTTTCAAAAGTAGTGATAATTGTGGGCTAACAATCAGCTCCAAGCAGACCGAGATCCTCCACTAACTCTCACTAAATTTTGCCTTTAGCCCATCTTCTATGACTATAAGTGACTCAAGCCTGAAGGATGTCAATCACTTTATGATCTTGCCAAGTACTCTTTCTGGAAAAGTCTGCATTTAAAGTGATGTGGCAAATGACAAAGCTCAACATTTACTGGTTTACAGAAAAAGATGGAAGAAATGAGACAAAGTTCTGCTCTGTACAAAGCAGTGGTAATACTTACTTACCTGGCTACCTGAAAGATGTAGACAGCTCCCATATGAGATACATTCGAAACATCATGTATATCAAATGGGAAGACAGTGCCCAATGCTGAGTTATGTCAAATGGCCAAGAGATGTGAAATTGAAAAACTTATCATCAAAGTCCAGCCTGGAGGAGTGGCACAGCACATGCGACTAAAATACCTGAGGCAGTCATTCATTCAGCACTTAAACTTGAACACTGCTGTTAAGATTGACCAAGGTTAAGGTTGAAAGAATTCTTGAAGGGAAACGTCAGGAATTGTGCCAACACAGATTTAGAGGACAAAGCACAGGAAAGAACTAACTGGGATGAAATCTGAAGTAGTAAGGTTATTTCCATTGAACAGCAAAGCATAATGATGACAAAGAGCAAAATGTAAGTTGGAAAGTTGAGAAAGAATCTCCCAACAAAATGAGACAATTCATCCATGCACACAATGTAGGTCTGCAAATGGGTTCCATAGCCATGTCAGTATGCGCAACAGATGAAGCTATACATGCAAGAAATAGCCATCCTTGATACCGTGGGGAAAGTAACAACAACAATCTACAACCGAGTTTTAAGCTCTAATCCAATCTAAAAAAATGCCAGTTCTATAATGTATGTATAATCCCACCATATCACACTTCTGTACATCACGTCTGATATAAAATATTCTAACCGATATTCTGCCTTACCTGTGAATAAAGTCAACAGATTGGTGTAACACACTCATCAGTTATTGCAAAGTATTTTATTAATCAATTAACTAGTTTGTACATCTGGGTTTTAATTTCCATTTTAAACATTAAGAATAATGTGGAATGTTGGAATAAACTAGCTAAAGTCATGTGCAGGCCATTTACCATTCACAATCTCATTATGAAGTCTGTCAAATTCATGTAATATATTGGTAAAGCACTGTAATATGTTATATTCTCAGCAGGGTAAGAACTTTTCGAAATACTATGCACAAACTAACTTTAACAACCACATTACATAAGCCAGAACTTATTGCCTTTCTACACGTTCCTGGGTAATTAAAATGTGTCATGACAGGTTCACATATCTACGGATTATAATTGAGTTTCACTGCTTTATAGATGAGTGCATTGACTGACAGTATGCTACTAATGGGATATTGAATAACAGTGGTGTGGGTTGAAGGCACTGTGAGGAATGATGGAGCACTAAGCCTCTGCCCCTCCCCCTGCTCTCCTGTATTTTATTGAAATCAATATAAACAGAATATGAACAACTATTTAAATGTTATCGACTGTTGGCACAATTTGATTTATGTGAAATTATGAATAACATGCTCATTATGAAGTGAATGAATTGTGGTAAACTTCTTTCCAGTTCTTGCTAAACTTTACAAAACTATGTCATCATGGTGGCTCTGTGGTTAATACTGCTGCCTCACAGTGCCATGGACCTGGGTTTGATTCCATCCTCGGGCGACTGTCTGTGTAGAATTTGTACGTTCTCCTCGTGTCCATGTGAGTTTCCTCCAGGTACTCAGATCTCTTCCCACAGTCCAAAGATGTACAGGTTAAGGTGGATTGACCTTGGTAAATTGCCCCATAGTGCCTAGGGATGTACAGGCTTGGTGGATTATCCATGGGAAATGCAGGGTTACAGGGATAGGGTAGGGGGTGGGTCTGGGCGGGATGCTCTTCGGAGGGTCGGTGTGGACTCAATGGTCTGAACAGCTTGCTTCCACACTGTAGGGGTTCTATTCTATGAACTCACCAACAGTAAATAAATTGCACAAGACAATGAGTAAAGGCCACAAGCAAAATACTGAAGATGCTGAAAATCTGACTTAAAAACATGAACTCTTGGAAACATTCAGGAGTTCAGATTGCCTCGGTGGGGAGAGAGACAGATTTAATAAAAGGAATTTTGCCAGCCCACTCAAGACAGGATTCAAGATAGTAGAGTAAAGGGAAGATGAGTTCTTGCTGACTTCCTGACATCTTCCCACCATTAGGCAAATTTCACAGGAGAAGCCAAGACTCAGTAATGGGAGCTTGCTGGTCAATGGCAAGCATCTAACTGAGACTGTTAAGGGCCATTCATGGTGATTTTGCCCAGTGATTTGAATACCGCAGAAGAACCAATACTTTCACAGAATTTCAGCATTTCACCAGCTGTAATGAGAGAAGAGCACATTGGGTGATTTTTTTTTGTTTATCCATGGGATGTGGGTGTTGCTGGCTGGGCCACCAATTATTACCCATCCCTAGCTGCCCTTGAGAAGAGGATGGTGAGCTGCCTTTTTGAACTGCTGCAGTCCACCTGCTGTGGGTTGACCCACAATGCCATTACAGAGGGAATTCCAGGAGTTTGACCCAGTGATAGTGAAGGAATGGTAATATATTTCAAGTCAGGATAGTAAGTAGCTTGGAGAGGAGCTTGCAGGAGGTGGTGTTCCCATAAAGCTGCTGCCCTTGTCCTTCTAGATGGAAGTGGTCATGGTTCTGGAAGATGCTGTTGAGGATCTGTGGTGAATTTCTATAATGCATCTTGTAGATAGTACATAGTGCTGCAATGGAGCGCTGGTGATGGAGGGAGTGGACGCTTGTAGATGTAGAGGCAAACTAGCGGGCTGCTTTGTTCTGCATGGTGTCAAGCTTCTTGAGTGTTGTTGGGGCTACATCCTCCAGGAAACTGGGGAATATTCCATCACACTCTTGACTTGTGCCTGGAAAAGGTGGACAAGCTTAGAGAGTCAGGAGGTGAGTTATTCGCCACAGTATTCCTAGCCTCTGACTTGCACTTGTAGCCATTGTGTTTATGTGGTGAGGCCAGTTGAGTTTCTGGTCAATAGTAATGACCAGAAGTGCAGAGTTTCCAAGTAGGAGGGACCATCATTGCAAACGGAAGGGAATTCAATCTAAAGGGATTGCTGTGGAAGAATTGCTACACATAACAGTAACAGGAAGTTTTCTGGTAAAACCCCTGCAATAAGGCTCGGAAAGGCATGAAGGACTGAAGAATGCAACTGGGCATGAACACTCTACACTGAGAGATTGTTTCCTTCAGTTAGGAAGAGAACAGGAATAGCTGCAGAGAGTAGGGTGTGACTTGATGCTATGCTAGCATATGAAGGGCAAAAAGAGGACTAGAGGACACAAAGGAAACTTGAAGAAAACATCAAAATAAAACAAAGAACTACAGATTCTGGAGATCTGAAACAAAAACAGAATATTCTGGCAGAATATGTGGAGAGAAAGCAAAGTGAACGTTTCAAGTCCAGTGACACTTCTTCAGAACTCAGTTCAGATGAAGAGTCACTGGACTCGAAACTTTGACTGTTATTGAGGAAAGCATTACCCAGCATATAGATTCCATAGACAGTGCAGTTTTCCGTACCTCTCCGAGCATCTCCAAAGACCTGGCTTATTCTGCTGTATAAGGGATTGAGGTCATGAATTTGTTGGACACCCATTGCCCATGACAGTGAAGAGTAACATGGTGATGATACATTTAGCTAGAGAATGATTCCAGCTAAGCACATTTGAGGGATTTCACAATCTATGCCTATTAAGTCAGTATTGGATAACATCAGATATTTAGACTATTCTGGGTATCCTTGAAATTTGTATCCTCAATGGTGCCCCGTATTGCGTTGATGCTGTACTCCTGGAACAGCAGAGAGGTATTGTTTGATCCTCTCAAGTATGAATGAGGAAACGATGTAGCCAACAGACATTGGCCTTGAACAGAAGCTGTCTTTGCCATTCTTTATTGATGTGGGAAGGGGCATCCGCAACTCCATTATTAACATGATACTCAGCTGAGTCGAGTCCTCCTGCCAGGGTCCAAATCTAGATGCCCAGGTCAGAGTGTCCAGGTGGCATATGATGCCACTCCAAGACAATCTCATGGCCGCTAGGTGGACCTCATCTCATGGTCATCATCTACCCTCACCTTGCAAGTGCAGATGCACAGGAATTGAGAGATCGAGCCCAATGTGGGAGAGAGATTGAGCCCAGAGTGGGAGAGAGATCGAGCCTGGCAAAGAAGAAAGATCAAGCCCAGCGCAAGCGAAAGAACGAGACTTGCGGAGGGGAGATTCAGCCCTCATTGGGAAAGCTCAGCATGGAGTGACTGCAGGCTTATGTCTAAAGAAGGGCCGTAACTTGGAACTTTTAACTTTATTTCTTATTTAATACTTCATCCTGAGAAGAACTGTAATGTTGAACCTTTAACTTATTTCTTTATTTTCTGCTCCTCTGATGCTGTGTTACCCTAGAACCATGTTGGCCCCTGTGGAGTCGGGAAAGGGGCTGAAGAAAAGGGGAAGTAAAAGAATGAAATAGGATATGCCTAATTAATGTATGGCTTGGCACCTTCTTTTCTAATAATACAAATTAATAACCATGCAGATGCTGTTTAATAGTTTGGAAGTTCGCCTTCCATGGATCCTTTTTATCACAGAATTGAATCTTTGTGGTGACCATGTGAACATTTCTTCGGCCTCGATCAGGTCACTAGGTGGGGCACTAGGCTCACTGTTAGAAGATTGATTCATGCCTTCATAAATCACTTACACGAGAATACACTGTAAAGATGGTAGTCTAATAACATACAGTTGTTGCTACTGGTTTTTCCTGCCTGAATATGAAAAGCAATTAAATCTTTCAGATTATCGTCCGTTTAAAGACAAGACATAATTAGACAAAATGCTGTAGAATTCTGCAAAGTTTTAAGAATCTGCAGGCTGGACATTTATTTTTGGTTTACTTCCTGTGTGGGGAGATTCAATTGTCAATATTGAACGGCTTCCAGTTTGAGAGAATGACTGACAGCTTTTAAATGTTATTTCTGGATTCCTGATTAATTTTGAAAGATAGCAATCAAATCTACAAAGTACCAATTATGCATGGGAACCAGGTGTGTATATTTATGCTGAAGATTTAGAGGATGCAGCAAAGCATAAAATAATCCAATTTATAACCTCTGCCCCCGTGCTCCCCCATTGTCAAGATATTAATCTAATCTGTAGAATGTACAAAGTCTCCACTATAAATGAAATAATATTTAGCTCAGGGGAGCAGTGTGCATAAGTGAAACGCATCTCAGTCTGCACTGAAGTAGAAGCTGTTTAACTTGGTGTTGCTGCTTCTTCTCCCTGATATCTGGGATAGAAGTGAAGAATATTGTGAAGTTTTCTTTACTTTACACTATGCTTTTATGTAAATCCCACTTCTATCATTCTCAGATACTAGAGTCTGCAAAGGATATTAGCGACCTTACTGCATTATGTATGGTATGTTTTGACAGAGAAAATCGCAAAGTTGAGATAAAGAGTTGAAGAAACCAAGGAATGTTTGTAAGTCACCTACGTATTATGGTGTAGATATCTCTTGTATGTCTTCCATTTTAGATGGATCAAATCAAGTACCATTTGAAGAGCATATTTATCTGAGGAAGTTGATTTGCCTGATGTTGATGTGATATCTTTTGCTGTTGAGAACAAGACTGTGTTTCCTTGCTGCTTCCATGAGCTATTGGACATTTGTGACATGTTTAGTTTTATGGAGAACTGCAAAATCACCTGTGAAACAACATTGATATATTCTCCATGGCATGATCCATATGTTGTTAGAAAATGACCTGGCTGACAAATAGTTTAAATAATAGACTGAGAAAACAGTATCTACTGAACAGTGTTCTAAACGTTGTCAGTTCCTGTAGCTCTACAAAAATATATAGGCCAATATCCATTCTTGGCATCAACCTTGGAAAAATGCTCAGCATCTGAAATATTAAGCTCTTACTTCTGCATCTTAAACTCTTCCAAGGTGAGAATTATGAGATGGCACCTTTTTAGTGCAAAATTCAGTCATCTTGTGTCGACACGCCTACAGTGTCATTATTGTTCAGAAGACGTGATGGAGTTGCACCACTCAGTGTAATGCTCACCGATGGAAATGATGTTGTTTTGTATCATGGAATCCAATAATAGAATCAAACTGGTCTGGGTAGAGGTTCTCAGTTAGAGGATAGTTTCAATGTTGTCATCTGAATTGAAGTATTGGATATGATTGTGATTAAATGTAGAGCTGTGCATGCTGGTAGACCAATGATCAAAAGTCCTGCTGTATCAATCATGTAACAAGGTTTTCAGGTTTCCATCCAAAGGAATTGTACTGTTGTTCAAGGTGAATAATGTCAATACATTGGATGTCAGAGCTGCTGTAAGCAGTTAGACTATCAAGTGTAGATTGCATTCCACTGTGCCAGTTTCCTAAGCTAATCTTGCTTAAGATGCTTAAAGGAATAATATTTACACTAAATCCCGCGTCAGTTTTTGGCATATTGTGCATTTTCGTACATTCACTTTTGGGGTATATCACTTGCATGGAAATAAAGTATTCAGCTTTTCTGATAGCATCCATGTTGTATGTCACGTTTGCCACATGTACTGTCTGATACAAGTCTGCAGTTACCTCTTGAACTTTGTTGACATGCTTGTGTGCCATGGATGTGAGTTTGGAAACATCCTTGACATTGTTCTTTGTTTAATTCTTCTTCACTGGGTGCTGCGTAAAATTACATTGTATTCTGAGTTTCTCCAAGCACTTGGATTTCTTACACGCTCTCACCCAATGTCCTCTTGTAGAACTCTTGTAGCAAAAGTTACGCAAATTCAGCCTGTTTTCTCTAGAATTTAGAAGGTTAAAGGGTGATCTAATTGAAGCCTTCAAGATATTAACAGGAAAAGACAAGGTAAATAAAGATAAACTATTCTGACTGGTTATGGATTCTAGAACTCTGAGGCATAGCGTGAGAGTTAGAGCCAGACTATTCAGGAGAGATGTTAGGAAATACTTCTACATGCAAAGAGTGGTGGACATATAACTTTGTTCCATAAACAGCAGTGGATGCTAGATCAGTTGTTAATATTAAATCTGAGATAGATACATTTTTGTTAATCAAATGTATTAAGGGATATGGGTCAAGAGAGAGTTATGCACAGATCAGCCATGATCCCATTGAATGTTGGAACAGTCATGAGAGGCTGAATTGCCTACCCCTGTTCTTATGTTCTAAGTTGGCTTGCGTAATAATGGACATTGTTTTGGTAGATGAGACAAATCACATATTGCGTGATTTGAGTATTTTGCTGACTTTGTTGATAGCTGCCAAAGGCTGTTGCAGAGTCATGAAGATGCTGCTGTCCTGTGACAGTGGCTTTTTTCTGGAAGTGCTTTAATATTATATTTCAGAAAGACTTTAATATATATAGAAACAATGAGCATTTCCATAAGTCTTTCAGGTAAATTAGCCTCATTGAGACCACATTCTGTGCCTTTGCGTCTGCCTATGGATTTGTTGATATTTTCACTTAGCCATTAATGATATGAAATGAGCTCAAGGCTGCAAATCCTGATGTTGACTCTAAGCTTAAGCTGATCTTCCAGGACTTGGTATTTCTTGTCTGGATCTTTGCAGTGATACAAATTTAGTTCTTCATAACGCTTCATTCCCCAAAGTCATAAGCAGTTGGGACAGCCTAATTCTCTATTTGGTTTTATTTGATTTGATTTATTGTTGTTGCATGTACTGAGATACAGTGAAAAGCATTGTTTTGCGTGGTCTACAGGCAGATCATACCATATAAAGTGTATCTGTCTACAATCTGTTGGTTTGTAATGTGAAGATTCATTCATTCTTTCCAGGACTAATTGAAATTTTGACAGAATATCGCTGAACCTTCAGTCCAGAAGAACATTAAAAAAACAGGAGTATGAGAAAGCCATTCAGTCCCTCAAGCCAGCTGTGGCATTCAACAAGAACCTGGCAGATCTGCCATTGCTCTCAAATCCTCTTTCATGCCAGATCCATAGAGGCCTCAAGTCTCTGCTATTTCAAAAATCTATCCATTGCCTCTTTAAATGCTTTCAGTGATCTAGCCTTCACAACTCTCTGAGACAGAGACTTCCATCCATTCTACCGAGAGAAGAAAATCTTTTGCACATATTTTAAATGAGTATTCTCTTATTCTGTAACTATATCCCTTAGTTCAATATTCCCCCACTACTGCAAACAGCTTCTCAACATCTTCCTTGACAAGCTCCTTCAAAATCTTGTATGTTTCAATATGTTCACCCCTCATTCTTCTAAACTCTAATGAATAAAGGCTTATCTTGTTTAGCTATTCTTGATAAAGTCAACCCATTCATCCTAGGAATTATCATACTATATGTCTATATTGAACTGCATCCAGTGCCAGTACTTGTAGCAGTCTTGATGGCTCAATGGTTAGCACTACTGTCTCACAGCACCAGGGACCTGGGTTTGATTACACCCTTGGTTGACTGTCTGTATGGAGTTTGCACGTTCTCCCCATGCCTGTGAAGATTTCCTCAAGGTGCTCCGGTTTCTTCCCACAGTCCAAAGATGTGCAAGTTCGGTGGATTGGCCATGCTAAATTGTCCAGGAACATGAAGGCTAGGTAGACTGGCTATGGGAAATGCAGTGACCCAGGAATTGGAGGGTTGGGGGTTGTTCTGGTGGGATGCTATTCAGAGGGTTGGTATGGGCTGAATGGCCTGCTTCCACACTGTAGGGGTTCAATTATTTTTTTTTAAAACAGGGACAAAAACTGTACGCAGTACTTCTGTTGCAATTTCACTGATACCCTGTACAAGACTTCCCTATTTTTAAACTTCAACACCTTAACAAAAATGGACAAAATTCCATTTGCCTTCATAATTACTTGCATACTAACTCGTTGTGGTTCTTGCACAAGAACACCCAAATCCCCCCATATTCCACTAATTTAGACTCTCTCTCCATTTAAATAAAAGTTCACTTTTTGATTCTTTCTACCTCACACCTTCATGCATTAAATTCCACCTCTCATGTTTTTACCCACTCATTCAGCCTATTTACAGCCCTTTGCACGTTGTTATGTCCTCTTTTCACATTGTCTTCCCATCCTTTTTACATCATCAGCAATTTTGGATACAGTGCACTCTGCCTGCTCCTTCAAGTCATTTTTATAGGTAGTAATAATTGAGCCCAAGACTGATCCTTATGGCACCCCACTACTTATATCTTTCTAACCTGAAAAATACCCATTAATCCCAGCTTTATATCTTCTGTGCATTAAACAATCTACAATTCTGTCATTACAGCCAATACATTATCCTATACTGTGAGTTACTGTCTTTTATGTAACACCATATTGAGTGCTTTCTGAAATCCAAATACACTGCATTTACTGGTTCCCCTTTAACAACTCTTGTTATTTCCTCAAAGAGCTTTACAAAATATGTTAGACATGATTACCCTTTCATAAAACCACGGTGATGACTCTGATTGTGTTAAGCTTTTGTAAATGCCCTGCTACTTCTAGATTAATAAAGAACTCAAGCATTTTCCAAATCACTGATGTTAGACTAAGTGGCCTATAGTTTCCTATTTTCTGTCTCCCTCCCCCTTGATCAGAAGCATCATATTAACAGCTTTCCAATCTAGTGGACCCCCTCTGGAATTCAATGAGTTTTGGAATATTTTGATTAATATTTCAGGGTCTTTGTAGCCACTTTCTTTAAACCCTTTGGAATTAGGCCGTCAGGTCCTGGTGACTGTCTGCCTTTAGTGTCATAAGCTCAATAAATACTATGTTCTTTTTGATGGAGACTGGTACAAGATCTTTCCTCCCATTAGCACCTTGCTTATCTATTATCTTTGAGGTATTTAGAGTGTCCTTTACCTTGAAAATGGATGAAAAACATTGATTAAAATCATTGGCCATTTCCCTACTCCCTATTATTAATTACCCAGCTGATTACCCATGATCTCACACTTACATTAACTATTCTTTCTTTTATAAATACCCAAAGAGGCTTGCTTTCACAGTTCTTGTCAATTTACATTCATGATTAATTTTCTCCATCCTTTTAAGCTTTTTTAATCATTGGCTCCTTGTTCTTAAAAGATTTCCAATCCTCTGGTTTACCATTACTGTACAATACTGTATGCCTTACTGTTTTGATTTTCAAATGTTTGATTTCCATTCTTACTGTGCTGTTTTATGTTCTTTAAAAATTGCATGTATACAGAGGGTCTGTAATGCAATATAATGTTTGTTAGCTTTGTTGACCTCTCCTTCTTCATCCTTGCCATGGCTTTAAAAGTAACTTACTTAAAATGACTAAGCTTATACGGGTAGGACATGTTCATACCAAAAAAAAATCATGTATGCATATTTAAAGTATATTTTACATTTTTCAAGGAGCAAGTTGGCAGATGTGATCAATGTCTGGATACAAGTAAGGCCTGTTCAATTAATAACATGATTTCATCCTTTTTTTTAATGTATTCTCCTCAAGAATTGTTTTCATAAATTAGAGCTGTTCTTTAGCACCTTTAAAAATTGGTGTTTTCTACATTATGTTTACAACTTTTTAAAGAGAGAGATAGAGGGAGTACTCACAAATGTTTCTTGCTTCAGTGCTGCTCTAGCCTTCAGTCTTGATTGTTGAAAGTGGTCTGCATATCTAAATTAGGACATGCAATTGGTAACTGAGGAAAATAATTTTTCAAAACTACCACCACTGATATCTTCTTTGAACCTTTGGTGCCAACTTACCTGTCACCACCCTCTAGTACCTTTTGCTGTCAATGCCTTTTGGCACCCATTTGCTGCTACTGTGATTTGTTTAAGTTCTATAACATGTTAGCTGACATAACATATACCACAGAGACTCAGGCTGCTTATTGATACAGGTATCTTAAAGTTTATGAACAAATAAGGCTTCTTAGAGTTTGATGTATATTCCAGGTTATGTCCTTACTTAGGTTACTATTGTGTTTTATATACATGGCTCACTGTTTAGCTGCTAACTGACTGCTAACTGAATTTATTCTGTGTAAGTTGGAGACCTCTTGTACTAGAGTGTCACGTTGTGATGTCCTCTAACTGTCTTAAAGGCACAGTGCTTCTCTGAGTTCTGCTCAATAATATTATGGCAGATGCCTACACATACACTTTTAGAGATTGTTGCCTGCTACCAGATTTCTTGGTCTCTAGCATCCTTAGTTTATCCTTAATTTACAGGAGGGCTTGAAGGAGGGCTTTCTTACTCTCCAGTCCTGCAGTAATCTTTGTTTACATTTACACATTACAGGTTACTATATCCAGCTCTTCAGCGTATAGTCAAAGTCCTCTCTCTTGATATTGTTCTTCCCATCTCTCTCTGCAAAGTTCTCTTCTACTCTTGTCAGTGTTACTTCAGCACCTTTTAAATTCCAATTCATTGCACTCAGGAAGTATAGCCAAACTAGACACAACAAACCCAAATCAATACACATTAAAAGACATCTGTTCTGCATACAATCTCTATACAATTTTTGAAACAATTGTTGTTATTCAAGGCAAATTTGATAGCATATGCATGATAGTTACCTCCATATGAAATTTATCTCCGTCTCTTGTGAAGCAGATATTAATTTAAATCCATATTGAAACAACGTAATGCAAAGAAAATGTTCAGGCTACTCAAGAACAGGTTCTGGCATAGGACTAATATCAAAAAGCATTTTTTTTCATTCGGAGATATAATACTCAGAATAATCCAGTTTAGGTCAGTGGGAAAAGTCAAAAGACAGTTAAATAATAGGGGAAGGGAGATTGTAGTGATTGGGACCAGTTGGACCTTCTTGACTATGAGGTACTGATTGGGGTTGTTAGCCTGGGCCAATCAGGAAAGTCTTGGCTGATCAATACAATTAGGAGATTAGAATGTCCTCAGTTGAGGATTGACTCTGAGCTGCCCACAGCCAGAGTACTGTGCACTAGTAAACAAAGGATGACTTGGGGGCGGGATACCAGCCTCTGCAGATATTTCAAAATCTGATTGATTTTCAATTTGTATTAGTTAAAAACCCAAGAAAGAAGAATGAACGTTTTCACCTCGATCAATATCACGTGAGCAAATCACAGAGATCCATGGTCTAAATGCTCTGGCATTGATTTGAAACATTAGAACATAGAATAGTACAGTACAGGAACAGGCTCTTCTGCCTACCATGATGCCACTCTAAACTAATCTCATCTGCCTGCACATGGTCCATTTCCCCGTATGCTTTGCCTGTACATGTGTCTGCTTAAATGCCTCTTAAACTCTGCTATCATATCTGCTTCTACCACCTCTACTGGCAGTGCGTTCCAGGCACGTACCGCACTCTAAAAAAACTTGCCTCACACAGCTCCTTTAAATATTTCCCCTCTCACCTTAAACCTATACCTCATGGTGTTTGACATTCCATTCTGGGAAAGAGACTCCAATTATTCACCCTATCCATGCTTCTCATAATTTTATACACTTCTGTCAGGACACCCTTCAGCCTCCGACGTTCTATCAAAAACAATCCAAATTTGTCCAACCTCCCCTTATAGCTAACGTTGCTTAAGAAACAAAACCTGTGATCTTAGTTTTTAATAAATGAAATGCTGCATTTTCAGCAGGGAGATCTGGACAAAATTAATTCGGTAATCCTGGGAAGATGACCTCTGGAAATTGGCCAGAATGTTTAAGTTTCTGCCTCAGTGCACTGCTGCAAGCCTGAAAGCAGCCTTAGGATACGGTAACAGAGTTAAACAATTTGAATGACTCAATATTTTAAGTAATTTAGTATGGAAAAAAAATGTAACCAGGAGATTAGAATCTCCTCAGTTGAGGACTGACTCCGAGCTGGCTGGCCACAGTCCATGTACTCTGCACAAGTAACTAAAAGGTGATTGGTGATCGGACCTGGTCTCCGTGCAGTTATTTCAGAGATCATGATATTTCATTGAATGGCATCCCTCATCTGTACTTAGCTATGTATAAGAGATAAATACTACTGTAAATCTGGATACTTCTAGTTATTTAAATTTAATCCATCATATAACTGTGCGCCAGTCTATGAAATAAAGGAGTTCAAAATCTCATGTGATAGATGTTTTACCAAGTGTTTGAAATTCAGCACAAAGTGATTCAATCTGCTCATTTAAGTGTAAATAGAAATCAAATTTCTCCATCACTATTGTCAACAGTCGCAATAGGTTTGGGTTTAATGCTCCTCTGCCTAATTATTTCTTCTTAATGATCAACTAGTTGTATTTATTAAGGACATAATATGAGAACATTAATGTAAGTTATATTTTATATAACAGTGCTGAGGATATAGCAGAGAAATGAGCTTAGCAGAAATACCATGGCTAATTGTGCAAGAGACATTGAGCTAGTCTATAATGCTGAAATACTGCAATTACTGAAGTGCTCAAAAGTTAATAGTTGAATCCATTGATAACCTAGATTCCTCAGCCACTTTTCCAAGTCAGTTCCCCAGATAATGATATCATAAATCACTGTTTATGCAAAAATCTTAACCTTTAGCCTGCTGATGCTAGAAAATGCCAACAAATAGGCAGTGAGCAAAACAAAAGCAATATGAATTGTAATTTTTCTTATTTATGTGTTCCTATTTTTTTCACCAAAAGAATGTTTGTGTATGTCCATCCAATTCTCAGAAAATCTCTAATCAGACCAGTATGGACTTTGCTTTTATTAGTAAGAGTGACACTGAAGTTGTAGAGAATGATGAGTAGAAATTATATTGTAAAAAGTGTAAATCTAATTGATTGAGAATTAATCCAAGTCATGAAGCAAATGAAAGTAAATTCATTATGGAAAAATAGTTTTCATATGATTTTGAGCGTTGTTGGAGGAGCACCCATTCAAGTTAGTGAGGACCATTCCATCACACTCCTGACTCGTGCTTTGTAGATGGTGGACAGGTTTTGGAGAGTCAGGAGGTGAGTTACTCACCACAGTATTCCCAGCCTCTGTCATGCTCTTGCAGCTATTGCATTTATTTGGCAACTCCAGTTGGGTTTCAGGTCAATGGTAACCTCCAGGATGTTGGTAGTTTGGAATTCGTTGATGGTAACACCATTGAATGTCAAGAGATGGTGGTTAGGTTGTTTCTTCTTGGAGATGGTCATTGCCTGGCATTTGATTGGCACAAAAGTTACTTGTCCCTTGTCAGCCCAAGCCTGGATATTGTCCAGATCTTGTTACATTTGAACATAGACTACTTCCAGTATCAGAGGAGTCATGAATGGTGCTAATATTGTGCAATCATTGGTGAATACCCCCACTTCTGACCTTATGATGGAGAGAAGGTTGTTGATGAAGCAGCTGATGTCCTGGAACTGAGATGACTGACCTCCAACAAACACGGCCATCTTCCTACGTGTCAGGTATTACTCCAATTAGTGGAGAGCTTGCACCTCGAGACACATTTGAATCCTGTTTTGCAAGGGCTCAGTCAAATGTAGCCTTGATTTCAAGGGCTGTCACTCTCACCTCACCTCTGTAATTTAGCACTTTTGTCCATATTTGAACCAAGGCTGTAATGAGGTCAGAAGCTGAGTGGCCCTGGTGGAACCCAAAGTGGGCATCAGTGAGCAGGTTATTGATGAGCAAATGCTGCTTGATAGCACTGTTGATGACACCTTCCATCACTTTGCTGTTGATCAAGAGTAGTAATTGGGATGGTAATTAGCCAGGTTGGATTAGCTTTGTCTTTGCCAATGGGACATACTTGGGAAATTTCCACATTGTTGTGTAGATACCAGTTTTGTCGCATTACTGGAACTGTTTGGCATTGGGGAATGGCAAGTTCCCGAGCACAGGTTTTCGGTACCATTGTTGGAATATTGTCAGGGGCCCTAGATTTTGCAGTATCCAGTATCCCCAGCTATTTTTAGATATCATGTGGAGTGAACTGAATTGGCTGAAACTGGTATCTGTGATAATGGGGTCTTTTGGAGGAGGCCAAGTTGAACATGCACTTCACATTTCTGGCTAGGATAGTTACAAATGCTTTAGCCTTATCTTTTACACTTATGTGGCGAGTCCCTCATTAGTCAGGATGGGATTATTTGCAGGCCTTTCTCTTCTGGTGAATTGTTTAATTACCCACCATCATTCGCAACTAGATGTGTCAGTGTTGCAGAGCTTAGATCTGATCTGTTGGTTGTGGGTAGCCCAGTATATCATTTGCTGCTTATGCTGTTTGGTGTGCAAGTAGTCATGTTTGGTGGCTTCACCAGGTTGACACTTCATCTTCAGGTATGCCTGGCACTGCTCCTGACATACCCTTCTGCACTATCCATTGAACCAGGGTGGATCCCCTGATTTGATGATGATGGTTGAGCAGGGAATCTGCCAGGCCACAAGGTTGCAGATTGTGCTGGAGTGCCATTCTGTTGCTGATGGTCCACAGTGTCTCATGGATGCCCAGTCTTGAGTTGCTAGCTGTGTTTGAAGTCTGTCCTATTTAGCACAGTGATAGTGCCACACAGGATGTAAGGTATTCTCAATGTGAAAGCTGGACCTTGTCTCCACAAAGACTGTCCAGTGGTCACTGTTATCAATACTGTCATGGACAGATACATCTGCAGCTGACAGATTGGTAAAGATGAGGTCAAGTATTTTTTCCCTTCTTGTTTGTTCCCTCACCACCTGCTGCAGCCCAGTCTAGGTGTTACGTCCTCTAGGACTTGACCAACATGATCAATAGTACTGCTGCCGAGCCACACTTTGTGGTGGACATTGAAATTCCTCACCCAAAGTACATTTCGTACCCTAGCCTCCTTTAGTGCATCGTCCAAGTGGTGCTCAACATAGAGGAGTACTGATTTATCAGCTGAAGAGGGAGATGGTATGTGGTAATCAGCCAGAAGTTTCCTTACCCATGTTTAACCTGATGTCATGAGACTTCAAGGGTTCTGAAGTCAAGGCTGAAGACTCCCAGGGGAACTCTCTCCTGACTGTATACCTGTGCACTTCCACCTCTCCTGGATCTGTCCTTCTGATGGGATGGTACATTACAGGGAAGGTGTTGTCTGGGACATATTCATACTCACAGAATCATGTCTTAGAGACAATGTTAGGCTGCTGTTTGACTAATCTGTAGGACAGAAAATATTGAGATTTTGAGCTATAAAGCAGTGTAGCTCCTCACTTGTGATTCAATCAAACACAGAGTACGTGGGATCCTTGTCCCTATGAAAGAATACAACCCCTGTGTTGGCACGGTGGCTCAGCGGCTAGCACTGCTGCCTCACAACACCAGGGATCCAGGTTTGATTCCACCCTTGGGTGACTGTCTGTGTGGAGTTTGCGTATTCTCCCCAGGTCTGTATGGGTTTCTTCCGGGAGCTCTGGCTTCCTCTCACAAACCAAATATATGCAGGTTTAGGTGGATTGGCCATGCTAAATTGCCCATAGTGTCCAGGGATGGGCAAGTCAGAGGGATTAACCATGGGAAATGCAGGGCTACAGGGGTAGGCCTCGATAGGGTGCTTTTGGGAGGGGCTTTGAAGCTAATGCTGTACTTGCTTTAAGTAGTTATTCCCATCAGCGCTAGCTACACACAATGGCTGGTACATTGAATGTTGCTTTCTCCCAGATAGTGCTGCAATAATGAACCCTCAATAACATTTCACTATGCATTTGCGTTCCTGCCCTGTTGCATTGCTGATATGGTGTGCATGTCACACACTCATTGTTGGGAAAGAGGCTTTGCAGGCATAAAATGGCTCTTTATTAACTTGCGAGTCTACATTGTTATTTAAGACAGTTCATTGACACCAATTCTGCTTTGCTTGTACATAGTTTGAGGCCTGTCTAATAATCTAAGGATGCACCACTATCAGGTTTTTACAGGAGACACATCACTCTTAGTTAACCTGGTGGCTTATTGCATGATAGCAATAAGTACAATTCCATTGCTTGTCAGGTATAATTACTAGGACTCTCGAGAGTTGTTCATAATAATCTGCTCCCTTAGACCAGTAGTTTCAAACTCACTGTCTCCAACCACAGGCTATAGGACATCATCAGAAAGAGTGTATATCATGAACTTTAAATCCTTCAGGAGCACTACCTCATACAATGGGGAGGTGATGGCCTAGTGGCATTATCACTGGAATGTTAATCTAGAGACCCAGGTAATGTTCCAGGGACCCACGTTTGAATCCCACCATGACAGATTGTGGAATTTAAGTTCAAAAAAAATCTGAAATTAAGAGTCTGATGATGACCATGAATCCGTGGTCGATTGTTAAAAAAACCTATTTCGTTCACCAAAGTCCTTTAGAGAAGGAAACTGCCATCCTTACCTGGTCTGGCCTACATGTGACTCCAGACCCACTACAATGTGGTTGACTCTTAACTGCCATTTGGGCAATAAATGCTGCCTAGCCAGCAACACCGTCATCCAATGAATGAATAAAGGAAAAAAAAAATAGCCTTTTGATTGTCCTCTGGTATAATCTCATAGGTGCAACTCTCAAACAATTGGCTATATACACAGGAAATAATTGTAGATCATTCAGAAAAGAAAGTGAAGTAATAAGTTACATGTTTCAACTGAAGGTTCAAAGGATGTTGCAATGTTTATATTTATTGTTCGTAAGCAGCAGCAAAGACCATGAGACTGGCGATTCCCCAAAGGAGCCCAGAACTGTGAAAGTGCAAATGAAGGCCACATTTTTCTTAAGCCTTCAACCATCTCCTCTCATTTTATACCTAGCCAGGGAAATCCATACTTCCTGTAGGGAAAACCCAAGGATTGAACTCAGTCAACCAGTTAACAAGGTTATTTTGAGAGGCCTATCTCTCTTGTCCTATTTCTGTATTTCTTTCTCTTGCTGCAAGCTGCCAAGGACTCCAGTGTCATTTTTCACAGTGTATGCACAAACATTCGTGTAGCAGGGAAAATCTTCCAAAGGATGCTAAAGGTACAGAAACTAGTCATCACATTCATAGGCAAGTTAATTGTGGAAGATATATGAACCTTTCCTTGCTCCTAAAGGAAGATCATAATCCTCAGTTTACAACTCTCAACTTTGCAAGAAAAGCCATCGGCCCATCAGCAAATGCCCTGAGCAAGCTACAAGCAACATGCAATGTATTGAATCATTTATAATTGCCACTGGAACTAAAAGTTCTTGCAACAAACAAACTGCAGAACAGAAACTAAAGCACAAATATTGGAGATTTTTATGAATCCTGAAATGAAAAAAGGTTTGCATATATGGTGCACTCTTCCAAATCAGTGAACATCTCAAAGTACTGCCAAGTATTTACTTTTATAGCGTAGTCACTGCTATAATGCAATTGGCGACAGCCAATTTGTACTCAGCAAACTCCTGCAAAAGACATATTATAATTACCAGATTATTTTGTAATGTTGATTAGTTGATAGGTATTGCCAATACAGTGGGGATAGTTTCCCAGCTCTTCTTCAAAGCTGTGTCATGGGGTATTCATCCAAACAGGCTAATTGGGCTTCCATTTAACTTCTCATCTGAAAGGCTGCACCTCTAACAGTGCTCTGTTACCATTGGACTGAAGAATTGGCCTTCATTTTTGTACTCAATGCCTGGGGTGGGGCTTTGAACCCAGAACCTTGTAAATCAGCGATGAATCAACTGCTAACTAAGTCACAGCTGACATGTAACAATTAGCATCAAAAACATGGAAAACATTTTTCAAGCTAGAATTTTAATAAGTAGGGTGTCATGCCCCAGTCTATGACTACAGTTGAAACATGCACTGGGAATTTCCTGCCATGATAGCATTCTGCTCCTTGACAGATTGGGGTAAATCTTGGGTAGATATGTAGATGGAGGTTCTGCTGTTATCAAATTAGATGATAAGGAAATCCTGTTATATTTCCTTGTAAGGAATTGTCAACGTCCTAGGAGATTCCCCCAGGAGATTCTTTCTGTATCAGTATAAATTGGCAAAACCATTTGACTCCATATCTTTGCAATGTTAAAAGAAAATTCATTACACTATTAAGTCTGAGATTACTATTTGTATTAATGGAGGCAAAACTGGAATTTAGGACCAAATTTTGTTCCCTTTGTCAAATATGTTAGTTATCTTGGTTCCAAATGGAGATTGCCTTCTGGGAGAACCGATTGTTCACGGAAGATGTATCCCCTTCCTAACTGGAACATGTTCACAAATGACATGTTAATAACTACTGTCCTAGATATTCTGCATGCATGTGGAAATGGCATCTGACATAACTTAAGGGAGAGAGAGTGATCAAAGTTGGATGACTCGCAACAGGCCAGGAATATTGATAACATGTGTTGGTAACATCTGATTTGGTTAAAAGGCAGAACAGCTGCACTCCTGGCTATCTTCATTCAAACTTTATAACTCCTGTCAGAGACCGGCATTTAGAAGACCCACAAGATACAAAGATGAACTGGTAGAACAAAATATTTAATTTTCTCTGTGACTCCTTGACTCCTACTGCTCTCCCAGGACCCATAGATTCTGTCCTCATTAAGCATTTTTGGGATCCCTCATGTTTGTCACTCTGTGGTGTTTCATTCGTTGTTTGAGGCAGTAGAGACATGACTGTCCCATGTTGTCTCAGTAACATTGTTCCTTTGGACACTTCCTGCTGTGTTACCAGCTATTTGAAGTATATTAAGGTGAGGCGATGGCCTAGTGGTATTATCGCTGGACTGTTAATCCAGAGACCCAGATAACGTTCTGGGGACCCCGGTTTGAATCCCACCATGGCAGATGGTGGAATTTGAATTCAGTAAAATAATAGGAATTAAGAATCTAATGATGACTGTGATTCCATTGTCAATTGTCAGGAAAAACCCATCTGGTTCACTAATGTCCTTTAGGGAAGGAAACTGCCATCCTTACCTGGTCTGGCCTACATGTGACTCCAGACCTACAACAATGTCATTGACTCTGAACTGCCCTCTGGGCAATTAGGGACAGGCAACAAATGCTGCCTAGCCAGCGATGCCCTCATCCCGTGAATGAATAAAAAAAAAATTTTGGGAAGCTCCAGAAATCCTGAATCAGACGAAATCGACTCCAGTTTTTCAGTGTACCTGAGAAGTGAGCATTCTTTAGGGGCTACATAAAGAAAACTTACTTTAGAATATATATGCTGTTTGAATCTGTTGAGAGACTCGATCTGACACCAGAACAAAGTGAACAAAACGAAAGGCTTGGGACTAAGAGGACAAAATTAAGACTATCTCCATGCATGCAGCATTCACAAGAAAAAATGAAGTAAAAGTGCAAGTGGAAATAAATAGTCATGCCTGATAGCTGATTACTGAGCTATGGCTTCAGGATTACATAGGTTTAAACCCGAACATTAAAGGATACATTGCATTTAGGAAGCACAGGAAGTTTGGAAAAGTTGCATGGGAGATTGTGTTAATTAATGATGGAACCTTGTCAGAAATCTATGCTGATTGAATGTATGCGATTCTAATCTATGTATAGACTGAAGGTAGACAAGAGGAGGAGTTACAGAACGTTCTCAGATAGTTTCTAAAAAAAATCTTCTGGAGCCAACCAGAGACTGTATTGTTCAATGAAGTACAATTAACTGATGACCTCATAGAGAAAGCACCCTTGGAGCAGCAACTATAACATGATTGAATTTTATATTCAGAGGGAGAGAAGAGTGGATCCAAGACTAGTTATTTAGACTTAAATAAGAGCAATTGTCATGACATGAAAGCAGAGTTAGCTAAAGTGAATTGGTAAATTAGGTTAAAAGATAGATCAATAGAGAAGCCGTGGCATACACTAAAGGAGATATTTTAAGAGTGCACAAGATAGGTAGTTCCAATGAGAAAGAAAAATCCATGAGGAAGACCCACCATCTGTTGTTAGTTAAAACTTAAAGAAAAGGAGGAAAGATACAATCAGAAGTTTGGCCAGGAGATATATAAGAAAAAACAAAGAATGATTTGAAGACAAAAAAGAAGGGGAAAACATTAAAATATGATTGAAATATAACTTGTATTTTAAAGCAGTTAGTAAGCAATTCCATAAATATTTATTAAAGAATAGAGTTAACAAAGTGAGCGATGGTCCGATAGAAAGTGAGTTGAGGAAGTGAATAATAAAAAAATGAGGAAATGGCAGATGAAATTAATGGGAATTTTGCATTGGTCTTCACTATAGAGGATATAGGTAACATCCCAGAAATAGGTATAAATCAGAAAATGGAAAGGATGGAGGAACTCAAGAAAATTATAATCAGTAGGGAAGTGGTACTCCTAAGCAAATTGTTGGAGCTGTGGGGCTGACAAGTTTCTGGTTCCTGATAGATGTCATCTTAGAGTATCAAAATAATTGGTTAGTGAGTTGACACATTGATTTTAACCGACTAGAATTCCCAAGATCTGGGGAAAGGACCACTAGATTGGAAAATAACAAATTTAACTTCTTTATTCAAAAAGGGAGGGAAATTACAGGTCAGTTAGCACATCATTTATTATAGTGAAGACTTTCAAAGCAATTATTAAAGGCATTGTAACAGGGTATTGAGAGGAATTCAAGGTAATCAAGCAGAGTCAGAGTAGTCTGTGAAAGGTAACTCATGTGTAACCAATTATTGGTGTGCTTTGAGGAAGTAATGTACTGTGGATAAAGGAAACCGATGTACTTTACTTAGATTTCCAGAAGGTATTTAATAAGGTCTAGCATCCAAGGTTATTGTAGAAAATAAAAGCTCATATGTAAGGGTAACATATCAGCATTGATAGCAAATTAGCTACCTAGAAAAGAATATAGAATAATCATAAATGGGTTATTTTCCAGTTGGCAAGATATGATACATGGTCTGCTACAGACAGCAAGGCTGGGGCCACATTTTTCTTTACAATTTATCTTGAACGAAGGAACCAAAGGTGAGGGTTCTGTGTTTGCTGATCAGGTGGTAAGAAAGTACGTTTTGAAGAGGACATATGGAGGCTACAAAGGGACCTGGCTATATTATGTGGGTGCACAAGGATCTGGAAAATGGAACATCATGTGGAACACGGTGAAATTGTCCACTTTTAGCAATAAGAATAAAACAAAAGTATCCAAATATAAATGCTTCTGTGGTGTGAAATGCTTCAGTAGTGTTTCTGTGGCTCTGTGATGTGGAGGGATTTGGGTGTCCCCATACACGAGTTGAGAAGAGCTATTACAACAAGCACTTAAGAAAACTTATAGAATGTGACTATTTATGGTGAGGGTGGTTGTATACAAAGCAGGAAGTTTATGATTCAGTTACACAGGGTATTGGTGAGACCACATCTGTAGTAATGTAACCTCCAGCAGTGAGATACACAAGGCACCAGATTCATGCAAACAATTGCACCTTCAGGTTCTGATCTAAGTTATATACCAACTGGATACGGGCATATTCCTACACTGTTGGTGGGTCAATTTATGGAATTCCTGACCAAAAGGTATCGTGAGAGCACCTTCACTGTATGGACTAAAGTCGATCATGCAAAAAAGTTTCATTGAGACCTCCTCAAGGAAAATTAGAGCAGAGGAATAAATACCAGCCAAGGTAGTGCTACTAAGAAATAAAGTTAAAAAAAAATTGTTCATTTCTAGCTGAATCAGGTATGACGAACTGTTTTAATAATCTGACTGCAATTCAAGCAAGAAATCATAATACTTAGCAACTGATAACACATTGTTTTGTATAAGTAAATGTTCAACTCCCATCTGGACTTGTTTTGCTAAATTGGCACAAGTTCTAAACGTGTTTGCCATGAATGACGCATTGCTATAATTTTCTTATAATTATAGCATGTTTCCTTACTCATCTTATGGCATTTTATGTCCCATTTTACCTTGGGCCATATTGGAATGAAACACTAGCTTTTTTCCATGCTTAATATCAGACATTGTGTTATGATTTTAAATATCAAATTATAAGATTTCAAAGTTTATTATTTTATTTAAGGTAATAATTATTATTTTTGACAGTATGATTCTTAATTGTAACAGAAATAAAACTCGCTAGTTTGAGAAGCTGCTTTGAGAACAAACTTAAAATAATGGCCAATCAAAGTGTGATACATGTTTGTTTCAGAAACTAAGAATGAAAACTGTGGAAAGTAAACAATGGATTATGTCTCTAATCTTCTGGGTCCACAGATGTCCGAAGGGTTAACTTATTCATATTGTTTCCCAGGACAAAAGAGAGGTTTGGGAATCATAGATAATTAATTTAAATCTATAACGAAAACAGAAATTGTTGGCGAAACTCAGCAGATCTGGCAGCATGTGTGGAGCAAAAGCAAAATTAACATTTTGAGACAACAAGGTGTAGAGCTGGATGAAATTTGCAGGCCAAGCAGCATCATAGGAGCAGTAAGGCTGACGTTTCGGGCCTAGACCCTTCATCAGAAAAAGGGTCTAGGCCC
>NC_063350.1:45376117-45376442 GCF_021869965.1 Rhincodon typus | reverse complement strand
ACTTTCCACATCAAGCAGATGTTCACCTGCACATCTGCCAATGTGGTATACTGCATCCGCTGTACCCGGTGTGGCTTCCTCTACATCGGGGAAACCAAGCGGAGACTCGGGGACCGCTTTGCAGAACACCTACGCTCGGTTCGCATCAAACAACTGCACCTCCCAGTCGCGAACCATTTCAACTCCCCCTCCCATTCCTCAGACGACATGTCCATCCTGGGCCTCCTGCAGTGCCACAACGATGCCACCCGAAGGTTGCAGGAACAGCAACTCATATTCCGCTTGGGAACCCTGCAGCCCAATGGTATCAATGTGGATTTCACAA
>NC_063350.1:45315082-45376107 GCF_021869965.1 Rhincodon typus | reverse complement strand
ACCGCATCCCAAAACCAGTCCAGCTCGTCCCTGCCTCCCTAACCTGTTCTTCCTCCCACCTATCCCCTCCTCCCACCTCAAGCCGCACCTCCATCTCCTACCAACCAACCTCATCCCGCCCCCTTGACCTGTCCGTCCTCCCTGGACTGACCTATCCCCTTCCCAACTCCCTACCTACACTCACCTTTCCTGGCTCCATCCCCGCCTCTTCGACCTGTTTGTTTCCTCTCCACCTATCCTCTCCTCTATCCCTCTTCTATCCGCCTCCCACTCTCTCCCTATTTATTTCAGAACCCCCTTCCCCTCCCCCTTTTCTGATGAAGGGTCTAGGCCCGAAATGTCAGCCTCTCTGCTCCTATGATGCTGCTTGGCCTGCTGTGTTCATCCAGCCCTGCACCTTGTTGTCTTACATTTTATTACTGCCTGGCAGAAATAAGCAGATAGATTTGCAGCCTCGCTAACAAGGCAGCTGTTCCCCATAGTGTTACCATAAAAACTGAAGAAGCCGCACTGTGGCATGCTGAAATAATGTTTCTACCACCTGAATCACTCTGGAGGAACCATGCAGTGCTACCACAGCATGTGCCAAAATGCTTGGTGCTTCAGTTCTTGCTGCGACATCTTGTCGTAAAGATCCACTGGCTGTATACGGGCCATCTCTGAAGATGCTGAGTATGAGAAGGAGGAAGAGGGAAAGAGGGTGAAACTGTGGCAGCGGTTAGCTCAGCGGTTAACACAGCTGCGTCACAATACCGGGGACCTTGGTTTGATCCCAGCCTCGGGCAACTGTCTGTGTGGAGTTTGCATGTTCTCCCCATGCGTGTGCGGGTTTCACCCTGGTGCTCCGGTTTCCTCCCATAGTCCAAAGATGTGCAGCTCAGGTGGATTGACCATGCTAAATTGCCCATTGTGTCCTGGGATGTGCAGGCTTGGTGGGTTAGCCACAGGAAATGCAGAGTTACAGAGATAGGGTAGGGGTTGGGTCTGGATGCGATGCTCTTCAGAGGGCTGATTGGACTCAATGGGCCGAATGGCCAGCTCCCACACTGCAGAGATTCTATGATTCTTTACAGCTTGACTTCTGTCTGAGCTGTCTGCTAAGAGTTCATTCTAATGCAATATCAGTAACTGCATCCTGGTTCCACAAACTGTGCCACATCTTACTTTCCATCTGACACTGAACATCATGTTCAGCAACGATGAAAACATTAAAGCCATCACAAAATGCATACAAACATACAAGATTTCACTTTAATTTACATCAACAACACACATCATACACATCCAACCAATCAGCCCTATTTCGTATATATAAATACACACATGTATATAATTGAAAACCTACCTACAACCTTAACCACCTAGTGAAAGGACTTAAGGTAACTGATACATGAAAACACTGCCAGCAGCATGTTTCCAACAGGCCACACACCATTCTCCCTTGAAGCTATATCATTGCTCCTGTATTAAATCCTGAAACTCCTGGCTTAATGGCACTGTGGGACTACACCGCGGATTGGAAGGTTCAAGAAGGCAGCTCACCACCACCTTCTCCATGACAACTAAGAATAGGCTATAAATGCTAGCCACCTCAGTAATGCCCACATATCAGGTATTCATTCATAAATATATATAACAATATGAGCTCAGGTGAATCACAATTAATACTCACCACCTGAATACAATTAACACTCCACTGCTGTACATAATTAAAACAGGGCTGTTGTGGTACAGTGGTATTGTCACTATGTCTAGAACTGGGTCTAGGTTCATGTCCCACTTGCTACAGAAGGGTTAATAACATCTGCGAACAGGTTAATTAAAACTAACTATATAATTAAAATAACGTCTGCACAAAGTACTTAGCCAAGTTGGCACTGGACTCCTCCTTGTTCCTGACATTTCATACTGGCTTCCCAATGCACCAACCATTTTGTTGCACATTAAGCTTCCTGTTTACAGTACTCATGATAGTCTTTCTCTTTAATATATGCAACCATATCTTCTGAGAATCTGGCACCTACCAGATCCTTAGCCATTGCTTCATCTGCAGACTATCATGTCCAGTGTCTCATCACTTACTGATCCTGATCCCTGTTAACATCTGAAATATACAGTGTCAGTATCTGAGCTGGCCACTGTGGGTGTGAAATCATTTAATGGCACTGTTCTTCATCACCATTCCCTTCTTGCTATTCCTTCATTGGTTGGTCAGTTCTTAAGTTCTGGAAAGGGGAAAAAAACACAAAGAAGATGGAACCAAATGTAATCAGTGGTGGATACTCAGAATGTGGAGTTATGGACACCTTCAGATCAATCATGATCTTACTTAAATGGTGGATACATTCAGGCACAGCTTTCAGATATTCACAGTTGAAATAAAGCCAGGGAGTAGTCTGTAGGAACCTACTTAAAGGCACAAGACACTGATAGAGTCCCCCAGGGATGCTATTACACAGCACTCTTTGGAATAAGTGGACACTCCTGGACTAAGTGCCTCAGAGAGTAAATGGAAGCTGTTGTGATTTCTCTTTAAGGCAAAAGAAGAGTAGGCATTTGTCGTCCAGTTGAGGAAGCAATGGGGAAGTAACATTAACAGGAAGCTATTTATGTTTGAAAAGGTACATTTTCATTTATCTCGATATTTGGATATAAAATTATAAAGCACAAAGCTGATTTTCACAGCAGAGAAGAAAAAGAATGCCTTTTTAATTTTGACATTGACTTTGTGCTTTAGCCTTTCACTAGAAGTCTGAAAGTTTTTGCAAATTCTAAGTTGCAGGGCAATGTTGTCAGTGCTGATTTTAGTTCACCTTTTCAGTTCTTGCTGTGTAACATAGGTGACTACTGCTCCTTCAGTTTTAGATATTTGTTAGTAATTAAACTGACAAATCCTTTGAGCACAGGGGAATGAGGTGTGTAAGGGCATAGTGGCTATTGGATTTCCTTGCTGTGTTGTGGTGAATCTAACACACCGAAAGCATTGAAGAAAATATCTTCTACCAAGGCAATATGGATTGAAGCTGTTTTTGTTGCGTGCGTGGCTTTAAAACGGTGTGCTGCCCAGAATTGTGTACAATACTTCAACGAAGTCTTAACCGGTGATTTAAAAACAGAAGATGCTTGAACTAGTCCACAAGTCAGGCTGCGCTAAGAATTCAAAGGGAAGGTCAATGACTTGAAACCCTGACTCTGAAATTGCAGGATGGCAGTGCTCTTGACCATGGGCCAGAAGGTGCAGCCATGGAAGCCATGACTAGATTTTACAGTCCACAGATGATTAATTCCTGCAGTCATGGCTTTGACCTCTTCAAGACAACTGTCCCACCCCAGGAACTGCTGGAAAATCAGAGGTCAGCAGCAATTCAAGTTCCAGCAGCACCACCATGATGGCCATTGCTGGTACTATAGCAGCTCCCAGACCAGCATCGATGGAGGAGACACTGGGTTAAAGTTAAATGAGGCCATGGGTTTCTGTTGCAAATCAGTCAGGCCCCAGCAAGGGAAGGGGGGCCAGTACAAGGACAGTGAGCAGGTTTTTCAGCGCACAGGGTGGCATGGTGGCTCAGTGGTTAATGAGGTTGCCTCACAGCTTCAGGATTCAGGTTTGATTCCAGCCTTGGACATTGTCCCTATGTCTGTATGGGTTTCCTTCAGGTGCTCTGGTTTCCTCCCACAGTCTGAAGATGTGCAGGCTAGGTGGATTGGCCATGCTAAATTGCCTTATAGTGTCCAGGGATGTGAATGCTAGATAGATTAGCCATAGGGAATAGAGGGTTACAGAGATTGGGTAGGAGTGTGGGTCCGGGTGAGATGCTCTTCAGAGGGTCGGTGTGGACTCGATGGGTTGAATGACCAGTTTCCACACTGTGTGGGAATTCTATGTTTCTAAGAGTAAAAGACATTCTCATTTGGGGGTACCTTCATAGCCCAAGGAGTGCCTGATCTGGAGGGCAACCCACTTCCCACCACCAAGTTTCACTGGCTGACCTCCCAAGGTGGGAAACATGCCAGCAGCAAGAGGCCTTAAAGCGGCTATTAACCAGCCTAAAGGTAAATGAGCAGCTAAAATGCCAAAAGCAGCAGGAAGGAATAATACTTGCCAATCCACCAGGTCTTCTACACTTGCCTCCTCTTCCTTACCTCCCAGTTCCCTGTGGGGGAGGTATAAAGTTCCGAACAGTTCCTCTTTCCACAAAGACACATGTCTTGTTGAGAATTTCCAGCATTTTCTGATGCTGCTTTGTATTTTTGATTCATAGCATCTACAGCATGTTTTGGATTTGTTTCAGCACAATTTTCTTGCTTTTGTATTAAACGTCTGCAAAAACTGAACTCAAATTCTCAAACTACCATGGTACAATTTGAAGTCACGTGCTGTCAGATAGTAGTCCAGTAACATATTCATTACACTGCCATATCCCATCCCCTTGGAAGACATGATTTCTTCATATTTCTCACAAAGCTAATCGACAGCTACAAACTTAGGCTCCAGCCCTAATCCTTTTCCATCTATTGACTGTCTTGATCTCACTATCGCCTCTGATCTCAGGAGCAATTTTTATATTTCCTTGGTCATATTAACTGCCTCCAGAAAGCTTGTTCTGATGAAGAACTTGCTCTCAAACATTGGCCTTTCTATTTACAAATGCTGGGGAACATGGTGCCAGCATGTCATTTTTTTTTAATTCCATGAAACTAGGTTTGCTCTCAAGATAAACATTGATTTTCCCGTCAGCCACTCTTCTTTCTCTGGCAATTCAGGGAGGGTGGGGGGATTGAGACAGGATTTTAACCCTTCCCATACTCCTTCATTGCTCACAATTCTTCCTCTGAAAATTGTCACTATTACTTCTGTCCATGAAAGACAGGTCCCCACATTCGCCAAGTTTTTGCTAAGTGTAGTATTAAAACTGTGGCAGCTGCAGGATCATTTCATTAAAACTGACATGAGGTGTTTGTGAGCTTAAAGGTGCTGGAGACGTTATGCCATGATATCTGCAATTTGGGAACATTTTTAAAGCCATTTTTCTTCTTGCAGTTTGTTTTTGAAAAATCCACATTGGAAACATTCCTGAAAACAAGAACTCTGCAGGGTATTGGGAAAGAGTTAGGGAGTGGATTCTCAGTAAGAGAGAAACCTCTAGTCTAGGGTGAGTATGTGAAACGAGAAGTGTTAGCCACTGCACCAGACAGCTGTATTTGCACATTTGTAAATAAAAGAATGTTACAGTGCCTAAGGTGTTGAAGAGTCTCATTGGATCAGTCCTTCAGAGAGGAAGAGTGATGAGCTAATGGGTCTTGCTTTAAGATTTTGAGGATGTGGACCAGCTCTTGCACAACGAGTGCACTGGAAGATTTTCAGACTTCCATCCAGGCCACAATCTGAGAATCACAGGAGTTTCTTCCAACAGATGTACCATTCTATACCATTATCATTAAGAACAGGATCAGAGAAAAAGATGGAGTTAAGAAGAATTCAGAAACATTCAAGGAGGTTGCAACACAGAAGATGTCAACACAGCCGAAGGAGCACTCTGATGGGTTTGACATAAGAACTATGTTCACACTGTCATCCCCAAAGTTCTGCAGTAAAGCATATGTGCTTGTGCTGCCCTCTCATTACCTTCAACTGCATTGAAACAATGTAAATTTAAGCAGCCTCATGAAATCTCTGTTGTATAATGAGATTTATGTAGATCAAAATGCAACTGATCATATGATTCAGGGCAGCTCAGTGGCTCAGTGCTGGCACTGCTGCCTCACAGCGCCAGGGACCTGGGTGTCATTCCACCCTTGGACAACTGTCTGTGTGGAGTTTGCACATTCTCGCCGTGTCTGTGTGGGTTTCCTTCAGGTGCTCTGGTTTCCTCTCACAGTCCAAAGTGCGCAGGTTAGGTGGATTGGCCACACTAAATTTCCCATAGTGTCCAGAGATATGCAGGCTAGGTGGGTTAGCCGTGGGAAATGCTGGGTTACAAAGGTAGCTTGTGGGGTGGGTCTGAGTAGGATGCTCTTTGGAGGGCCGGTGTGGGCTCAAATGGCCTTTCACACTCTAGGGATTCTATGATTCTCAACAAGAGAGAAGCATCCAGTCTTGAGTGAGTATGTGAATTGAGAGGTGTTAGACACTGCACTAGACAGCTGTATTTGAGCATGTAATATGCACATTTATCTATAAAAGAATGTTACAGTACATAACGTGTTGAAGAGTCTCATTCAGATAATAGGGGCTAGCGACCTTGGAACAGTAACTTCTGACGATAAGACCATGAGATCATTGAATACAGGGGCAGAATTAGGCCATTTGGCCCACAGAGTCAACTTCACCATTTTGTCATGTTTCTCAACCCCATTCTTCTGCTTTCTCCCTGTAACCCTTGATCCCCTTACTCGTAAAAAACATATCTTTGTCTTAAAAACACCCAATAACTTAACCTCTATGGTCATCTGTAACAAGTTCCACAGATTCACCAGCCTCTGGCTGAAGAAATTCTTCCTCATCTCAGTTCCAAAGGGTCATCCCTTCAATCTGAGGTTCTGCCCTTGGGCCCTAGTATCTCTTAATAGTGGAAACATCTTCTCCACATCCACTGTATTCAGGCCTCTTAGCACACTTGGAAAGCAACTTGGCTGAATAGAATCCCAGCTGTGCACTTAGGTGTGCTGTCAGAAGTATTTGCAGACATCTTTAACCTCTACTTGTCCGTTCTGAGGCACCCACCTGCTTCAAGAAGACCATTATCATTCTGGTGCCAAAGAAAAGTCAGGCAATGTGCCTTAATGACTTCCATCCAGTGGTTCTGACACCCATCATTATGAGGTGCTTCGAGAGGTTAGTAAAGGCACACATCAACTCCAGCCTCCCAGGTTGCTTTGATCCACTTCAATTTGTCTACTGTAACAGTAAGTCCATGGTAGATGCCATCTTCTGGCCTTACACTCATCCCTGGAATATTTG
This sequence comes from Rhincodon typus, assembly GCF_021869965.1. Taxonomy (NCBI): domain Eukaryota; kingdom Metazoa; phylum Chordata; class Chondrichthyes; order Orectolobiformes; family Rhincodontidae; genus Rhincodon; species Rhincodon typus. The sequence goes on along the minus strand of NC_063350.1, from coordinate 45,369,146 downwards.
GGTAACAAGGACACTTATGTCAAACGCAACCTGCAATACTATAATTCCTACCAAACTCATCTCCAAACTCTGACACCTAGGACTCTGCTCCCCCCTCTGCAACTGGATCCTCCATTTCCTGACCCGCAAACTGCAATCCATAAGGATAGACGAGAAGTCGGCATAGTGGCTCAGTGGCTAGCACTGCTGCCTCACAGTGCCATGGACCCGGATTCAATTCCAGCCTTGGGTGACTATCTGTGTGGAGTCTGCACATTCTCCCCATGTCTGCATGGGTTTCCTCTGGGTGCTCTGGTTTCCTCCCACAGTCCAAAGATGTATGGGTTAGGTGGATTGGCCGTGCTAAATTGCACATAGTGTCTAGGGTGGGAAGCGCAGGGATAGGATAGGATAGGGAGTGGTCTGGGTAAGATGTTCTTCGGAGGGTCGGTGTAGACTCAATGGGCCAAATGGCCTGCTTCCACACTGTACGGATTTTATGGAACATCTTCTCCGCAATAATCCTCAACAACCACAAGGCTGTGTACTCGGCCCTTACTATATTTCTTGTATACTCACGACTGTGTGGCCAAGTTCAACTCAAACTCCATTTATAAATTTGCTGATGACATCACTGTAGTGGGTCAGATCTCAAACAACAACATGGCAGAATACAGGAAGGAGATAGACAGTCCAGTGGCATGGTGTAGAGACAACAATCTCTCCCTCGGTGTCAGCAAAATGAAGAAGCTGGTCATCGACCTCAGGAAGTGGAGTGGAGGACAAGCCCCTGTCTGTATCAGTGGTGCTGAGGTGGAGATGGTTGAGAGCTTCATGTTCCTAGGAATAAACATCACCAACAATCTGTCCTGGTCCACCCACAGTCGAGAAAGCTCACCAAAGCCTCCTCTACTTCCTCGGAAGGTTAAGGAAATTCAGCATGTCCACAATGACTCTTACCAATTTTAACAAATGCATCCCAGAAAGCATCTTACCCAGATACATTACAGCTTGCTATGGCAACTGCTTTGCCTAAGACCACAAGAAACTACAGAGAGTGGTGAATGCAGCCCAGCCCATCACGAAAACCAGCCTTCCTTCCATTTACTCCGTTTACACTTCCCACTGCTTCAGGAAAGCAACCAACATGATCAAAGACACACCCCACCCTAGTTATACTCTCTTCCACCCACTTCCATTGGGCAGCAGATATAAAAGTTTGAAAACACATACCATCAGATTCAAGAACAGCTTCTTCCCTGGTGTTATCAGATTTATGAACGGATTTTTCATATGTTAGAGTTGAACTTTCTCTGTAGCTGTCTCTCTATATTCTGTATTCTATTCTAGTAGCTTGATATACTTTTGTAAGGTATGATTTATCTGCATAGCACCCAAAACAATACCTTTCCTTGCATCTCGGTACATGTTACAACAGTAAATCAAATCACTGTACAGGTACCAGAATTGGGTTAAAGCACAACACAAAGCATGGTGGCAGTGAGAACAAAGTAACCTCCAGAGTCAGGATCTGATGTGAAAACAAATGCAAGAGGTCCAGTTGAACTAGGAAAACTCCAAAGGCAGGATTGGGCCTTAGAAGGTTTTGGAGGTGCTGAGGAAAGAAATAGGAAAACTTGAAATGTAGCCAAGACCTCAGAAGACTTTGAGAGAAAAAAAAAGCTAGAAAAGAAAACTCCAAAAACTCCAACTTTGTTCTTTACACAGAGGGTGGTGGGTGCGTGGAATGCGTTGCCGGCAGTGGAAGTGTAGTCAGATACATTCAGGACATTTAAGCAACTCTTGGATAGACACATGGAGGATAGTAAAATGAAGGGTATGCAGGGTAGTTTAATCTTAGAGTAGGATAATAAGTCAGCACAACATTGTGGGCCCAGGGGCCTGTGCTGTCCTGTACTGTTCTATGTTCTATGTTCTATGTAAAAAGCAGGGAAAGAAAAAAAAACACTCTGGAAGTCTTTCATTACAGTGCTATGGGGAAGGAAAGCTCCAAAGGGCAGGATAAAGAATCTCAGGAGACTTCAAACCTAGCAACAATCCAGAAATACTCTGGTGAAGAAAAAACACAGAATCAGATGAGTTTGACTGTAAGAAGGAGAAAGCAAACAACTTCCCAGGTCAATTAGGCTTAATAGACCATAGGGATGGCAGGTCTGATGGGGATTTTGGAATTGCCTCAACCATTTGATAGCATGGAAGGGCTACAATGAGACCAGAATTAGGATCTCTAGAAGCAGAAGTTTCAGGCCTACAGATCAGCTTCAGGTTTACATACAAAGGAGTGGCACCATCAAGTCAGTATGTTTTTTATATACCATAGGTCCAATTGCTGATAATGACTTGGTGTGATAAGATATGGAAGAAAGTACTACGATGAATGCATTCATTAAAACAATTGACATGTACATTACACCCATAATCAATTTAGTACTGGATTCATGAAATTTAATCGGTGACCTCAGCATTTGAAAGAATCAATAGACGCCTTTTTATTGGATTTGTATCATCTAGAAGAATGTTGTGGGTATGGAGCTTTGAAGGATGAATTAATTGGAACCTGATGATAGTCTGTGTGAAGGATGGGAAGTTGCCAGACTTTCTCGAATCCAAGGAGGATTTAACATTGGAACAGAGAATCCAATTTGGATGCTGGCAGAATTCAGAATTCAAAATTGGTTAGTTCAGTAATGAAACAGTGGGGACTTATCTGACATGGTCAGAAGGATAAGCCCCAAGATGGCATCACTACCTTTCAGAAAGGCAGCACAAATGTCAGTAAAGTAGGAAACAGCATCATAACAATATTTGTTTAAAAAAAAATAAACAAACCGATGGAGTTGCAAGGTGACCACTCTCTGGATTCAGATTAATTTCATCCCAGGGTCATAAAACAGGTTGCTCATGAGTTAGTAGATGCATCAGTTTTGATTTTCTAGAAATTTTCCGAATTACATAGTTTCCTTGTTGTTTTATCTACTTTTTAGTCTGATGGAATCTTTCCAGAAATTAGGAGATTTCTAGAAAGATTCTATCAGATTGAAAACTTGTAAATAATACCCTGCTATTCAAGAAGGGAGAGAGGCAGAAAGCAGGAAACTAAGCCAGTTCACTTGGCATTTGTCATGGAAAAGGTGTTAGAATTGATCTTTAAAGAGATTATAGCAAGATATTCAGGAAGCATGGTTTTATCAAAGGCAAACCATTCTTAACAATTAACATATTAAGGTGTAGAGCTGGATGAACACAGCAGGCCAAGCAGCATCAGAGGAGCAGAAAAGCTGACGTTTTGGGTCTAGAATCTTCTTCAAAAATCTTCCCACTATCTCTTAACAAACGTATCAGAGATTTTTAAAGGAGTTATGTGCTGTGGATAAAGGGGTGCCTGTAGATGTACCATACCTGGATTTAAAGAAAGCACTTAATAAGGTGCCATATCGTGGGATATTGAAGAAAAATAAAAGCTCATGGAATAGGGGTAGCATGAATAGAAGATTAGTTGGCTGATAAGGAAGGGAGAGTATTATAAAAAGATCTTCTTCTGAAGGAGGAGCAGCATGGATCCTGTAGCTCCTCCTGGGATCGCAGGCTTAGTTAAAGATTTATTATAGTTTTTTTTAACAGTTATTATAGTCATTATAGTTCACAAATGTAAGATTTCTTTGCATTTTGTCTGTTAACATTTAAAAAAACACAAAGAAACAAACAAAAAAATCATGATTTTATTTTGAAGTGGACTTTTTTTAAGGTTCTATAGTGAATGGCGGAGGTTTTTTTTATTCTTAATTCAGAAATTAAAGACGTCTGTATGTAATTTAGCAGGTCTTTTTCACGTTGCAAAGTTTTTTTTTGAAAAACAACAAGCTTTTTTTCAAAATAAAGAGTTTATTTTCATTCCAGAGATCTACGTGGTCAGCTCCAGAGAAGATTTGATTTTCTTCGAGGAATTTATTGAAGAGGAATCATTTTTATTCAGTTAATCAGCTAAGTGGTTGATTTTATTTAATTTTTTATGTTTGATTTTTTTTTGTTTTTAATTTCATTTTCTATTTTAACATTATTTTCTGTAGGTAATGAAAGGTAGTTTAGTTTATGTATAAGGTGTTATTGAAACTTTTTTTTAGGCTTAATGTTATTAAGGCCATTTATAAGATACAGGGTGAGATGGCTAATAGATTTAGAAAAGTTATTGACCAGCAGGAACAGTCAGATAGATGGGTGACTGTCAGAAAAGGTAAGAAGACAGTTCAAAAGTCTCCAGTGGCTATTCCTCTATCAAATGGATATTCAGTTTTTGGTACAGTTGAAGGAGATAGTCTCTCCAAGGAAAATGGAAGGGTCAGTCAGTTATTGTTCACTTGGCACAATTCTTATGTTAGACAGCGTTTGACAAGATTTAATAGAATTATTGTTTGTAGCGGATTCTCCTGTCGGGGGCATAGACAGGCAATTTTGTGGCAGTGAACATAAATTTAGGATGGTTTGTTATTTTCTTGGTGCTAGGATTAAGGACATTTCTAAACATTTCAAACTTATTGTTAAAGGTGAGATTGAGGAGATAGAAATTATTGTACCCGTTGGTAGGAATGACATTTTTAGGGAAAAGAATAAAGCAGTACAGAATGAATTTAAGAGGTTAGGCAAAAAATTACAAACATAAAAGTTAAAAGTATTAGTTTCTGGTTTACTCCCAATGCCAAACTCAAACAAGGGAAGGAACAAAAGGTTAAAGGAGACAAATCAATGGCTAAAGAACTGGTGTATTGTTCAGGGATTCAGGTTCTTGGACAACTGAAATGTCTTTTGGGATAGAAAAGGCCTGTTCAAAAATGATGGGGCTAACCTATACTGGAAAGGGACCAATATCTTAGCAGGGAGATTTGCTCATTCTATTACAGGAGACTTTATACTGATAGAGAAGGCGAGTGGAGGAATTCTAAGTAGCGGTGTAAATGAAACGATCGATGGGGTAGGTTCTGAATGTGAGGAGACCATATCAGTTAGAAAAGAAAATCGAGAGAGAGTCAGGGTATATAGTAACTCTGAAGAACTAATTGCATTTATTTCAATGCAAGGTGTCTTACATGTAACGCAGATGAACTCAGGGCATGTTTAAGAACATGGGATTGGGATGTCATAGCTATTTCAGAAACTTGGCTGAGAGATGGGCAAGATTGGCAGTTCAATGTTCTGGGTTTTAGATGCTACAGGAAGGGTAGAAAAGGAGGCAAGAAAGGAGCAGGTGGTGGTGTTTTTAATTAAGGAATACATTTCTACTGTAACTAGGAAAAATATTTATGAAAAATTGCCCAGGGAAAATATAAGGGTAGAAATTACAAATAAGGAAAGATCACTTTGATGGGATTGTACAATAGGCTCCCCAATGGTAAGAGAGAAATTGAGAAACAAATATGTAGGGAGATCTCAGATATATGTGAGCATAATAATGTTTTAATAATGGTGGATTTTAATTTTCCAAACATTGATTGGGACCACCATTATGTTAAAGGTTTGGATGGTGAAGAATTTGTCAAAATGCTCAAGAAAATTTTCTTCATCAACATGTGGAAGCTTTACTAGAGAAGGAGCAAAGCTAGAGCTTCTTTTGGGCAATAAGATAGGGCAGGTGACTGAAATAAAATTAGGGGAACACTTTGGGTCGAGTGATCATACTTCTATTAACTTCAGAATGGTTATGGAAAAGGATAAGCTTTCCATCAAAGCTAAAGTTTTTAATTAGACTAAGGCAAATTTTAATGGTATGAGACAAAAACTTTCAAAAGTTGATTGGAGTAGACGGTTCGCAGGTAAAAGGATGCCTGTCAAGTGGGAGGTGTTCAAGAGTGTGATGACAAGAGTTCAGAGGCAATTTATTCTTATTAGAAAGAAGAGTAAAGCTGGTCAGATTAAGGAACAATGGATGAATCAATATATTTTCTAGTCAAGAATAAAAGAGAACCTTGTTTTAGATATAGACAACTTGATTCAATTGAATCTCTTAATCAATATAAAGAGTGTAGGGGCATTCTTAAGAGAGAAATCAAGAAGGCAAGGAGGGGATATGAGATAGCATTGGCAGATAAGGTTAAGGATAATCCAAAGAGATTCTACAAATACATTAAAAGCAAGAGGGTAACTAGAGAGAGGGTAGGGCCTTATAAAGACTAAGGAGGTCATCTTTGTGTTGAACCACATGACATGGAAGAGATACTAAATGAACATCTTGCATCAGTTTTTATTGTGGAGAAAGAAGTACAGTCTAGAGAATGCAGAGAAATAAACTTCGATGTATAAAAACAGATCACATTACAGAAGAGAAAGCTGGGGAGGTCTTAGAGAATATAAAGGTGGATAAATCTCCAGGACCTGATTTAATGTATCCTAGAACGTTGTGTGAAGTAAATGAGGAAATTACGAGACTCCTTGCAGAAATATTTGCATCGTCTATAACTACGGGTGAGGTGCCTGATGACTGGAGGTGGCTAACGTTGTACCTTTGTTTAAGAAAGGTTGTAAGGAGAAACCAGGGATCTGTAGACCTGTGAGGCTGACTTTGGTTGTGGGTAAATTGTTGGAGATGATTATAAAAGATAGGACTTATGGATATATGAAGAGGCAAAAATTGATCCGGGATAGTCAGCATGGTTTTGTGCGAGAAAAATCCTGGCCCACAAACTTGATTGGGTTTTTTGAGGAAGTTACCAAAACAATTGAGAGCAGGGTGGTAGATGTTGTCTACATAGACTTTAGTAAAGCCTTTGATAAGGTTCCGATTGGTAGACTAATTAATAAAGTTAGGTCATGTGGGATTCAGAGTGAGCTTGCCAATTGGATACATAATTAGCTTAATGGCAAGAGACAGAGTAATGGTGGAGGGTTGTTTTTCAGACTGGAGGCCTGTGACCAGTCATGTTCCACAGTGATCAGTTCTAGGTCCTCTTTTGTCATTTATATAAAAGATTTGGATGAGAATATAAAAGGCATGGTTAGTAAGTTTGTGGACAACATGAAAATTTGTGGCATTGTAGACAGTGAAGAAGGTTTTCAAAGATTACAAAGGGATCTTGATCAAATGGGTCAATGGGCTACAAAATGGCAGATGGAGTTCAATCTGAAAAATGTGAAGAATTGCATTTTCGTACAACAAACAAGGGTAAGATTTATACAATTAATGGTAGGGCCTTGGGTAAGGTTCTAGAACGGAGGAACCTAGGGCGTGCAGGTAAATAATTCTTTCAAGTTTGCATTGTATATAGACAGGATGGTTAAAAAGGCTTTTGGCATGCTTGCCTTCATTGCTCAGTCCTTTGAGCAATAGGAGTTGGGACGTTATGTTGAGGTTGTACAGGACGTTGGTGAGGCCTCTTCTGGAATACTTGTCCCGTTCTGGTTGCCCAGTTAAATGAAGGATATTATCAAGCTGCAGACGGTTGAAAAGAAATTTACCAGGATGTTGCTGGGTATGGAAGCTTTGAGTTATAAAATTAGGCTGGATAGGCTGGGACTTTTTTCACTTGAGCATAGGAGGTTGAGAGGTGATCTGGTAGAAATTTATAAAATAATGATGTGTAGATAGAGTTGATTGTAGTTGTCTTTCCCTTAAGATGGGGAATTTCAAGACAAGGAGAAACATTTTAAAGGTGAGAGGAGAGAGATTTAAAAAAAAGACATAAGAGGCAAACCTTTTACTCAGAGGGTCATTCACATGTTGAATGAACTTCCTGAGGAAGTTGTGGACATGGGAACAATTACAATGTTTAAAGACATTTGGATGGAATAGGAAAGGTTTGGAGGGATATGGGTCAGGAGCAGGCAGGTGGGACTAGTTTAGTTTGGGATTATGTTCAGCATGGACTGGCTGGTCCGAAGGGTCTGTTTCCATGCTGTGTGACTCTATGACCCTATGATTGGCAGGAAGTAAAGACTAGAGTACCAAAAGGGTCTGCACTGAAACTTCAACTTTTACAATTTACATTAATCACTTGGATGAGGAGGACGAGAGCATGATAGCTAAATGTGCAGATGAAACCAAAATAGGTAAGCAAGTATGTTGTGAAGAAGACATAAAGAAGTTGCAGACAGATATAAATAGGTTGAATGAATGAGAAAAAATGTGCCAGATGGAACATCATTTGGGAAAATATGAGGTTAGTCATTCTAGCAGGAAGAACTAGGTAAATGGAGAGCAACTGCAGAATTCTGCTGCATGAGTCATAAAGTTAGCATGCAGATACAGTCTGTAATATATAATATTATTTGGAAGAGAATTCCTGGACTTTGACCCAATGACACAGGAGGAAGAGTGATATATTTCCAATTCTGGATGGTGAGTGGCTTGCAGAGGATCTTGCAAGTGATGGTGTTCCTATGTAACTGCAGTCATTGTGCTTCTAGATGGAAGCGGTCGTGGGTTTGGAAGGTACTGTCTAGGGATCTTTAGTGAATTTCTACATACATTTTGTAGATATTACACATTTGTGCTACTGAGCGTCAGTGGTGGAGGGAATAATGTTTTCTCAATATGGTGCCAATCAAGCATGCTGCTTTGTTCTGGATGGTGTCAAGTTTCTTGAGTGTTGGTGGAGCTGCACCCATCCAGGCAAGTGGGGAATATTCCAAAACACAGCTTACTTGTGCCTTGTGGATGAGGGACAGGTTTTGGGGAGTCAAGAGGTGAGTTACTCACTGCAGTATTCCTACCCTCTGACCTGCTTTTGTAGCCACTGTAATGCAGGAATCAGAGTTTACAGTTTTGGCAAAGATCCGGAGCTCGGGTTGTGGGTGAGGTTGTTGACTTGCTCGCCGAGCTGGCTTGTTCTCATTCAGACGTTTCGTCACCATGATAGGTAACATCATCAGTGGAGCCACTGCTTGGACCGTTTATCAGAGGTTCCACTGATGATGTCACCTAGCATGGTGATGAAACGTCTGAACGAGAACAAGCCAACTCAGCGAGAAAGTCATTAACCTCAGGAATCAGAGTCTTCAGGCTCATGGGCAAAACACCACAAAGCTTAGTCACGGAAGATGAAGTGTCAGTGAAACGTTATCAACACTGAGGAATCAGAATAATTCATTGTTTTAGTAGAAATGCATGTATTGATCAATGTCTCTTACAGAGAGTGGATACTCTTAGAATGAAGATGGGAAATAATTTTGGCAAGAATTCCCAAATCTAATCAAAGGTCATAATACTCTGCAAGAAGATGCTGAACCTATCTGCTTGAATACTCTCAGAATAATTCCTCATCATTCAATGGGAAAAGTAAAATCACAATTAGACAGCTTGGTTGAAAAAGGGGTGCGTCATATAGCCAGTTACAGAACCAATGCAATGGTGCTTACGGCTAGTATCAGCTCCAAGACAATGGAGAACTAACATTGTATGCAGTTTTCACTTAGCTAAACAAAGGATTAAGAAGGAAAATCCATCTTATTTTGTGATTTTTTTGACCAAACTTTCAATGATCTTTTCATAAACCTGGATGTCAACAATAGATTTTGTCAAATGTCCTTAGGTGAAAATTCAAGATTGTTGATTTTATTTACTACACGATTCAGGTGGTATTGTTTCAACCATCTACTATTTAGGAACTGCTCTGTACAAGAGATTTTACAAAGGTGAATGCCTGGAATGCTGGAAGGGAAACAGGGAAGCATTTACCATTTGGATGCAGATTGCAGCATGAAACAAAGAAGGAATATAGTATGAGAGTGAGAGGAGGTGTTCAAGGCACTACAGAGCCCAATACTTAAAGTAAATGTGAAATGTCAATTCTCCTGAATGATGCTACATTTCCAGGTCACATTATCTAAGAATAAGGCATCGTGGTTAGTCTAAGGAAGACAAGAGCCACTAGGGAATTCCCAGCACCAAGTGCATAAATAACGTACAACATCTCCTAAGTTTGATGACTTAAATGAGAAAATTTACCTCCCACTTAATAACTAAGCCCACAGAGAGCTTTTGGGGGGAAAAAAAAGAAACTTCAATGGCATTGAAGTTAGGAACAGATGTAGCCTTTGAAAAGATGAAAATAAATTATTTTTAATCATTTGGTAGTACAATACTTGAGTATTGCTGCAAAAAAAGACACATTTTGTCAAAGCTGTTTGCCATGTACGCATCAAGACTTTTTGCAAGAATGAAAATTCAAGAGGAAAACCAAAATTTACACTCCTTGAGAGGGCAGTGTAGTTTGGTTGGCAAGTGGACCCTGATTGGTGGAGGTATTAACATGCCTAATGCATTCATTAATGCTGATAGGTCGTAAACAGGCATGTTTTGTTTAAATTTTAAACCAGTCAGGTTGACTTTGACCAGTCAGGGCATTGCCCTGAGAAATGAACCAGCGATTGGCTGTGATAACAAGGTGTAGAGCTGGATGAACTCAGCAGGCCAAGCAGCATCAGAGGAACAGGAAAGCTGACGTTTCGGGCCTAGACCCTTCATCAGAAATGGGGGAGGGGAAGGGGGTTCTGAAATAAATAGCGAGAGAGGGGGAGGCGGATAGAAGATGAATAGAGGACAAGATAGGTGGAGAGGAAACAGACAGGTCAAAGAGGCGGGGATGGAGCAAGTAAAGGTGAGTGTAGGTGGGGAGGTAGGGAGGGGATAGGTCGGTCCAGGGAGGACGGACAGATCAAGGGGGTGGGATGAGATTAGTAGGTAGGAGAGGGGTGTGGGGCTTGGGGTGGGGGGGGGGGATAGGTGGGAGGAAGAACAGGTTAGGGAGGCGGGGACAAGCTGGGCTGGTTTTGGGATGCGGTAGGGAGAGGGGAGATTTTGAAGCTTGTGAAATCCACATTGATACCATTGGGCTGCAGGGTTCCCAAGCAGGATATGAGTTGCTGTTCCTGCAACCTTCAGGTGGCATCGTTGTGGCACTGCAGGAGGCCCAGGATGGACATGTCATCTGAGGAATGGGAGGGGGAGTTGAAATGGTTCGTGACTGGGAGGTGCAGCAATTGGCTGTCACTACTGTGCATTGATGTAGTATTGCAGGAAATATGCAGTGGAAGAACCTTAAATAGAGGTAAGGAGCAAAGAGCCTCAGGGCTAGTAAGTGTGCAGACACCTGCAGCCAATGATACTCCAGTCTGGTATCACAATGTGCAGGGAGCTGTATTGACCTAAAGAACAAGATAAGAACAGTTCTGCAACACCAACCGAAGAGTAATTTAATATGCATATACTCAAGTATGACAGGACAGCCCAACCAATCAGGTTTTGCATCATAGCACAACAACAAAGAGAAAGTTAAATGAGGTTGCTTGTACATTCACCCTAAGTGCCCCTTTCTAATTGAAAATGTCTTTGGAGCACACACTCAGCAACATGAACAGAAAGTGATTACATCCTTCACTGTCCAGAGAGTATGACAACAATCTGAGGATTCTCTCTGTCCATTGTCCAGTGTGCAGGAAATACAATGATACTTCATCCTCCAATGTTAAAGCTTTCCTGATATCTTGAAAGTCAGCAATCAGATCCACAGGCATAAACAATAAAGCATAACCCCTCATCCTACAGCCAATGACTCCAACAAGACCACTTTGAATATTAGCAGAGCTGTGCTACATTGAGGCTGTTGTTTGAGAAAGCCATCATTGTGTTGAAAGGAGGCATTTGTTGCTTGGATTTGTGAGGAGGTGTTTTCAATACGTTCCAGATTGTATGTCCATCATATTGGTAGCTCCTTTGCCTTCCAAAGCTGCACTATTCAGGTCATGCTATTTTTTGACAAGGTTGAGAAGGAAGCCTAATTGCTGTAGATTCAACAGAGACAGTATACATTCAAAGGTTGGAATCCTGCTGTTTACTGCAAAGTGCATCAAAAGAGTTCCTGTGCCCACTTTGCTGACAACAATCCAACCTCCTCCTCCTACATGTTGCTCCTTGAATGTACCTTCTCCCATTGAAGCTGTGGGTAATAACCAGCTTCCTAGTCAATGAGACAGCAGTGTGGTTGTTGAGGTTGTTGCAAGTTTTCCATTACCTATCCTTTCACATGATAATACATCAAACCTCTTTGTTTTGATGTGACTGAGCCAGTAATATTCACCCGAGTGAACAAATCATATCAAATTATTGTACCTTTCCTTTATTACTGTAATCTCCATGATTAGCAAGCGGTCATGTCAATGTGCAGTCTATTCTAATACAATAATTGTAAAGTGCAAACATAATAAAATGGAACACTTAATGACCTGGATAAATTTCCAAATTATCTTCTAAGTCTACAGGCTTACAGTTTTAATTCGGATGCACTCATTTTCATTAACAACATCCTTTCTCTGTGAGACACTCATAACTGTCCTGGCATCAGGGGCTTAAAGATTCTTACTGATATACTCAGATATTTATGAGTCGGGATGCGATGGGGATGAAATTGGTCTTTTCCAGTATTAAAAAATAGGTTCACAACAAATCCCTGTTTTTTTTTTCACTATGTCACTCTCCAGCATTAGAAATATTAGTAGTACTCCAGAGATATCTGTCAAGGAGGAATTGCTGCTTTGCATCAAAGCTCCTTTAAGCGCTCAGTATTGGTATCAAAATATGTTTCTTTAGGAACAGAAGACATATGCATTACTTGTCAGCAGTGAAGTCAGGCAAACATGATGTATTTTAACCTATGCATGCCATAGGTTTATGTTTTAATCATAAATTCCTTAGAGTGTAGAAGCAGGCCATTTAGCCCATCAAGTCTACACCGGACCCACGCCATCTCTGTAACCTTGCTTTTCCCATGGCTAATCTACCTAGCTTGCCCATCCCTGGACAATTTAGTGTAGCCAATCCACCTAACCTGCTCATTTTTGGACTGTGGGAGGAAACCCACACAGATGGTTGCCTGAGTTTGGAATCAAACGCAGGTCCCTGGCACTGTGAGGCAGCAGTTCTAAACAATGAGCCACCATGCCACCTGAGGCAAATGTCCGTCAATAACTTTTTCATAAGCGGCATCAGCAAAAGGAAAACTGCTCTTCAGAATGCTATGTGTTAACTGAGCAAAACCTCCACTCAACCTGCTCCTTCCATTTGGCATTTTTCTTCAAGTAAACAATTCTAGTTATGTAGGTCCTTTCCCAATCTTAGAGTGTCCCAAAGTGCCTTAAAGCCAATGAAGTGGTTTTAATGTGTCCTTTTTTTTAAATTTAATGTAGAAACACTTTATTTAATCTGTGACAGCAAGGCCCCACAAGTAATAAAGAGATAATGACAAGCTAATGTGTTTTAGTGCTGATGGTTCAGGGACAAATGTGTGCCAAAACACAACAAAGACCAATATAAACTTAATGCCTAGATGTGGTAAAACCTCCCGAGGCATCTCACAGGAACATTATCAAACAAAATTTGAAACCAAACCACATAAGGAGAAATTAACTGCTCTTGATATATTCGATGCAAAGGTAGGTTTTAAGGAATGTTAGGCTGAATTTTCTGCTGGCCATATAGTGGATATTTCAGTGTGTATCGGAGTTGTGAATGGGGACCCTGAGGAATCTCCATTGTAGAACACGCTGAAGGAATTACCAGCTTCTTCTGGGCAATTCTTCAATATTTGGAATGCTCTGAAAGTCTCCGTTTAAGTTGGAGACTTTGGAGGGCTTTGATGAAATTAACATAAAGTTAGATAGTTGCACACATCTAAGTAACCATGAAACTGACCCCATATTTAGCTCACACATCTTCGACTACATGTTCCCAGACCACCTATTGCTCTCATACCGTGGCCTGACACATCCTGTCCATCGTGACTAGAGTCCCTCCTCACCATCAGACCAGCCCAGACATGATCAAACTTCAGGCATACCATCCTCACTCTTTGCCAGACTACCTGACATCAACCATTTCCCCAATCCAATGCCCCTTTTCCCTTCCCGATACATCACAACCCTCCCAGCAATATGAACCAGACCTGACCGTTCCCCATATTCCCCTTCCTGCCCCCACCCCACCTCCAGATCTGACACCACCCTTACACCGCTAGACCTGACTTGACACTCTGCTACTAAGTCCAAATATCGATTACTACCCCCTCCCCAGCAGACCGTATCTGACTGAACCCCACCCTGCTACTGCATCTGGCTGTCAGGAACTTGATATTTTTGAAAATGGCAGCTGCTTTGAAAAGAGCAACAACAACTTATATTGCCATATATTATAGATAAGTACTTACATAAAATCTTGGTCAAGTAGATAAGTTTTAAGGAGTATATTAGAGGAGGAGAGAGATAGAAACAAAGAAGTTTAGGGATGGAATTCTAAAGATAAGGACCAAAAGCAACTAAAAATGTGGCCAGCAAAAATAGAATATTTTAAATTCATGGACGTTCGGGAGGTTACAATTAGAAAAGAATCTTAAAGGGCTGCTGGCTGAAGAAAATTAAAGAGATAGGTATGGGATGAGGCCAAGAAAGGGTTTGAAAACAACAATGAGAGTTTTAAGATCAAAACATTGCTCAACTACAGCCAGCACAGGGGCAATAAATGAACTGAACTTGGTGCAAGTTAAGATCAGCGCTAAGTTTTGAATGACCTCAAAGTTACAAATGACATAATGAGAGAGATGAGGCTGAAGTACATTGGAATAGCTAAAATTAGCATATCGATGTCATGCATGAGGGTTTCAGCAGATGAGCTGAGACAGGGCAAATTTGGTGATGATGTGCAGGTAGAAATAGGCAATTTTAGTGATACCATGAATATATGATCAGAAGTTCATCTTGGGATAAAATATAAAGTCAAGGTTGGGCACAAATTGGTTTATTTCAAACACTTTTGTTATATGGTGATGCTAATCACTCTACATTTTGTTTTTGCTAGAGCTTCAGAGGCTAAGGGAGGATCTGATGGAAGTACATGAAATTATGAAAGGCACGGATAGGGTAGATAGTCAGAACCTTTCTTTTGCGGTGGAGATGTCAAAACTAGGTGGCATAGGTTTAAGGTGAGAAGGGGAAAATTTAAATGAGACGTGCAAGGCAAGACTTTTATGCAGAGGGTGGTATGTGCCTGGAACATGCTGCCAGAGGAGGTGGTAGAAGCAGATAGGATAGCAATATTTAGGAAACGTTTAGACAGGCACATGAACAGGCAGGGAAAAGCTACAAGCAGTGGCATCATGGTCAGCACAGACATGTTGGGCTGAAAGGCCTGTCCCTATGCTGTACTTTTCTATGTATGCACCATATTTTATGTGCTGGTAGCACATTCCTCGGATTAAATTTCTCTAGGGCCCATGAGTCTAACATGGATTAAGATAGCCACCTTCTGGTCTAACATGAAGAATTAGACCAGAAAGTAGTTTATTTCATTTGTGCAATTATTTGCATGTTACAAGGATATGATATACATTACTAAACAGGCAATCTTGTCTTTGACCTGAATCCTTCCTAATCCTTACGGCATCATCACAGAGGTGGTGCTTATGACACTCAATCAGTCTTAACCCTTTCAGATAGTTTCAGACTGATATAGATTCCCCACCACCACTCCACCCCACTGAGCTTTATTTTCTCATTACAATATTGGTACACCTTTGGATAGAAAAATAGAGTATAAGAGAAGGAGTAGGCCATTCAGTCTTTCAAACCTACTTTGCTTTCAATATGATCATGGTTGGTCATCTACAGTACTCTGTTCCCACGTTTTCCCCATAACCTTTGATCCCTTAAGTCCTAAGAGCTCTCTCTGTATCTTTCTTGAAACTCTTCAGTGTTTCAGAATTAAAAGTTTCCTGTGCAGTCCATAGGCTCACCACTTCTCAGTGAAGATATTCCTCTCATCTCTGTTTTAAAAGGCCTACTGCTTATCCTTAGTTTATGATCCCTAGTTCTGGTCTCCCTAGTCAGCAGGAACATTCTTCCTGCATCTACTCTGCCTAATCCTGTTAAAATTTAAATGCTTCCATGAGAGCCCCCTCATCCTAAACTCTAATGAATATAGTCCTAACCAATTCTGTCTCTCTCCCTACATTAATCGCACCTTCTAAGGAATCATTCTTGTAAGCCTTCTTTACACTCCCTCAGAAGTCAGAATATCCTTCCTCAGTTAAAGAGACCAAAACTGACACAATATTTCTTAATAGAATCATAGAATCCCTACAGTGCAGAAAGGGGCCATTCACTCATCAAGTCCTTAACCTCTTCCATTTTGAATGAGATTGTGATCAGTTCACACTTTTTCACTCAAGTGAGAATTCCTGGTTGTCAATCATGTATATGTTTTCTGTTGTTCAGTGTCCCTGTGAATGTGAATTGTTTTAGCATTTAAGTGCTATGTCCCCTGGATGTCATAGTTGTACTTCCCTTTGCTAGCTCTCTGACAACGTTATGACACACACTCTGGTGTGTAACTTGAAAATGGTGAGACGCCCATTGTTATAAATATCAGCTTGCCAGGATGATAGGTCTGAGTCATTTATTTCCACTAGAAAAAGTTTGGTTTTGTCTTCTACTGGAAGATGTTTTATCTCTTTATGCAGGTCAATCTTAGATCTTAGGTCTTTTGTTTTTGTGTGGATCTGTCCTGCTTCTCATATTTACTGAAGGTGCCTTATTGATTTACGAGAAAAATATTGGTTTAAATAACTGGGAACAAATTGCAGCCATGAGGTTTTTTTTTGCTTTGTTGTATTATATAGTTGTCCTCTTAAGATTATTCCATGTTTATTTCAGACCGCCATTTCACGTCTTCTGAATCTTTTCTAGAGTTAGACCCTCTTTGAACTGTAGTAAGGCTGACAAAAAATAACCAGTAATACCTGCAACAGTTTAGTTTCTTTATGTAGTCACATCTCTGCAATGGTCACAGAGTCATATAAAATAGGTAGAGGCTCTTTGGCCCACTATACCTATGCCACCCAACAAACACCAAACTACAGTAATCACTCTTACCATCACACTTACTAGAGCCTACTATGCCCTGGCATTTTAAGTGCCAGTGGTCTGTAGGGATAATTAATAAAATTATCTATGAATTTCCTGGATGTTGAATGTTTCTTGTTCTTTTCAGAATGTTATTAATTCTGTGGCTGAAATAATTTTGAAAGATTTTCAGTTTCATTTTGAATGGATCTGTTGCTTCCTATGTACCTTGTGAGCTACGATATCATCTGCTGACTTCCCAGTTGTGTATTGAAGTGTATTTACTTGTTCAGTTTCTGATTTATTTTCAGGTTAAAAGCCATTATGTATATCAACTATTGTTTTCTCCATCTTATATTTGGCATGAAGTGACAGGACAGGTAGAAAAGTTGGTAAAGAAGTTACACGGGATGTTTTCATTCATTGCGGAGGTGTTGAATATTAGAGCAGGGACATAATGCTGGATCTTCCAGGATATTACTGAAATGCAGAAGAGTTTTAGAAGAATACAGCAAGACCCAATATTATTCCACTCAGATCTAGCAGATAGATAGTTAAACCAGTCTGCCATATCCATTCCAGGCTACACTCCAAGCAGCAAAGGTGGGGACTACAGCAGAGAAATGGCCAAGTAAGGGAAAGAGAGAATTTTTTTTTATTAAAGTGTGGGTGTGGGTGAGCAAATTAGTCACTGCAGAAATGTTGTTGGGAGCTGATGGCCAAATTTATTGGAGTTTTAGAAGTGCCATTATAATTGAAGTGGACGGAACGTGGTTGACTCTTCTTTTTCTGAAATGGCCGAGTGAACCAGTCAGTTGGCATTATGACTTTCTCAAACTGAATTGGGAATGGATAATAACTTGCCAATGATGCCTGCAGCCCCTGCCTAAATAAATGTGAATGAGGGACAATTGGAGCAAATCCTGAGATAATGTTATTGATTGCATGGTGGGATAAAGTTAATGTAGATAGGGTGGAGTCAGCAGGGAGCATTGACAAATTGTTATCCATGTTGGGAGAAGTGTAGCAGCTATTTGAAGAGTTGAGTACTGGGGAGACACTGATGGAGGCATTTTCACAGGAATGAAGTTTCAGAACTTGTATGGAGTTGCAGGGCAGAGAAAAAAAAAATGGAGAAATTAGAAATCACAATGAAATCCAGAAGTGGCAATGAAATATATTACTTTCCAGAAGAGTGGAACTCTGACTAAGAACCAGACTGTAGCTGAAGTTGAAAAATAGGTCGTCCAGTCACAGGTTGTGTAAACAGTAACAGCCATCCAGGGTTAGTAGCTGTTCAAAGTTACTTCAAAATTTAACAACTGAGTCACCATCAGAAACACAATAATTGTATCATATAGTGCTGTTTGGTATGCCCAGTGCTGAAGCTGAATCTTGATGTCTAGAAATGATAAGGAATTCAAAAGCCCAACTTGAGAACAGTCCCAGTTTCACCGAGGAAAGCGAAGAGTCAATGTATTCACAGGATTAGCAATGGTGTCTTAATCTGAAAATTCAATTGTAGTTAGGGCTGAAGCGGAGAGCTAAAGGAACCTAAACAGTTCAAAAAGGAGACTGGGAGAGAAAACACAAGGGAGAGATAACAATCAAGATTCACAGTAAGATGGTCCCTAGGCAACTGACCAACCTAGCATCTCCTTAGAAATAGTGTCTTGAGAACTCTAATGTTCTCTTGAAACGTAGCTGAAAATTAAAAAGAATTGTTCCAAGCATAGGAACATACAAATCAGGAGCACAAGTAGGCCATTCAACCTCTTGACCCTGCTCTGTCATTCAATAAGATCATGCCTGATCTGCTTGTATTTTGAACTTCATTTTCCTTTTTGCTCCTGATAATCTTTGATTCCCTTGCCATCTACCTTAAAAACCTTTGGCCTGGAATTTCAGCCAGTTTTACTTTCAACACATGCATGACTGATAAATGACCATGAGAGCATGGAATGTTGTTAACATTGGTTTAACGCACATCTAGCCTACCCTGCCCACCATACTAGCCCTGTCCCTGAAGAAAATAAGGAATATGGACTAGAGGATCAAGGGTTTGAGGAGGGTAGGGAGGAAAGTGGAGAGAAAGCTACAATCACATCAGGTCTGATTCTCTTGAATGGTGGAACAGGCTCAAGGGGCCGAATGGACTCCTGCTGCTCATTTCTCTTATCCCCTAATATGATCTAATGAGAGAAGGTGTCTTCATATTTTTTCAACAAGTTTTCAAAGTGTGACACATTTAATCAAACAAGTTTACTAAGAAACTGACCCTTGTAGAATGATTAAAATAGCAAATGGGTCAGTGTATATTTTTACAACATTCTCATTGATAAATTTTCAGTGATAGTGTTAAACATGCAGCAGGTTACCAATCTCAGCTGTGTCAGTAAAGAGCTTACAATGTAAAGAAAAATAATTGTATTGTATTATACCTCCAAGTTGCAGTCTCTCATAAAAAAGTTTTAAGTTGTGATTATGCAAACTAAGTTGAGTGAAAATTTGAACCAAATGTCAGTTCAAGAGAAACAGCATGATGCCAAATGCAATTTGGACTCGATTTGATAATGGTGCCCAAAGCAGAAACTCCATCCATAAAATTCCAATTTGCACCAAAATTCAATATCCTCCTGTCACTAATTCAACATAGGACTCCAAAGAGAGCATACACAACTGTAGACTTTGCATTGCATCATGGTTGATATTTATACCTAGGCTGGAGATTCAATGCAATATTGATATGAATGCCTGAATTCTGTGTATAGTTCTATTGCTACAATTTATGTATTATTCATATCTGAGCCTTATTGATTTTTATCAACTGCATCTTACCAGTCTATTGTTCATTTTGCACAGGAGAAGCAATTCATTAATTGCTTTTACTTTTCTTCATTATTTCATGTGCCCTTCATAACATGAAATCTCTAACACCGGCAACATGAATATAATCATTTTCCTGAACAGGAATAATTGACTATATTCATTACATCTTCAAAGCATGGCGAGAGCAAAATGCAAGGGCATGGTATTCACCTCAGGTGGTGAGAAATGTAGGGAGAAGGAAACATAACAGGATTAGTTGGCCCAGCAGAGAAACTCAACCTATTCTTGCAACCTTTTTAACTCGCCACCAATTGAGAGCAATAAGTGTCCAATTCTTGGCTATTAAGGGCGTCAAACCCACCATGTTCATGATCACCTGCCTCTTCAATGTGCAAGAAAGGTTGCTACTTTGCTGGGAAACCATGGTGATTTATTTTCTCAACTCAGTGGTGTAGATCTTGATTGATGGAATTTGGGACCCAGAAGAGCCAACCTCCGATTTGTCAACAGCTTCTGGGGACTCAGGACACCAGTTCTCAGGTCTGTGATTAGTCGAGTAACTCACCTCTTCTCTTAAAAAGCGATGAGGTGACTTTCTTTGGTGGTGAGGTTGGTGTGTTGATCAACACTTCATGTGATCACCCCCACACTTGAAAAGCAGCAGAAAATTCCACCCCAAATTCTTTAAGAACAATTAACCTAAATTTACTGCAGATCTAATTAATTAAACATGACAACTTTTGATTATCCATGTAAATTAATTTTGCACAATCTAAGCCATAACAGTCATTAATCATTTAAGTGTCAAAGCAGCATAAAAATACAAAATGCAAAATTATAGTAAATGATAAGTTGTGTTTCCTTTTGATATGTCTCTACTAATAAACATTCTGTTTTGATGTGCTAATTTTACTCTGACAGCTAACAGGAGGCAGTTGCAGTCACTTTTTGCACTGCGCACAATTTGACAACTGAACATGGCATTCAGTCATAAAGTGTTAAAGTTAACGATCAGATAACGGTTTTAACACTGCTCAATAATATCATGCATGCATGCATCTAAAATAATGATTTAAAAGCCATTCAACATCAGGAAATTGTCAGAGGTCTGTCCAGATTTGTTGTGAGTTGAGTTCTCTCTGTATTTTAATTTTTCCTTTTCCTTTATTCATTCATGGGATGAGGGCATTGCTGGCCAGGCAGCATTTATTGCTGATCCGTCAATGCTTAGAGGGTAGATAAGAGTCAACCACATTGCTGTGGGTCTGGAGTCACATGTAGGCCAGACCAGGTAAGGATGGCAGTTTCCTTCCCTGAAGGACATTAGTGAAACAGATTGGCTTTTCCCAACAATCGACAATGGGTTGATGGTCATTGTTATACTCTGAATTCCAGATATTTATTGAATTCAAATTCTACAATCTGCCATGGTGGGATTTGAACCCAGGTCCGCAGAACATTACCTGGGTTTCTGGATTAACAGTCTAGCAATAATACCACTAGGCCATTGCCTCCTCTGACAGGGCAAAAGGTGACAACAACATAAAAAACCTTTAATTTTGTTATTATATAACGGAAAGTTTACAAGCAAGAAAATACAGGGCAGAGAATGCATGTGATATGGAAGTGTTTAGTTTTGACTGGATTAGAGAAGGATTCACATAGTGATTATGAGACAGTGTAATCCATCTTGGGAAATTCAATGACCAAAATCAACATGCGCTTGTGTTCTGTGCTGAGCTCATTAGCTTTCCTCTCAAGCAACCTCCCTCATTCCGATAACTCTGAGTTTGTCTTCTTCTCTTAACTGGTTCAATGACAATCTATATTTATGCAGTGTCTATAACTCAGGAAAACATCCCATTTTCACAGGAGTATAATAGGTAAAAATACATTGGTTCCAAACATATTCTGGTGTGTGATCTAAAGCTGATCAGTAGATTTTAAGGAGGATATTCAGAAAGAAAAGGTGTACATTCAATTGAGTTGAACAGGGATGACCAGATTTTTTTGTTGCATAAAAAGTATTGTACACGATTGGAGTTATAACCACTCATATATAGTCACTATTTTGTAGGCATAAATTTGAAGGATTCTGGAGATGCCTAGATTTTTTTTTGAAAAGGACAATGAGAAAACACATTGGAACATATTTTTTGAACAAGGAACTTCTCGGAAACCCCCTGGCTCCAAATAATTGCTCGCCTTGATTGCTTGAACTCATCTCAAGAAAAAGTCTGACTGTTTTACAATTGAGTTTTTTGGCAGATCCATTCGAACTAATTACCACCCCATCTGTCTGCTCTCGATCGCCAGTAAAGTAATGGAAAGTGTCATCAACAGTGCTATCAAGCAGCACCTGCTCAGCAATAACCTGCTCAGTGACGCTCAGTTTGGGTCCGGCCAGGGCCGCTCAGCTTCAAACCTCAGGACAGCCTTGGTTCAAACATGGACAAAAGAACTGAATTCCAGCGGTGAGGTGAAAGTGACAATCCTTGGCATCAGGGCTGCATTCAACCGAGTGTGGCATCAAGGAATCCTAGCAAAACTGGAATCAATGGATATCAGGGGGCTAACTTTCCAGTGGTTGGAGTCATACTTGGTACATAGGAAGATGGTCATGGCTGTTGGAGGTCAGTCATCTCAGTCCCAGGATGTCTCTGCAAGAGTTCCTCACGGTAGTGCCTTGGTTCCAACCATCTTCAGCTTCTTCATCAATGACCTTCCCTCCATCATAAGGTCAGAAGTGGGGATGTTCGCCGATCATTGCCCAATTTATGACAGGGAATGGCCGAACCCCTCCGATAATTAAAATAAAACACAAGACCCGATCTGTTCTGACAGGAGTAGGGGTTCTCTTCTAATAATTACCCTTGAAGCACCCAGAAAAGCTTGCCTTTCCCCTCATAATCTGTTAAAAGAAAGAAAATCCCTGATCTCCACTTTACAAATAACAAGAAACAATTTATTTATTTAACCCAACAATGAACAAATTAACAAAGGTACCAATAAACCGACAAATCCCCTCTAGACTACTAACTACACGCTAGTTGGTCTAAATTCTATGGAATGCCGTTTAAGTAAAAACAAGTCCCTCTAATACAAACCCAATTAATAAGAATAAATTATAACTTAATCTCTCGAAATTCACACAGACTGTCTTCTGGAATATTGTGTCATCTCTGCTGTCTTCACAAACACTTTTCTTCCGTTAATTCTGCTGTCAGGATGTTTTATCTCCATAATTTCTTCAATGAGGACTTTGAGCTAAGATACTGTGATACCTTTGGTTAATTAGATGGCCTTTCCCTGAGAGTTGAATGGTGCTAATTCTAATGGAGCACTTGGCTCTCTCTTTCAGATGACATTTCGTTCTCCCCTGATTTTCCAAATGCCCACTTCTTATATACGCGTAAAGACATAGCCAAATTCCTATGATTGCTTTCAGGTTGTCAACACCATCAGATTTAAATTCAATTGACTTTCTGTATCTAGGTGCTTTGTTTAAATTAGTTGGCCGAATTCAAACACATTTTCACAATATCAAAACAAGAATGCTGTTTTGCCTGCCACCTGTAAGGCTTTTTTGATACACTTGTTTCTCTTTTTGAGGATCTCTGAACTGGCAACTTCAGTTCCTGCTCACACACATAGAATTAACAAAAAAAAAGAGTAAGTGAAGACAAAGCACAAATGTCTTAAAGGAACCACACATTTTAGCTTCCTGCCTTCTACTACACAATTACTCTACCCAACCTCATAACATAATGTTCAGCACGATTCACAACTCCTCAGATATTGAAGCAGTCCATGTTCAAATGCAATAAATCTCAACAATATCCAGGCTTGGATTGACAAATGGCAAGTAACATTTGTGCCACATGAATGCCAGGCTATGACCATCACCAATAAGAGACAATCTAACCACCATCCCTTGACATTCAATGGTATTACCATCACTGAATTTCGCATTATCAACACGCTGGGGGTTATCATTGATCAGAAATTCAACTGGACTCATCATATAAACACAGTGGCTACAAGGATAGATCAGAGGTTAAGAATACTGCAGTGAGTAACTCACTTCCTGACTCCCCAAAGTCTGTCCACCATTTACAAGCCACATGTCAGGAGTGTGATGGAATCCCACTTGCCTGGATGAATGCGGCTCCAGCAACACTCAAGAAGCTTGAAACCATCCAGGACAAAGCAGCCTGTATGATTGACACTACATCCACAAACATCCATTCCCTCCAATATCAACATTCAGTATCAATAAAGTGTACTATTTGCAAGATGCACTGCAGAAATTCACCAAAGATCCTCAGACAGCACCTTCCAAACCCATGACCACTTCCATCTGGAAGGTCAAAGGCAGCCGATACATGGGAACGCTACCAACTTCAAGTTCCCCTCCAAACCACTCACCATCCTGACTTGGAATATATTACTGTTCCTTCACTGTCGCTGGGTCAAATTCCTGGAATTCCCTCCCTAATGGCATTGTGGGTCAACCCACAGTAGGTGGACTGCCAGGTGGTTCAATGAAGGAAGTTCACCACCACTTTCTCTAGGGCAATAGGGATGGGCAATAAATGCTGGCCAGCCAGTGATATCCATACCCCACAAATGAATTTTTAAAAAAAGTGACTGCAGGGGTTTGTGTTTGGATTGTTCAGCTGAGGCAAGCCGACTTTATTACAAACTGCTCTGCTTGTGCCTTCTGTTTCTGGTGCACTCTTTTGGTGAATTCATTGTAAAACATGATTTTTTTTTGTGGAAGAATGACTGAAACAGCATCTCAATATTGTATTTCCTGCATAGGTTGTGGCTGCTGAAGTCTCAGAGACGACTAAGTTGCTGGGTCAAAAACAGATGTCGACGGTTACATACACGGACAAAGAACTGGCAAATAATGTGGAACAAAGTGAAATTGTTGACTTTGGTAGGAAGAATAAAAAAGAAGCATGTTGTTTAAATGACAAGAGATTTCAGAGCTCTGAGGTGAAGAGGGAATTGCCTGCTCTAGTGTATGAATTACAATAGTCAATATGTTGTTACAGCAAGTAGTAAAGAAACAAAAAGAGGATAATGAACTTAAGAATTTGGGAGGTTGTACAGGATACTGGTGAGCTCACACCTGGTTTGATTATAACTGTAAGAAACCCAGATCAACAGATTCCAGAATCTTCCATTCTGTATTCTTCTTATTCTGTAAGAACAACCACCATTGGCCAGAACGTGCTTTGTTTTTTCAGAATGGATCTCTACAGAGGGAGAAGTCAGTTTTCTTTACCTGAAGTGTGTGAATTGTGTTCCTGCATGTGAATTAGGTTATTTAGATGGGCAAATATAAAGATAAGAACAAGGTGTAGGAGTACATCTTTTATTTCCCTGAGACGACTTCACCAATCAATAAAATCACAGCTGATCTAATTTTAACCTCAAATTCACATCCTCATCTAGCCCTAATATCTTAGCTCATCAAGAATCCATCTGACTTTTCCTTAAAAGTATTTGAAGATTCTGCTTCCACAACCTTTCCATGAAGAGAATTCCAAAGACTCAAGACCCTATAACAAAAGAATTTCATCTGGACTCTGTTTTAAATGGGTGGCACCGGATTTTTAAGCAGGGACCACTAGCTCTTGATTCTCCTATAAGATGAAACATTCTTTTTCACATCCACCCTGTTAGGACCCCTCAGGATTATATATGCTTCATTCACATTGTCTCTTACTCTTCTCATCTCCAACAGATACAGACCTAGCCTGTCCAACATTTCCTTATAAGGCAACATGCCAATTCCAGGTATGTGCCTGGTAAAAATTCTATCTGAACTGCTTCAAACAAATTTACATCATTTCTTACATAAGGTGATACATCCTGTGCACATTATACCAGGTATGAGCTCACCAGTATCCTGTACAACTGAGGCAGAGCCTCCCAAATTGTAAAGTTCATTACCCTTTTTTTTGTTTCTTAACTACTTGCTTTAACAGCATATTGACTATTGTAATTCATGCACTAGGACAGGCAAATCCCTCTTCACCTCAGAGCTCCGAAATTTCTTGCCAGCTAAACAACATGCTTCCTTTTTCATTCTTCCTGCCAAAATAGGCAATTTCACTTTTTTCCACATTATTTGCCAGTTCTTTATCCATATACTTAACCGTTGACGTCTTTTTAGAGCCACCTTATCTCTTCTTCACAACTTACTTACCTAGCTAACTTTGTGCTGTTGACTAATTTTTGACAACCATATCTTCTGTCCCTTTATCTTAGTCATTTATATAAATTGTAAACAGTTAAGGCCCTGACACTAGTCTCTGTGGCACATCACTCTGACATTGTAAGTGCAGTCCCACTGTTTATACACAAGTGAGGATACAGAAGGGATTTATGAAAGGATATAGACTCTCTTTATTATTGTATTTGTTCAATAGTTTAACACTAAGTTGTGTTAGTTTTTGCAGATTGGAACAGGTTTGTCCTGTAGAGGATGGACTGGGTAATGGCTTCATAATTTATCAATGCAGGATTAAAATGAATGGCTTGGCTGCATTTACACATTTTAAGATATAGGCTGATACATGAAGGCATGGACGAGTACTAAGTTCTTAGTATTCATGAATTTTGAATAGCATTACACATTGAAATACTGAAGTCAGTTCTCTTAAATTACATTCAATGCATTTTGGCCTTTGTATTTGAACATGTGCTAATGGTTTACATTTTGAACATTACATTGGACTTTTATTCTTGATTTGTGAGTGTTACTATAGAAAACACACAACATCAATAAATGGAATATCCGGCATTGTGAGGGAACATCATCTCTTTGTTATACGGGTTAGGCTACGCGGTAAAAAAAATTAACATTGGAGAAATAGATTGTCAATAATATTTAAAAACTATTACCCACATCCTGCTGTACATTAAATAAAATGCATTTCCATTAAATTCTCACTGTAAACCACGTACACAGTAGGGTTGCACTTAAGGATCAGAATCTGAATATGTCCAGTCCCACACTCTCTTCTCACAGATGCTGCAATGGCCAGGAGATCTGTGCCCTTATTCTCTAAGTTGCCAGGATACATTGGCTGGTGTGAGAATGAATCCAGGTGCAGGGCAGAAATGGGGGTCACTGTCTGAATCGGAACTAATCAGTTTGGAGTTTGTTAGTCTTGACCTCAATATAAATATTTTGCGTTTGGGAAGGTTGGATAATGCTGTTTGTAGTTCTCCTAGCTCTGAGGCAGATAGTCCCAGTTCCACATGCTGGAAACTGAAGAACCCACAATTGATTTTAGGGGGTTTGTGAGCACAAGTTACCTGATATTGGCAGTCGATGTGTTATTACAATTTTATGATAATTTATACAGAAGCAGCAGTTTAAATATGGTACATCAGTTAATTAGGGGAAAAAAAAGCCTATGGCAGATGAGAATGCTTTACTGATCTTGAGGCCATTCTGTAGCATGGAGTAGAGGCAATACATTCCCTGATCCCATTATTCCTACATCATCTTGTCTCTGGTAGAATTTGGTGTTCTTGGTACCAACTGTCTTTGTTTTTCCCTTGGGTTAATTTAGCAAAGGTTTTCCCTCAGATAGGTGGGGTACCTCACCTCCCTGGATCACTGCCCCAGGGTGGCACGGAGGTTCAGTGGTTAGCACTGCTGCCTCACAGCACCAGGGACCCTGGGTTCGATTTCAGCCTCAGGCGATTGTCTGTGTGGAGTTTACACAGTCTCCCTGTGTCTATGTAGGTTTCCTCCGGGTGGTCCAGTTTCCTCCCACAGACCAAAGATGTGCAGGTTGGGGGATTGGCCATGCTAAATTGCCCCATAGTGTATGTCCAGCGGTGTACAGGTTAGGTGGGTTATCCATTGGAATGCAGGGTTAAGGGATGGTGTTGGTCCGGGTGGGATTCTGTTCAGAGGGTTCATGTGGACTCAATGGGCCAAATGGCCTGCTTCCACACTGTAGGGATTCTATGATTCTTGTCCCCCTGTCCCTATTAATATTCCTTATTTTGGGGGTCGGCCATTAATTCTATGTCAATCGCCTGTTTATCTTCTCTTGGCCAATAGCCAAGGGGCAGCTACTCATGAGTCAGATGACTATTGTCCACTGGCCCATCTTCATTTGAAGGTGAGTTTATCATTCTTCCCGAGAACAATTGTGTCTTATTTTTGATCGCAACATTGATAATAGAGTAGGGTGATACATGGGTCAAGGCCTTGATGAATCTTATAACTTTTCCCCTGTTATCATATTGAGATTAGTTTACACTTGCAGAAGCCTAGTTACCAATGTGACGCAGTTAGATAAGGTCTCATGCTACTCAGGAAGCAATAATAATATGGAATGCTGAGTTAACACAGGCTTAAGGGGGCCCCCAGTTGTCAACACAAGCCACTGGTACAACAATGCTTGCATCAGGAAATGACCACATACTGGTCCGACTCATCTTGTATGCCTGTAAAGGAAACCCCAGGATGACCAGTATTGTCATTTCCAAGTGTTCCTGGTATTGTACTGTTTAATTCTCACTGGCTGGTCGGTCCCCTGTCTGGAAAAATGGAGAGGGCTAATGGCAGGAAGGGCACCTGACTGTAACAGCACCTGCTAACTTTTTTTAAAAAACATGTTTAATGCGAAGGTGTGATCCACCAGGGTTGTGGTGACCCCCACTAACATGGGATAAGCTGAAAGAGAAAGGAGGAAAGGATTTGAGTTGAACTTGTGCTTTTGTGGCAGGAGGACCTTGTGCTCCTTCTAGCTTAGCACATTTTGACTGGAGTAGGCAGTCTCCCGAGTACTGTAATAGACATTTTTGTGGTAGTTATAACCAGAATTATTTCCTGAAGCATTTATGCCCAAGTGTCTATAAAGCATGGATAATTAAAATATTAATTGTTGAAAACAATGGACTTACAAGAGCAATGACTAATTTGGTTATTTATTTAAGTGTACAGATTTATAATTGGTTTAATTATAAACATCCCTGCACTGCTGTATTGTACTGCTAATTGCCCAATTAAAATGTCTTATGTCATCTAATGTTTTCTCCTTCCTCTTACAAAATTGACTATTTCTATTTCTATTCAATAGAAATAACAAGAATGAAACAAGAGTGACTCAAACCTACATTCACCATGCAAGGATAGGCTGAGTCTATGTTTTCTGGTAATATTTCTGTTTAAATAAAGTTTATTGATTATTAATTTAACAATTCAATACGACACATGTCGATGCATTCTAAAAACAACATGACGTTTCTTCCTAAATATTGCTGCTTGCGGATACTAAATATTCAAATTTAAGGTCTTTTGAAATTTGCCATTGCTGCTGGAGCTTCAGATAAGCTATGCACAGTTTAATTGAAGTTTTTGTCTCATTGTATTAGGATTTTTCTTGCTACCAAGTGAATTTGCAGAGATGTATGCTCATATATATCTTGACTTTGCTAGTAGATATCCCACTATATTCCTATGCTGAAAACAAAGAGATGATTATCTAACAAAGTAGATGCAGGATGGAATATGGTTTATTAGTGATAACCAGTGGAATACTGTTTCCTGAAGTGATATATTTAAGCTTTACTTTCCACAGACTATTTTTGCAATTTTATCATCTCTTTAATGAATATGGACTTGACTGATATTTCCCAAATCATCCAGTTTAATATGAGCTCTCTTGGAAGTCTATTCATAATGGAGTACCCAATCAAGCTATGATATCTTAAGAATTTTGCCTATGTGTCTACAAGGGCTTTCAGGCCAATATACATTGCAATGCTGTTATTGAGTTAAATTTATCTGACACGGAGGTTATTCCAACATCACACACAGGAATTACTGGACATGAAAAGGTGACAGCCCATCTAGTTTGCTTTCTATCATCTTAATCATCACAAGAAACAATGATAATGGAGTTGTAGACTAACAATGGCAAGGAATCTTTATCAATTAGTTCATAACAAACTGAGGCATGAAGCAGGGAGTGCACCATTAGCCAGAGTTTTAGGAAAGTCTTTTGTGTTATTCCATTGAACCCAGAAAGATAATGTAGCTTTAAAATAGTTAGATACCATCACAACATGTGACGTTTCTGTAGAAATTTCCTGACCACCTTCAGTATTCAGTATACAATAGAGCTAATGCAATGTATAGTCACTGCAGTCAGCCATATGCTGTGTTCATGCGGTCTGAGCATCAAAGGTACAACCCAGGCTATCTGTAAATCTGCGACTTTATAACAGTGTAAATAGTTATTAGTATTAATAAACTTGAAAACAGTTATCTCAACAAGATCACAATCTCCATGGTATATGTTACATGAACTACTGCATACGGAAGCTCTTGGACTGTATTGTAGTGATTGTGGTGTTTGACACAAGAAACTGCAACAAAGTCTGAAGTCAGGATGTTATGCAAGAGACACTGATTATATGTCATGTCCCAAATGACTCATGCACTGCTTGGTAAAAATGTTTTTGAAAGCCACCTTTCAAAATGCGTTTGATATATCTCAAATTGCTGATTAATTCAGTAAGCTGGGAGCAGAGTAAGAGGCAAACAATATTCTATTTTTTGAACATTATCACAGTTTGAGAGAAAGTATTTCCAAGATATCTGTAATGTAAAAATACCTACAACAGAAATCTCAGTTAAACAAAGACAAGGCATTTAAAAGGAATGTTAGAGACTGGAGTTGCATTTCTGGAGAAGATGGCTTGCTGAGAGCTATAGCTTGAAACAGCCAGGGAATTAGAAATCCTTTTAAATGAACATTCAGCACTTAGCTCACCAAACACTGACTAGTAAAGTGAAACTAGAATCCATGGGCTATGTTTGCTCTAAATATTATTTTGATGTAACAAGGCACAATAGAAAATAAAGTGAATGTCACCTTTGGCTTTAAAAAGTGCTCTGTTTCTTAATGCAAATCATGTAAAATAAACAAGTATGTTGTTATTGATGGCTCCAATCTCGACTGTTTATGAAGTATGGGAAATACACACAGCACATACAAGATCATGGACCCTCATAACTCAGAATTTATTTTTTGATGACATCTAAGTCATCTTATTGTATAAATACACATTGATAATTAAAGATCATAGGATACGCAAAGTATGCTTATAAAAACAACAAATTGTCCTGAATCAGTAAAAATGTCTTATACATCAAATTTGGAACAGACTCCATAAGGATGAAATGTACAGTTGGGAAACTAATGTAAAATGGCAAAATGTGTTTCAAGTAACTGACACTGACAATTTGTAAACTGTTTTAATCATAGGATGAAAAGTGTACTGTTATTTCCTACTACATAAAAGGAGTTTTACCATAGCTTGTGTTTGCTTCAGGGCCATAAAGATTAGCTTTCCTGCTGCCTGAGATATGGTGTACATAATTGATTTCAGTCAATGGAGTATCTTCTGAAGGCATTTGGCAGCTAAATTCATGGAATTTCTGCATATGCTATGAAGGACTATGGATGTTTCAGCCAATTCCAAGGCATTCATCCAATTAAGAGTCTCATATTTCTGAAAAGCACTGGCATGTTGCACTCATCATCTAAACCACTAAAACTGGATCACTGTCTCAAAGCCATTGAAAGCTATCCATTCTTGTCTATCAAATAATGCAAATTATAAGCAATTTTATTTGCCGTTGTACTGTGGCGCTTTCATTTTTATTACTGTTCGGTGGCATGCATCACCATAGGTCACTGAAGGTATTATAATGGTACAAGATGTGAAGATACATTTGTGTATGATCTGCTGTTTCAGCAGCAATTACAAAAGTACA
Organism: Rhincodon typus; assembly: GCF_021869965.1. Taxonomy (NCBI): domain Eukaryota; kingdom Metazoa; phylum Chordata; class Chondrichthyes; order Orectolobiformes; family Rhincodontidae; genus Rhincodon; species Rhincodon typus. The sequence continues at coordinate 45,337,618 of NC_063350.1, read as the reverse complement.
TGAAAGGAAAAAAAGGATAGAGTAAAGTGGGAGGGAACTCACTAGAAATGCAAAACTTCAGATTCATCTATTAAAATAAATAGTTTTTGCCTGTTCTGCAAAATGCTCTGTCCAAGTGATTTATGGAAAAATCCATCCTCCAGGTGACAGTTTCCTCAGCTTCACCACTGGAGGATGGTATCCAGTTGGGGTTACCAACTTTTGAGATGCTACAGATTCCATGTAATAAAACTTTTGTATATCATTTGGAAAACAATTAGGAATTTGTGGTTTTGCATTCAGCTTGGCTGCTTGTTGCAATTCTATAATTCACTTTTCAGGAGATAAGCAGGCTATTGATGGAAGCACAGATGTTTCACATATAAAACCACATCTCACACACTTGTAAACAATTCCTAATTCAAGCATAACTTATAAATGCTTTTGATTCAAGTATCAAATGTTTTCCAATTATCATGTTGTTTTGCTGTCTGCACGAATCTAATCAGTCTCTGGCACATGTCTGGAGATTAGATATAATTTAAAAAGTGCCACAATTTTGTTTCTGCAAGTAGATTTCAATTTTACTGACACTTGGTTCCAAGAAATTGTATAGCTTCAGTACAGAAACTTGAGTACAGAAATTTAGAAATAGCTCACTTTTATTTAGAATTGGTAATAGCTCTGAATATTAATTTAGGATTCAGTGTCAGATTGTGTGGTGTTAAAAGAACAAATTGGCTGCTTCAAGTTTGGATTACTAACAACGCTCTGAACACAAGCAAAGCTGTAAAAATCTGAAGAGATAATTTTTGAAGAACTTGCATCCTGATTAGTTTCCATACAAAAACAAATGAACTTTGAGTCCTTGTTATTGTAAGGCTTATAGAAGATTTGTTTTTTTAAGTTCAGCACAGGCACAATTTACTCTTTAATAAAACGTATAAAGGGCACTATTTGAACTTAACCTGTCAAACGTGAAACTGAAGGGATTGAATATAATACTGGTTTCATTTCATTCTAAAATTACTCTTTGTTGCAGCGAATAGACAGTAATATTAAGACAGGTGTAAATTGAGCATTCTGTCCAATCCTATTGGTGTACAAGTTGGTCCTATCTTCTTTACAATGTATGATTCTTGACAGTGAGTTAGTATGTTAATTAGCTGTAGGTCTGTTGTTAGCAACCCTTCACCTAGAGTCCTGCCATAGAACATTTGATGGGGTTTGCTGAAGAGTGGACAGGAGGTGATAATCACAATGATTGTTCACTAACCTAAACCAAATGAACAATAAATTACACACATCACAAAATGGTTTAAAACTTTGTTTATAATAAAATCATTTTGTGGTGCCAAGTATTAAACATCATTATGTTTATTAAAAGCACTAATCAACAAAACTTAATTGCAGTGTTTTGGTTCCAGCAAGGTATCTTTAACTGATGCAACAATACTCATGTTGTCCCACATAGCATTGGAAACTGGGGTGTGAATAATGTGGTATTGATGAATTCAACAGAATATTTACTACTGTTCATTAATGTATACAATGATGACATTTGCTGGCACATCCATGTTTGGGCTAACATTATGCTACGTAGTTACTAAGAATGGCATATTTCCATGCTTCAAGTGGTCCCAGTTAAGATGGAGTCTGATACCTTATATATCCTCTGGTCACGCTCATTAATAATATCATTAGTCTCTCTTGTAAAGCTAAGCCACATATTAATTTAAAGACATAATGCAACATTGTCGCTGCTCCATTCATGGAACTAGCACAGCAGTTACAGGATGCTTAATTCATACAGATCCACTGCAGCACCCATCCATCTGTTGTCACTACAACAAATGTTACACTAAGCAAATAAACAAAAAAAACTGAAATTTGGAAATTTTGCATCTGAAGTTTAAATTCTTATGCCTAAACTAACTTGAATAAATATTACTTTCCTAATGCTGAAAAAATAACATCTCAGGAAGAGTTGTACAAGAGGTAATCGGGTGTTAAACATTTAAATGTGGGAAATCCAACCCTCTTCTCACTTTTAATGGAGACAGATTGAGGAATGAGTGCCTAATCTGCTCTCTGAGGTGGATTCCTCATTTAAATATTTCAATGAAGTTGAACGTGACAGATCTGTGTTTAATAACGGGAAATGAGGAAATAGCTGAGGCATTGAACAGGTATTTTGTGTTAGTCTTCGCAGTGGAAGACACCAGTAACCTGCTAGTAATTGATGACAAGGAGGCTATGGCAAGGGAGAACCTAGGAATGATCATTATCATGAAAGAGGTAGTGTTGGCCAAGCTAATGGAGCTAAGGGTAGACAAGTCTTCTAGCCCTGATGGAATGCATCCCAGGATACTTAAAGCGATGTTGGGGGAAATAACAAATGCTCTTGTGGGAATTTACCAAAATTTTGTGGACTCTGGGATGGTTCTGGCAAATTGAAAAACAGCAGGTGTGACGCCAGTGTTTAAAAAAGAAGTTAGACAAAAGATGGGTAACTGTAGTTCTGTTAACTTAACCTCTGTAGTGGGGAAAATACTTGGATTTATAATCAAGGAAGAAATAACAGGACATCTGGTTAGAAATTGTCCCATTGGGCAGACACTGCATGGGTTCATGAAAGGCAGATCATGTTTAGCTAATTTACTGGAATTTTTTGAGGACATTATGAGCAGGGTAGACAACAGGGAACTGATGGATGTGGTGTATCTGAATTTCCAGAAGGCATTCAACAAGGTGCCGCACAAAAGAATGTTGTATAAGTTAAAGGTGCACAGCGTTACGTGTAATGTATTAGCATGGACAGAAGTTTGTTTAACTAACTGAAAGCAAAGACTGGGGATAAATGGGTGCTTTTCTGGCTTGTGATCAGTGGCTAGTGGTGTTCCTCAGGGATCAGTGTTGGGACTGAAAATGTTTATAATTTACATCGATGATTTAGAGTTGGGAACCAAGTGTAGTGTGTCAAATTTTGCAGATGACACTAAGATGAGTGGTAGGGCAAAGTGTGCAGAGGACACTGAAAGTCTGCAGAGGGATATAGATAGGTTACGTGAGTGGGCAAGGGTGTGGCAGATGGAGTTCAATGTTGGTAAGCATGAGTTCATCCATTTTGGTAGGAATAACAGCAAAATGCACTACTATTTAAATGGTGAAAAATTGCACCATGCTGTTATGCAGAAGGAGTTGGGAGTCCTTGTACATGAATCACAAAAAAAACTGGTTTGCAGGTGCAGCAGGTAATTAAGAAGGCAAATGGAATATTGTCCTTCATGGTTCAGAGAATGGAGTTTAAAAATAGGGAGGTTATGCCACAGCCTTATTGGGTGTTAGTGAGACCACACCTAGAGTACTTGTGCACAGTTTTGGCCTTCTTACTAAAGAAAGGATGTACTGGCACTGGAGAGGGTGCAGAGAAGGTTCACTACGTTGATTCCAGAGTTGAGAAGGTTGCCTTATGAGGAGAGATTGAGTAGACTGCGACTACACTCATTGGAATTTAGAAGAATGGGGGTGGGTCTCATAGAAACGTATACAATTGTAAGAGAATAGATAAGGTAGAAGCAGGGATGTTGTTTCCACTAGTGGTTGAAACTGGAACTAGTGGGCATAGACTCAAAATAAGGGGGTCCAGATTTAGGACTGAGTTGAGGAGGAACTTCTTCACCAAATGGTTGTGAATCTGTGGAATTCCCTGTCGGGTGAAACATTTGAAGGTACCTCATTGATTTTAAGGCAAAGATAGAAAGATTTTGAACAGTAAAGGAATTAAGGGTTACAGTGAGCTGTTGGGTAAGTGGAACTGAATCCATAAAAAGATCAGTCAAGTTTACTGCTGGTCAACTGGGTGTCCCATTCCACAGGAAGCCTGAAAACTGATCAGAGCTGGGAGTGACTGGATCATTAGATAGAGACGATGTGGAGAATCTGTTCCCATTGGTGGAACAATCAAGAGCCTAAGGATTTAATGTTATGGGCAAAAGGGAAAATGACAACATGAGCAAAAACTATTTTTGCTCCATGTATGGTTAGGATCCAGAATCCATTATCTGAGCATGTAGTGTGGGAAAATTCCATTATTCAGAAGAAAATGGCAGCAATATCTGAAAAAGAAAAATGTGCAAGGCTGTGGGGAAACGGTGGTTGATGTGGGAGTGTTGGGGGGAGGAATCAAACTGGATCATTCCTGCACAGTTCAAGCACAAATATGTTAGGCCGAATGGCTTCCTTTCATACTGTAACATGTTTATAACCCTTTAATTTCTATGTGGATCAATAGCAGCTCCCTGCAATACATCAGCAAAACGCATTAATCCTGCCGTGATTGAATCTTAATGATCAGACCGCTCTCTGCAGGATCAGCTGACACACATTCCACCTCCAATAGGACATCCTCACCCCCATCTCCCATCACCATTGATCCCTGTGAACTATGTGACCATTCTCCGCTAATATTCCACTCACATTACTCCACCACTCTTGCTGACCGCTTTTCAGTGCTGAAAGATTGACCTCGGTTTCTCAATCTGATTGCCTATTTCCCATTTACAGGCAAAAAAAATGTTAATCAGGCCCTGCACCAAATTCAGCCTGCCCTCCAAGAAGTCCAGAATTCAGCTCTCCAGACTGAAGTTGCCCCCTCTCCATCTCTGTACCGAGAAAGGCATTAATGTCAAGGAATTTAGATACTTATTTGTTGGTAGAAGCATTAGCCTTTCATCAGATAGACTGAGATAGTATATACAAGCATGTCCTGTCAGGCAATGTATGTTATAAATTGAGAGCTTCCTTTTCATATATAACTGTTAAGATAATGCTAGCCTGTGTTGTTTTTATTTGACATACTATATGTTATACGAGCATATCTTCCTTGATATGGTGAACAAATTGCAGTACTTGCTGTTTTAGGAACTACAGTACCATAACATGTACATTTTAACTCATCAATGCTCCTTCATGCTTATGCTTTTTACCTTAGGACAGCACAAAAATTTATATATATATGATAATGTAAAATATAATGATGACTTTTCATTTAAGTTTTTAGATTATTGTCCAGATTTTCTGATTACCATCAGAACAAATCTGACCAACAGGAATCCTTCTAAAAACTGTGTACCTCTTTCAATTGTCTGGGATTTGTATAGCCTGATGTCTGAGTTTGGTCTGTTCTGGATGCCTCCAATCTTGGACAGAAACTGGGAATCCACTCAGCACAAGAGACCGCCCTTTGTTTTACAGCACGAGCTGCTGTATTCAAATAACTAAAATGTTTTAAGGTCCCACTGAGAATTTGATGAAGATAAAGTAAGTGGGCAAGGGAATAGGCTGTCTGTAGTCTGGGTTTGACTGTCTGTGGTGAGGATTTTGCGTGCCTTAGTCAGTGTGAGTGATTGCAGATCACTTTTATAATTTTCCAGGATTTAGGCAGTTTTTAATCCACATCTTTTCCTGACTAAGTATTACACTAAGTAGGTCTTCATTTTTCAGCAGCGGAGGGAGAGGCGACAGCGAGGACCAGGGGGCTGCCGGGAATATATTTGGGCAGCGGCTGAACCCAAGACACTAAACATGTAGTGTCTCCCACCCGCCCTCCTCCTCTAACCAAAAAAAAGGACTCTGTGGTGTGTTGGTAAGGTAAGATTTTTATACTTTTTCTATTTCTTCTGTATTGTGTAATTGGTTAAAAATTTACTTTCTTTTTTTATTTATCTATTAATTGGTTATTTAAAAAGACCATAGCAGAGAAGTATTAGAAAGTATTTAACTCATAAATTGAGATAAAGTAATAAAGTAATTAACTAAGTAGAGATGGCTGGGCAGGTGATGTGCTGTAGCTGTATGATGTGGAGGCTGGCTGATCCCGTTGTGAACGGCAGTGACCACATCTGCAGCACGTGTTGGTTGCTGGAAGAACTCCGGCTCAGAGTTGAAGATCTGGAATCTGAGCTTCAAACACTGCGGCACGTCCGGGAGGGGGAGAGTTACCTGGACGCTTTGTTTCAGGAGGCAGTCCACCTGGTTGATTAAGTAATTAAATTCAGTTAGTGATCAGGAACAACAGGGTGTGACTGCAAGTGAGGCAGGTAGGGGGATCCTGAGTTCAGGAGTGGAGGAGGCTCAGCTTTTGACCTTATCCAACAGGTACGAGATACTTGCTCCCTGTGTGGATGAGGAAAAGGGCTGCGGGGAGGATGAGCCAGCTCACCGCGGCACCATGGTGCAGAAGGCCAGTCAAGAGGGGGGAGCAAAAAGACAAGTGGTAGTTATAGGGGATTCTATAGTTAGGGGGATAGATAGTATTCTTTGCAAGCTGGATCAGGAGTCCCGCATGGTGTGTTGCCTGCCCGTGCCAGCGTGCAGGACATCTCTGACCGGCTTGAAAGGATATTGGAGCGGGAGGGGGAGGATCCAGTTGTTGTGGTCCATGTTGGGACTAACAACATAGGCAAGGCTAGGATGGAGGACCTGTTTGGGGATTATCAAGCACTAGGAACGAAATTAAGGAACAGGTCCTCGAGGGTCATAATCTCCGGATTACTGCCCGAGCCACGTGCAAATTGGCTTAGGGATAAGAAAATTACGGAAGTAAACACGTGGCTAAGGGAGTGGTGTGGGAAAGAGGGGTTCCATTTCATGGGGCATTGGCATCAGTTTTGGAACTGGAGGGATCTGTACCAATGGGACGGTCTCCACCTGAACTGATCTGGAACCAGTGTTCTTGCGAAAAGGATAAATAGGGTGGTCACTAGGACTTTAAACTAGTGAGTTGGGGGGTAGGGAAAGGGAAAACGACAGGGAGTATGATGGTAAATAAAAAGGTAAGCAGCAGGTTAGCATGTGTGCAGGAGGGTTTAAGTTCAAGGCAGACTATGAAAGAAGCAAAAAGGAAGGATAACTCAGGAGATATCATTAGAGATGTTGGAAATCATGAGGGTAAGAAAGCTAGCATAAAGGCACTTTACCTGAATGCTCGTAGCATTCGTAACAAGGTTGATGAGTTAACGACACAAATCATCATGAATGAATATGATTTGGTGGCCACTACGGAGACATGGTTACAGGATGGTCACGACTGGGAGTTAAATATCCAAGGGTACCAGACTATTCGGAAGGACAGACAGGAAGGTAAGGGAGGTGGTGTAGCTCTAATATTCAAGGACGCCATCAGGGCGGTGCTGAGAGATGATATAGGTTCTATGGAGAATGAGGTTGAATCCATTTGGGTGGAAATTAGAAATTCTAAGAGGAAAAAGTCACTGATAGGTGTAGTCTATAGGCCACCAAATAATAACATCACATTGGCGCGGGCAATAAACAAAGAAATAACTAATGCCTGCAAAAATGGTACGGCAATTATCATGGGGGATTTTAACCTACATATAGATTGGTCGAACCAGCTCGGTCAGGGTAGCCTTGAGGAGGAGTTCGTTGAGTGTATCCGTGATAGTTTTCTTGAACAGTATGTAATGGAACCAACGAGGGAGCAAGCTATCCTAGATCTGGTCCTGTGTAATGAGACAGGAATAATTAATGACCTCATAGTTAGGGATCCTCTTGGAAGGAGTGATCACAGTATGGTTGAATTTAGAATACAGATGGAGAGTGTGAAGACAAAATCCAATACCAGGGTCCTGTGCTTGAACAAGGGGAACTACAATAGAATGAGGGAGGACTTGGCTAAAGTAGACTGGAAACAAAGATTTTATGGTGGGACAGTTGACGAGTAGTGGAGGACTTTCAAAACAACTTTTCAAAGTTCTCAGCAAAAGTATATTCCAATGAAAAGGAAGGACTGTAAGAAAAGGGGTAATCTGCCATGGGTGTCTAAAGAAATAAGGGAGGCTATCAAATTGAAAGAGAAAGCATACAAAGTGGCCAAAAACAGCATGAAACTAGAAGATTGGGAAGACTTTAAAGGTCAACAGAAAGCCACAAAAAGAGCTATAAAGAAAAGTAAGATAGAACATGAGAAAAAACTAGCACAGAATATAAAGACAGATAGCAAAAGTTTCTATAAATATATAAAACGAAAAAGAGTGGCTAAAGTAAACATTGGCCCCTTTGAGGATGAGAAGGGGAATTTAGTTATGGGATATGATTAAATGGCCGAGGCATTGAACAGGTATTTTGTATCGGTCTTCACAGTGGAGGACACTAATAACATGCCAGTAATTGACAAAGAGACGAAGGTAGGTGAGGACCTGGAAACAATCATAATTACGGAAGACGTAGTGTTGGGCAAGCTAATGGAGCTAAGGGTTGATAAGTCTCCTGACCCTGATGGAATGCATCCCAGGGTACTAAAAGAGATGGCGGGAGAAATAGCAGGTGCACTGGCGATAATTTTCCAAAATTCGCTGGACTCTGGGGCAGTCCCAGCAGATTGGAAAACAGCAAATGTGATGCCACTGTTTAAAAAGGGAAGTAGACAAAAGTTGGGGAATTATAGACCGGCTAGCTTAACCTCTGTAGTGGGGAAGATGCTTGAGTCTATTATCAAGGAAGAAATAGCAAGGCATCTTGATAGAAATTGTCCCATTGGGCAGACTCAGCATGGGTTCATGAAGGGCAGGTCATGCTTGACAAATCTTTTGGAATTCTATGAAGAGATTACGAGCAAGGTGGACAATGGGGACCCAGTGGATGTAGTGTACCTAGATTTCCAAAAGGTCTTCGACAAGGTGCCGCACAAGAGGCTACTGCATAAGATAAGGATGCATGGCATTAAGGGTAAAGTATTAGCATGGATAGAGGATGGATTGACTAACAGGAAGCAAAGAGTGGGGATAAATGAGTGCTATTCTAGCTGGCAGTCAGTGACTAGTGGTGTGCCTCAGAGATCGGTGTTGGGACCGCAATTATTTACAATTTATATAGATAATTTGGAGTTGGGGACCACGTGTAGGGTGTCAAAGTTTGCAGATGACACTAAGATGAGTGGCAGAGTAAAGTGTGCAGAGGACTGTGAAACTTTGCAGAGGAACATAGATACATTGAGTGAGTGGGCAAAGGTCTGGCAGGTGGAATACAATGTAAATAAATGTGAGGTCATACATTTTGGCAGGAGTAATAGTAAAAAGGATTATTACTTGAATGGTAAAAAGTTGCAGCATGCTGCTATGCAGAGGGACCTGGGTGTCCTTGTGCATGAATCTGCAGGTACAACAAGTAATTAGGAAGGCAAATGTAATTTTGTCCTTCATTGCTAAAGAGATTGAGATTAAAAGCAGAGAGGTTATGTTGCAGCTGTACAAGGTGCTGGTGAGGCCACACCTGGAGTACTGTGTGCAGTTTTGGTCTCCTTACTTGAGAAAGGATGTATTGGCACTGGAGGGGGTGCAAAGGAGGTTCACTAGGTTGATTCCGGAGTTGAGGGGGTTGGCTTATGAGGAGAGACTGAGTAGATTGGGATTATATTCATTGGAATTCAGAAGATTGAGGGGGGATCTTATAGAAACATATAAAATTATGAAGGGAATAGATAAGATAGAAGTAGAGAGGATGTTTCCACTGGCAGGTGAAGCTCGGACAAGGGGGCATAGCCTCAAGATTAGAGGGAGCAGATTTAGGACTGAATTGAGAAGGAATTTCTTCACCCAGAGGGTTGTTAATCTATGGAATTCCTTGTCCAGTGAAGTAGTTGACGCTACTTCAGTAAACGTTTTTAAAAGAAAGGTAGATTTTTTTTGAACAATAAAGGAATTAAGGGATACGGTGAGAATGCGGGTAAGTGGATCTGAGTCCATGAAAAGATCAGCCATGATCTTATTGAATGGTGGAGCAGGCTCGAAGGGCCAGACGGCCTACTCCTGCTCCTAGTTCTTATGTTCTTAGTTCTTCTTATGTTAAAACCTTCCAAAGTCTCTGACTCTAGCACAGTTGGCAATTTTTTTTCAGAGGCTTCTAGATGCTGGATAACTCCCCATTGTAACTTTAAACTTTCTGGGCAGTTACTGTATAGTCAGTGTGTTGGGACTTGCGATGCACATCCTTCAGGGTACTTCCAGTCTGTAATTATCTGATGGCTTAAACGGAGCACTTGTGAACATGGGCAAACAGGCCATCTCTGACTTTTAGTTATTGCTTTAACATAATTGGACAGGCAGGTAACCTCTGGCTTTCAAATAGTGGCTTAGCACCAGGGAAGGGTAAGGAAGCTTATGGTTCTCGGAAACAGTAAAATTAACAACACTAAGAACGTGTTGGTATGTCACCATATGTCGCAATGCTGTGTAAGCATCAGAGGTGCTAGATGGGTCCCATGTGCTTGGAGAGAGGGCCAATGTGGGGAAAGTCAATGGGAAGGCGAGTGTAAATGGGCAGAGGGAAGACCCCCGTCAGTCAGGTGCAACAACCAGAGTCAGTCCAGGAGCCTGGCCATTTCTCATCTCAGAGGATTGGCCAACATCTGCTGAATGCAAGTCTGGAGATCTACATCATTGTAGTATGGAAATTGGGCCATCGTCAAACCTAGAAATCAAATAAATTCTGTCAGCTGTTCTAAAGAAGAGTCATATTAGATTCAAAATGTTAATGGTGTTCTCTCTCCACAGATGAGGCCAGACCTGCTGAGTTTCTCCAGCACTTTCTGTCTTCATTATGAAAGCCATCTGAGTTTTGTTTGAGAGCCCATCAGGGTACTGGCTGTTGCAAAAGGCTTCACTGGAATGGACCACTATCAGTCAGTGTTGTCCTGCCAGATCACTCTGGATGATGGGTCACAGTCAGTCCAGGGGTGTGGGTCACACAATCGGGGAATTTCTCAACAGGCAGTCCATGTTATGGACTTGAGCAGTTCAAGTCTGAGAATTGGCCTCATTTTATTCAGTCACTGAGGGAGTAGTCATAGTGATAGTACCAGTACAAACACTGGGTGGTGGGAGGGATGGGGGGGTGTCCTGTTGTGCTTCAGAAAGGTGTCAAGACAAGTCAACAAGTCAAGCTCACTCTGGTCACAATACGGGGAAGGTTCAGGGACAACTAAGTGGTGATGGTCAATGTAATCGGTGAACAATGTTACTGGGTTTTCCTGCTGTGTACAGGTCTGAGCTACAGTCTGGAGGAGTGCTGATTGACACTGGAGATGCACCAGCTAGCACCACAATCAATCAGATGAGGTTGATGCACAAACTTTGGAGTCAATACAGTGTGGAGCTGGAGGAACACAGCAGGTCAGGCAGCATCAGAGGAGCAGGAAAATCAATGTTTCGGGTTTACACCCTTCATCGAGACTGGAGAGGGGAAAGGGAGCTGGGAAATAAATTGAGGGACGGGGTGTGGGGCTGGGGGAAGGTAGATGGGATGGTGATAGGTGGAGGTTGGTCAGTGGGAATGGTGGAGCGGATAGGTGGGAGAGCAGGTGGACAGGTTGTGTCAGGTCGAGGAGGCGGGGATGAGAGGGAAGGTTGGACATGGGATGAAGCCGGGGGTTGGAAAGATTTTGAAACTGGTGAATTCCATGTTGAGACCATCAGGCTGTAAGCTCCCAAGGTGGAATATGAGGTGTTGTTCCTCCAGTTTGCGTGTGGTGTTATTGTGACACTGGAGGGGGCCCAGGATGGACATGTCACCCAGGGAGTGGAAGGGGGAGTTAAAGTAGAATTAGCAACTGAAAGGTGTTGTTGATTATCACGTACAGAGCGCAGATGCTCCACGAACCGGTCACTGAGTCTGCGCTTGGTCTCACCGATGTAGTGGAGGCCACATCGGGAGCAACGGATACTGTAGACCAGGTTGAAGGATGTACAGGTGAATCCCTGTTGGATTTGGAAAGATTGTTTTAGGGCTTGAACAGAGATGATAGGGGAAGTGTAGCAGCTCCTGCGGTTGCAGGGAAAGGTGCCGGGTGTGGTGACGTTGGTGGGGAGGGTGGAGTGGATGATGGATTCACGGAGTGAGCAGTCCCATGAAAGGCAGATGGGGGTGGGGTTGGATTGCAGGTGGCGGAAGTGACGGAGGATGATGCACTGGATGTGGAGGTTGGTGCGGTGGCATGTGAGGACCAGGGGGACTCTGTCCTCATTTTTGTTGGTGGGGGGGAGGGGGGTGAGATGGTTTGAGGGCAGAAGTGCACGAAATGCAAGAGATGTGGTTGAGGGCATTGTGAATCACTGGAGTGGGGAAGTTACGGTCCTTGAAGTAGGGCGACATCTGGGATGTTTGGGAGCAGAATGCTTCATCTTGGGAGCAGATACAGTGGAGGTGGAGGAATTAAGAGTATGGGATCGTATTCTGGCAAGAGGATTCATACTAGTCACACAAACTTTGGATGCTGTCCTGATCTAAAGGGCCACATGGAGGTTCCAAATCATGATTCCCATGTCCTGGCAGGATTTCTTTTGTTCTTAGGTTGTGAGTTTGCAACTGGGAAAGACAGGATTCATTCCCATCTGACCCAGCAAGCAGTTTGAAAAGTAGCTGCACCACAAATATCAAATGTGGTTGGATTAGGACTAATTTATAACTGAGTCAGGTTTCTAAGGCATAAGTTAAACACAGTTATAAAGAGGTAACAGTAATGTAGCATTCTCCAAACTCAATGTTTGTTCTTTCCTACTGTAGAGGGTGTATGGGCAGTCATAGATTTGTACAACATTGAAACAGACCCTTCAGTCTGACTTGTCCATGCCAATCAGATATCCCAAAGTAATCTAGTCCCATTTGCCAGCATTTGACCCACATCCCTCTAAACCCTTCCTATTCCTATATCCATCCAGATGCCTTTTAAATTGTAATTGTACCAGCCTCCATCACTTCCTCTGGCAGTTCATTCCATAAACGCACCACCCTCTGCATGAATAAGTTGCTCCTTACATCCCTTTTAAATCTTTCCCCTCTCACCTTAAACCTATGCCCTCTAGTTTCAGACTGCCCTACCCTGGGAAAAAGACTTTGACTATCCTCCCTAACCATGCCCCTCATGATTTTATAAACCTTTATGTGGTCACCCCTTAGCCTCCGACACTCCAGCGAAAATAGCCCCAGCCTATTCAGCCTCTCCCTAAAGCTCAAACTGTCCAACACTGGCACATCCTTATGAACCTTTTCTGCACCCTCTCAAGTTTCACAAAAAGTCGTGTTTGGCTCGGCTTAGAAACAAAAATATTCTGTAAATATTTTGAACAAAAGCCTTCCCTACTCCATTTTTCCCAATGTCAAATATTTACGTTCCTCTAAGTAAAGTAAAAAAAAAATTGGCTTAATGCCAGTTGCTAATTTATTTGAACCTTAAAAGCAAGGGGGTGTATATCCCATTATCATTCAGTCAGAATCCCAATTTTAACACCTTAAACTAGTGACCATGTCACTACAAGAACGTTTCTTGGATGAGATCATCCAAATGATAAAACTTTTTGTGGCTGTGGCCTGTGAAATAGCTTTGTTCCTACCTGTAGGTCCCCAGTCTCCACTATTGTCAGATAGCAGTCGAAAACAAATGGCCTCACCTCACTCTATCTTTTATTTATCAATGTGTCATTATAAAGCCAGGGACATGCATCAGGAACCGCACTAAAGAATTTAATAACTGCAAAATGATATCATTTATCTTGGGAATACTGAATGGTACATTTCCCACATGGTGCCAAAAACAATCCAGTAGTCAGTTGGATTAAACTTAAGTCTAAATCATTCCATATCTTTACTGTAAAACCTTGAGGCATATAAAATTGCTGTGTTGCCTTTCACAAACTAGATTATGAAACCATGAACTTACTTGCCTCAGTAGTATTCTGTCACTTACCCAAGGTAGGGAGGCTCCACTTATCATCCAGTAGGGAGGACGTCTTCCAGCTTTGGTGATCTGGATAAAGTGACAAATAGTATCACTTTGCTTCTCTCTCAATCTTCTCTTCTTTCTCTTCTTGCTGTACTTTAATGTCAAGCTACTTGTCTGAATTACAGGTAAATCGTGTCTATGATTGACATTTATTTTTCTCTGGCTCAAGTTTGCTTAACAACTACTGCTCTGACCACAAAACAATAATCTCAGTGCTGACCGGTTTTGTAGAATGCATTCCAACCTATCATTCAAGGACTTATTTCCCTGGAGGCTCACTAGTTCAACCAATTTACAGTTTGGCTGATAACAAGAAATTTAAGGTTATTTTCTAACATGAAGTGTGAGGTGGTTACATCTTTTCTGTTCTTTCCTGGGGAGCTAGTTAGCTGAAGTGTGGCTTTGTTGTGGCAAGGACGAGGTGAGCGGTTGGTTGCAGGAATAGGAGAGTAACTGGCAGCTTGAGTCATTTTTGTGTATGACTTCAATTAAAGAGTTACTTCATTGAGTTCCAAATCAAAAGGCAAAATATGCTATTTTGCTAAGTTAAAATGCATAGTTTAAAAATGTAGGAACTAGGAAATTCTGTTTCACTTAACCTTGCACATTGACCGTACTTTAATGCAATAAGTGCCAAAGATCACTACCACATGAAAATACCAAGCACCAAGTTACAGACCAAATTTTGAAATCAAGACAGTTATAAATATATCTTTAAAGCAATAATTTCTGCTCAAGTGTAAAGCATAAGGTAAGGTGAATGGCATTACATTCAAATGTGGACAAAAACACTGAATTCCAGGGGTAAGGTGGGACTGTTTGCCCTTGACATCAAGGCCACGTGACAGGGTGTGACATCACGAAACTACAATTCTTCAGCTGCTTCATGAACGAGTTTCCCTCTGTCACAAGGTCAAAAGTGGGGACATTCACTGTGCAATCATCAATGTTCAGCGCCATTTTCAACTGGAAAGATACTGAAGCAGTTCATATCCAAATGCAGCCAGATCTTGTCAATATTCAGCTTTGGTTTGACCAGCAACATTTGCGTGAAATAAAGTGAAAGGTAATCACCGACCATTTCCAAAAAGAGAGAATCTTGCCATTGGTCCTTGACATTCAATGTCATTATGATCACTGAATCCCCCATTAACAACACCCTGGCCTTTAACATTGATGAGGAACAGAATTGGATTAGCCATTTAATTACAGTGGCTACAAGAGCTAAGAATCCTGCAGTAAATAATTCAGCACCCAACTCTCCAAAATCTGTCAACCATCTACAATGCACAAGTCAGGAGTTTGGTGGAATACTCCCCACTTCCCTGAAATGAGTGCAGCTTCAATAACACTCAAGAGGCTTGACACCATCCACGACAAAGCAGCCTGCTTTATTGGCATGATATATACGAATGTTCATTCCCTCCACCATTGACACACAATAGTAGGAATGTAGATGCACTGCAGAAAGTCACCAATGCTCCTTAAACATCTCCATAGCCCATGATAAATGCTACCTAGGACAAGGGAAGCAGATATATGGGAACTCCATCACCTGTAATTTTCCCTCCAAACCATTCACTATGCTAACTTGGGAAATATTTTAGGAGATTGATATCTGGAATGAGAGTGTTGTTTTATGAGGAAAGGTAGGACAGACTGGGCTTCTTTCCACTGGAGTTTAGAAGAGTGAGAGGTGAATTGATTGAAGTATATATGATCCTAATGGTGGATGTGGAAATGATACTCTTTTGGGTGAATTCAGAACTAGAGGGTCTTTTTTTAAAATTAGGAGTCACAGTTTTAGGACATAAATGAAGAGAATTACTTTCTCTCAGAGAGCTATATAACATTGGAACTCTGTGCCTTAGAATGCAGTAGAGGTGGGGTCATTCTTAAACATTCTTAAGGTGGAGATAGAGAGATCTTGCCAGGCTAGGGGATAAAAGTCTATCAGGAGTAGATGTGAATGTGGAAAACAAAACACTAATAGATCAGCCACAGACTTATCAAATATCCAAATGGCTTACTTCTGCTCCTACTTTGTAAGTTTATACATTAGTACATACCTCTGTAGCACTGCATGTGGGTTAAAAGGAGAAATGTTGGAGCCTGGAGAGCACTGGCTCCGGTTATCGACTTATACAGAGAGGAGTCAATTCGCGTAACTTCACAAATTACTTTATTAATGTGTTCAACAAGACACGAGTTGTCTATATGTTTTATTACAAACTAGACCTTACATATTTTTCAACAAACTGAACGAGAACCTATTTATACACCCATTAGGGTCCTCTGACACTCCCCAAGTAGTTACAGAACATAAAACCTAATACCCGATCTGGATAGCTGCTGCTGCTAATGAGGGCTGACGCTGGCCAGGCCCTGTACTCGGTATCATCACCACGTCCTTGACATAGGGTCTGCTTCTGTGATGGTTGGTCTCTGGAGTTTGCACTGGCTTCATGCCTGAGAGTCGTCTTCTTATCCTTTCTCTTATCTCTCTCGAGTTGTGTTGTCCCTTTCTCATTGACTCAGGCTAATTCACTTATTGCATGACTTTACCTTATTGGCCCTGGCTCAGAGACTTACGTAGCATTACCTCATTATTTCTCATCCAAAATAAGGCTTTTGCATTACCTTAACTTATTTTTTTTTTTTGCAAAACTAAGTTAATTCAAATTGGTTTAAATTGGCTTAAACTAGTACCTGGGCTCAGGTCATTTTTACAACAACAACAAAAAGTTCTGAGGAAGGGTCACCGGACCCGAAACATTAACCCTGTTTTTTCCTTCAAAGATTTTGTTCCTGACTTACAGCATCTACAGTTCTTTTGGTTTTTATTCAGGTCATTTTTAGTTCACAAGCTGCTTCTTTCTTCGTGTCAGCACCTTTGCATTCAGTACCTCCCAAAAGTGATGTTGGCGGCTGGTACTCCTCTCTCTCTCAATCTCTCTGCAGCCTCTGACTAACAAGGAGTAATAGTTCAACAATCTTACTCTATTCATTTCCCTTGCAACCACTGATCTGTGTGCTGCCCTCCTGCAATTGCATTCTACTGAGCACCATCTCCACTGCTGCCCAAGATATATCCCTCCACCACCTCTCATCTTTATCGCTCACAATCAGACAACCCTACTCAACACTACTACACCATCACAGTTGCTGTCATGAATATTATTCATACAGTACAGTGTCCACGTTACCTGAACACCATCTCCACCCTTCAGTGATCACTCCACAGCATTGTCCCAACAACAGAAGCTCTAACAGACATTTCTCCACCATCACTCCTCCATTGCATCTTTTCCATTCTTTTCAGCCAGAGGAAGTGCAGTCTTTGAAACAAACTGGGTGAGGAACTTGGAAAATAATTTGAAATATATACATTTGGGAAAACCAGTTTGGAAATAGGTAACGTTATAAGTATTGAAATCTAGAATCAATTAGCAAATTCTTCATGACCTGTGAAAAGTAAAAAAAAAATGCTTTAAGATCTATTCACATAAATATTACACTTAAAATGCAAGCTCACAGCAACTAATTGCACAACTGTCGCTCTGTCACTCTACAGCCATTTCCTATATGCATGTAACTTAGAGAAGAGTGGTAAAAAGGGGAAGAGGCCAAAAAGGGGATTTATGCACAGTGGCAGAGCTATGATTAAGATATTAAATGAATGCATCACAGCTGTAATTACTAAGTAGGTAGACAATACCCAGACCATGCTGACAGAAGAGGACACTCTCTCATTACAAGTTTTCAAAATTAATGAGGAAGAAATGTTGGATAGACAGTTAGTATTTAAGATTTTCAAGGCTCCAGATCTGGATGAAATGCATCCAAGGATATTGAAGGAAGTGAGAGTGGAAATTACTGAGGCGCTGGTCATTATCTTTCAATTGTCCCTGACTGTCCTGGAGAATTGCAAGCATCGTATCATTATTCAAAACAGATTGTAAGGATAAGCCAAGACAGTCAGAGATAGACCAATAAGTTTAACTTCAATGGTGGGGATGTTTCTAGAAACAATTATTTGGGATAGAGTGAGTAGCCACATGGAAAAGGATAATTAGATTACTAAGAATCAGCATGGATTTCTAAAGAGGAAATTATATTTAACTCACCTGCTAGAGTTTTGTGAACAGGAAAAAGAAAGTGTCGATTAGGGTTACACTGTCGATGTGCTATACATGGATTTCCAGACAGCATTTGATACGGTGTCACATAACAGACTAGTGAAAAAAGTTGTACCTCATGGAATTAAAGAGAACAGTAGCAAAATTATCCGAATGACAGGAAGCAGAGACTAATGGTCAATGAATATTTTCAGGCTGGAGGAAGGCTTGTACTGGAAGTCCCCAGGCAGCAGTATTGACACCCTTGCTTTTCTGGATATAAGAATATATATTAATCTAGATCTTGGAGTGCAAGAGCCAATTTCAAAGCCTGTGGATGATACAAAACTTGGAAGTATTATAAACTGGGAGGAGGAGACTGTGGAACTCCAAGTGAGCATAGACAAGTTGGTGGAATGAGTGGATAAGTAGAAGAAGATGATGTTCAATACCGCAAGGAATAAGATGATTCATTTTGGTTGGAAGAACATGGACAGACAATATAACAAAAGGACTACAATTCCAAAGGGGTGCAGAAACACCTAGGTGTATACGTACACAAATTATTGAAGGTGGGAATGATCAATAACAAAGCAAAGAGTATCCTGGAATTTAACGCAGAGCATAAAGTTTAAGCAGATGATAAGACACTTGTTAGACCTCAGTTGGAGTTTTGTGGACAGTTCTAGGTGCCATATTATATGGCTGTGAATACATTGAAGACAGAGCAGAAAAGATTTATTAGTATTGTTTTACACCAGTCCTCCATACTGCTGTCACTCTGCACTGCCAGTATCCTGTACATTTTAGTCAGAGCACAACATCAGTCAATCATTGATGCACAATGTTAACTTTATGTGCCAATGTCTTGTTCTCAATGACACTACTTTGTATCAGTTCACTAAGTTGTTGCATTAGCCAATGGGGAATCAAACCATCTTAGAAATCATTGTTGCCTGCTCCAATATCCTATGGAGAGGTGAGTGGATTGATTGCGATTGAAATGAGGGATTTGGGATACAGTTGACACTTTTTACTAATGATTATGAGCCATAACTTAACCAAGGAATTTCAGCAATGCAAACGCATACGTGCACTGCTGTCATGTCTTGCAGCCAAGGAGTGATGTTTTACATGTGGGCTATCTATAAGAAGCACTACTACATGATCTTTTACAGCATTAAATTCTTCTAAGCCTCAGGCAGACATGGCATTATCATCATTGAAGAAAAAGATGAGAGAGAATGCTGAAATACACAGTACAGCTGTTGAAATCTCTAGAGATAGAAATTTAGACCTCAGAGAACTGAAGACTGACAGGTAAGAGAGCCCCAGAAACAAGACCAAAGGTGAGGTAAATGTGAATAGCAGGTTAAAAAGGATTTCTGAAGAAGGGTCCTGACCCGAAACGTCGGCTTTCCTGCTCCTCTGATGCTGCCTGGCCTGCTGTGTTCATCCAGCCCCACACTGTGTTATCGCTGAACGCTGGCTTCTCTCAATGAAAGGAAGTAATGCTTCCTGTATTCCAACAACAGGAAGCCCTGTGGGGCTTGGCTACACCATCATCTCTAAGATTACATTCTAATTTAAATTTGTAGGTTCTCTGTGTGATTTTTGACATTCGTTACAAAGCTTCCTCAGAACTGTCAATCTGATTTTTGTTCGGCTAATCATGTTCACTTTAAAACAGTAAAAATGTTTAACTGGTCAGCAATTAGGTGTTCATATCAAATGGAAGGAAATGGATGGATGACATAACTGATCTTCTGATCATTTTCTCTTTCCTTCTCCTGTTTTGTTTAGTCTAATTCCCTTGCACTATGGGTTAGTATTTGAAATGTTAATTCACATTGACTTTACAACTACTGTCTGACTTGTTAATAGAACATAGAACAGCACAGCACAGTACAGGCCCTTTGGTCCACAATGTTGTGTCGAACTTTTACCCTAAACCTAAGGTCTATCTAACCTCCACCCCTACCTTATACTATCATCCATATGCCTATCTAATAGCCGCTTAAATGCCCCTAATGAGGCCGACTCCACTATGCTCTCCGGCAATGCATTCCACGCCCCGACCATTCTGAGTAAAGAGCCTTCCTCTGACGTCTCCCCAATATCTACCTCCACGCACTTTAAAACTATGCCCCCTTGTATTAGTTACGTCCACCCTAGGAAAAAGTCTCTGGCTGTCCACTCTATCTATACCTCTGATCATTTTGGACACCTCTACCAAGTCACCTCTCATCCTTTGTCATTCTAAAGAGAAAAGCCCTAGCTCTCTCAACCTTTCCTTGTAAGACCTTTCCTCCATTCCAGGCTACATCCTGGTAAATCTCCTCTTCACCTTTTCCAAGGCTTCCACATCTTTCCTGTAATGAGGCGACCAGAAGTGGACACAATACTCTAGATGTGGCCGAACCAGGCTTTTGTACAACTGGAGCATAACTTCACGGCTCTTGAACTCAATCCCTCTATTAATGAAAGCTAACACACCATTCGCCTTCTTAACAACTCTATCCACCTGGGTGGCAGCTTTCAGGGAACTGTGGATATGAACCCCAAGATCCCTCTGCTCCTCCACACTAACAAGAATCTTTCCGTTAACCCTGTATTCTGCTTTCAAATTTGCCCTTCCAAAATGAATCACCTCACAATTTTCAGGGTTAAGCTCCATCTGCCACTTCTCAGCCCAGCTCTGCATCCTATCAATGTCCCTTTGTAACCTAGAACAGCCCTCTGCACTATCCGCAACTTGACCCACCTTTGTATTGTCCGCGAACTTACTAATCCACCCTTCCATTCCTACATCCAAATCGTTTACAAAAATCACAAACAGAAGAGGACCCAGAACAGATCCTTGTGTTACACCAATTGTTCTCCAATTCCAGAAAATTGTGAGATTTTATTTTGATTTCTGTTGTGTGAAGTTATTTTTGTTACAACTTCAATCAAAATGTAACGCAATATTGCATTAAGTACTGATGTTATTATTCCTCTGTTAATTAAACTGCTATAATTAATTTTCCACTGCTTTCAAAAAAAAAACTGATTCTTTTGCTCCAGCCTATGAATATGAATGTTTTGAGATGGTCTTGACTACACTGAAGAATCCATATGTCATATTCAAATGTGACATACTTGCACTCTTTCCAATCATGATTTGTTCTTTGGGCAATTGAATTTTGTGGACCTTGCCTTTCATTTCTGCATAGACCTGCATCATTCCAGTAAATATGGGTGGTGGGTCCAAGTCACAAACGCTTCATGCTTGTGATTTAGTAGTTATTGATCTCCTGGTCATTCTTGTGAAAACAGTTGTGATATTTCATAGTAGGCAAACATAGAGTCTCCTTTTCAGGGCTGTTGTTGATAGATTTAAGGTTGGACCAGACACTGTGGACATTTGATGGTTTCTGTTCATTGAGTGTTGCCACCTTGGCTGTGAGGCATTGACAGAGTAAGCCTTTCTCTGCAGAGGCCTTGAGTCCGTCGATACTGAATTCCCAACAGCCACTGCTGCTTTTAGGCCAGATGGGTCATGGTTGGGCCAACAGTTAATGGTTCCTGACATGGACTGGGTGATGTCAACATCCTTATGGTCACTTGCTCAGATGATGAAAGAGTCAAGGAGATGCTAAGGTCTAGAGAGAGGGTGATGCCATGATATTGTCTCTCTGACCAAGTAGCCTGTTGTTTATGACCAGCTCATACTCTTGGCATTTATTCAAGACAAGGAATCACTTGTTGTTTGCCTTCCTTGCCAATAAGACCTTTTCAGAGGTTGTTGTCTTCTGCAATTCAAATCACCAAGGAGAATCAGCTTAAATCCTTTGGGATGTGAGGGACAATGGATGATCGAGACTAGAGTCAAATTATTTTTATGGCTTTAGCCATTGCTCCCAAGGCTGGGACAAAGCACTGATGCCTGTGGTGTACTCTATCTATGTTAGGGTGAGCTGGGGGGTCATCAGACATTCAGTTATCCCACAGGAGACCACACTGAAACAGTCAATTAGTTTGTTTCTTATGGTGAAATCAACATCAAACCTCACACAAGGAATGCATTAAATTCCTATGAAGAATAACATTTAAAGTTGGTGTAAGACGACAGGCATATATCAGCAAAAATGGTAAATTTCAAAATAACTGATGCATTATTGTCCAGTAAAACACCATGACCCTAAATGCACAGACTGTCGAGGTCATAACTAATGTCTTTCCATCACACGTGCACAAAGCTAGAACATTTTAAGCAGTTGATACACAGCAAGGAGGAACACAGCAAGTCAAGCAGCATCAGAGGAGTAGCAGAGTCGATGTTTCAGGCCTGGACCCTTCATCGAGTCCTCCTATCATTTGCCCCCATGGTTTAATTTTTTGGGTGTTTGACAATTATGGAGTGAATTTTTTCCATGTCGCCAATCACCCCTGCCACCATCCTACTGTGTGTATTTTTAGGCCTGACAGTTTCTAGCCATTAGTCTGTGGTACCCAGTAAAGATTTTGGTGAATCCGTAGCAGATACTTTGCAAATCTAAGAATAATTTCTGCAGAACGATGGCCAAGAGTTAGTTAAATGTCTGTGAGAGATAGTAGGAACTGCAGATGCTGGAGAATCTGAGATAACAAGGTGTAGAGCTG
>NC_063350.1:45199707-45314682 GCF_021869965.1 Rhincodon typus | reverse complement strand
TTTTGGTTGTTATTGCGGGGACGGGGTATGAGGGATGAGTTGTGGGAAATGTGGGAGACATGGTCGAGGGTGTTCTCGACCACTGAGGGGGGGGATGTCACGGTCCTTGAAAAATGAGGACATCTGACATGTTCGGGAGTGGAATGCCTCATCCTGGGGGCAAATGCGGTGGAGGTGAAGGAATTGGGAATAGGGGTTGGCATTTTTGCAGGAAGGTGGGTGGGAGGAGGTGTATTCTCGGTAGCTGTGGGAGTCGGTGGGCTTGAAATGGATATTGGTTTCCAGGTGGTTACCAGAGATAGAAACAGAGGTCCAGAAAGGAGAGAGAGGTATCACAGATGGTCCAGGTGAACTTAAGGTTGGGGTGGAAGGTGCTGGTGAAGTGGATGAACTGTTCAAGCTCCTCATGGGAGCACGAGGCGGCGCCAATACAGTCATCAATGTAACGGAGGAAGAGATGGGGTTTAGGGCCAGTGTAGCTACGGAAGAGGGATTGTTCCACGTAACCTACAAAGCGGCAGGCATAGCTTGGGCCCATGCGGGTACCCATGGCTACCCCCTTTGTCTGTAGGAAGTGGGAGGAATTGAAAGAGAAGTTACCGAGGGTGAGAACGAGTTCAGCTAAGCGGATGAGGGTGTCAGTGGAGGGACGTTCAGACCCTATACACCTGCATTCCCCATGCAGATGGCCTAAAGGCCCTTCGCTTCTTCCTGTCCCGCCGGCCCAACTAGTCACCCTCCACTGACACCCTCATCCGCTTAGCCGAACTCATCCTCACCCTCAACAACTTCTTTTTCAATTCCTCCCACTTCCTACAGACAAAGGGGGTGGCCATGGGTACCCACATGGGCCCAAGCTATGCCTGCCTCTTTGTAGGTTACGTGGAACAATCCCTCTTCCGTAGCTACACTGGCCCAAAACCCCACCTCTTCCTCCGTTACATTGATGACTGTATCGGCGGCGACTCGTGCTCTCACGAGGAGCTCGAACAGTTCATCCACTTCACTAACACCTTCCACCCCAATCTTAAGTTCACCTGGACAATCTCTGATACCTCTCTCTCCTTCCTGGACCTCTCTGTTTCCATCTCTGGCAACCACCTGGAAACCGATATCCATTTCAAGCCCACCGACTCCCACAGCTACCTAGAATACACCTCCTCCCACCCACCTTCCTGCAAAAATGCCATCCCCTATTCCCAATTCCTTCGCCTCCACCACATTTGCTCCCAGGATGAGGCATTCCACTCCTGAACATCTCAGATGTCCTCGTTTTTCAAGGACCGCAACATCACCCCCCCCACCTCTTAGTGGTCAAGAACGCACTCGACTGTGTCTCCCACATTTCCCACAACTCATCCCTCACACCCCCTCCTCGGAATAACAACTGAAACAGAACGCCCCTCGTCCTCACGTACCACCCCACCAACCTCCGGATCCAACGCATCATACTCCCACACTTCCGCCGTCTGCAATCCGACCCCACCATCAAAGACATTTTTCCCTCCCCACCCTTATCTGCTTTCTGGAGGGACCACTCTCTCCGTGACTCCCTTGTCTGCTCCACACTCCCCTCCAGCCCCACCACACCCGGCACTTTTCCCTGCAACCCCAGGAAGTGCTACACCTGCCCCTACACCTCCCCCTCACCCCCATCCCAGGCCCCAAGAAGACTTTCCACATCAAGCAGATGTTCACCTGCACATCTGCTAATGTGGTATACTGTATCCGCTGTTCCTGTTGTGGCCTCCTCTACATCGGGGAAACCAAGCGGAGGCTTGGGGACCACTTTGCGGAACACCTACGCTCGGTTCGCACTAAACAATTGCACCACCCAGTCACGAACCATTTCAACTCCCCCTCCCATTCCTCAGATGACATGTCCATCCTGGGCCTCCTGCAGTGCCACAACGATGCCACCCGAAGGTTGCAGGAACAGCACCTCATATTCCGCTTGGGAACCCTGCAGCCCAATGGTATCAATGTGGACTTCACAAGCTTCAAAATCTCCCCTCCCCCTACCGCATCCCAAAACCAGCCCAGCTTGTCCCTGCCTCCCTAACCTGTCCTTCCTCCCACCTATCCCCTCCTCTCATCTCAAGTCCCAACCCCATCTCCTACCTACTAGCCTCATCCCACCCCCTTGACCTGTCCGTCCTCTCTGGACCGACCTATCCCCTCCCTAACTCTCCACCTACACTCACCTTTACTGGCTCCATCCCCGCCTCTTTGACCTGTTTGTCTCCTCTCCACCTATCTTCACCTCTATCCGTCTTCTATCCGCCTCCCCCTCTCTCCCTATTTATTTCAGAACCCATTTCTGAATAAGGGTGTAGGCCCGAAACGTCAGCTTTCCTGCTCCTCTGATGCTGCTTGGCCTGGTGTGTTCATCCAGCTCTACACCTTGTTATCTTAGTTAAATGTCTGTGTTGACACCTCTTTTTTTTTGCAACTGCTGATGTTCATGTGGGATTCTCCTTTCAGTTAATCTAGAAACATGTACGTAGTGTACTCATGGAAACAAGGCAAACTCTAATGACATTTTTCATTACTCTTTAGACACAACATATAACTCACCTGATGTTCCATGTGGCATCTCATTGAAGCCCCTGGGATTTCAGGGTCTGACTTAATGAATGCTGTAAGCACAAAGGATATTGCTGAGTCTTACTGCACTGAAATAGAAGTCCTCTTTCCTTCAGCGTTTGCTATTTCCTTTTGAAATGTAAGATGTTTCAAAATAAGCATAGAGCCATTGCTTGGCATGTGAGGAGACAGTCATGAGGTGGTCATGATAATAACTGGTAATCCAAACCTACAGCTATTGTTCTAGGGAAAGAGGTTCAAATGCCAGATGGTGAAATTGAATTAAGTATACTTTAATTGAAACCATGTAACCACTGTCATTTAAAACCCACTTGGGTTCAGACTCTTCCAACTTTACCTGGTCTGTTCTACATGTATGTTCTACAGATCCACAGTAATATTATTGACACTCAAGAACCTTCTGAGTTGATTTAACAAGCTACTCAGTTGTATCAAAAATGCTGCAAAGGATAAAGACAGACTAACATTAACCTAAGCACCAAAAAGAACCAAAACCAACAATAAACCCAGCCCTGCAAACCTGCCAAGTCCTCTTTATTAACATCTGGAGTTTGTACCAAAGGTTTAACAACATCCAAGACAAAACATCTTACGTGATGGGTCATCTAACACCTTCAACTTTCAGCCCCTTTACTGCTAATGCACAATGGCAGCAGTGTGCATTATCCTCAAGGTGTACTGCAGTAACTCACCAAATCTCCTTCCGCAGCATCTACAAAGCCCATAACGTCTACCACCAGAAGGCCAAAAGCAGCAGAAGAATAGGAAAGCTTTCACCTGCAAGTGCTACTTCAGGCCGTAAACACAATGTTGACTTGGAACTGTTATTTTTCCTTCTCTGTTGCTTGGTCAAGATCGTTGAATTCCCTTCTTAACCATACAGTGGATCTTCCTACTCACCAAGAACTGTAGTGGTTTAGTGACAACTCACCAGTACTTCGTTCATGGTATTCAGGAATGGCCAATAAATGCTGACCCAGCTAACGATACACATATCATATGAACAAAGAATAAAAAAAATCAATGTTGAACTTCAGTAAGGAGTTTTATAACCAGCAGAGTCTATTTCCTTAGCAAACAGAACTAATGTACAGTCAAACTTTGCACACCATTGCTATAGTCAGTATCATATTCAGTATTCTCCAGACTACAGAGTCTTTCAGCAAATACCTTCCGTATTTCCCCCTCTTATAGATTGTTTCATTAGATGCACCTCCAGCTCTGCTATACATGGAATTCAGACTTGTGGACAGAACAATGTTAAAATGTAAAAGCTGGAGTATGCTTTCCACAGGCATTACACATTGGAATATAAAGTGCTTTCCAAGATGATGTCTACAAAAATCAAGTGAATCATTCTTTTTATATTCAATTCCACTTTTATGTTCCAATAGTTAATCAGCATTCTTTGTAGCTGACAATTCTTCTGACTCTATTATTTTTGTCATCTTGCCTCTACTACAATCAGTTTTGAATGTCCTCATTAGCTCCTCATATGCCACAAGTGCATCAAATTACTTGGAACATTAGTTTTAACAATGCTCTTTGGCAGGTCAACTCAGACAAACATCTAACTCTGAGAACTGCTGATAGAAAGAGCCCAGCAAACTAAATAACTGTCAGGCATATAGGCACATAATGAGAGTCGTATGCCCACAACTTCATTTATGTTAAATCTCAGACTTCTTATTCATAAATGACTCGATGTGCAGAGTAGTAGCAATGTGGTTGAACTGATTTATGGTTTCAGGTTCCCTTTCAAATAGTCAATTATATTATTTTTTTGAGACAGAATTCCTTAATTTCCATTGCTCCCTCCATTACTGCACAAATATATTCAATGCAAGATATGACTTGTGTGATACCAGACTCCAAATGTTAACTCTCAGTAGATGTTGTCAGATCGGCTGTGTTTCTCCAACATTTTCTCTTTGATTTATTCAGTTTTATATTATTCACTGTATTTTGCTTTTATTTATTCAGTGCACACCTGCTTCCATATTGCTGGAAGCATAGAGACAGGATTAAGCTATTCAGCACATCAATCCTGCACGGTCATTCAATCAGAACATCGTTGATCATCTACCTCAATGCCACTTTCCTGCACTACGTGCACATCCCTTGATGTCATTTGTTGCCAGAAATCTATTGATCTTTGAATATGCTAAACAGTTGAGCTTTTCAAGTCTTCTGGGAAAGAGAACTCCAAACTTTCACCAATCTGTGAGTGAATAAACATCTCTACATCTCAATCTTGAATTGCATACACCTTTTCCAGAGATTATGCACACTGATTTCAAACTCACCAGCCAGGAAAATATTTTTTCAACATGCATCTTGTTGTACCCTGTAAAAAATTTTAAGTTTCATGGAGGTCACTCTTCTTTACAATTCTAGAGAATGTATACAATTTTCTAGATCACTCCTGAGACAACAATCCCACCATTACAGGGATTAATCTCTTCCATTTCCATTACATCAGTATATCCCTTACATAAAGTGACAAAAACTGTATACAGGATAACTAGACTGTCACCAAGACTCTGTGCAACTGCAGCAAGATACCTCTATTCCTGTACACTTGCGAGAAAGGTCAAAATACCACATCCTTCCTAATTGTTCGGTGCATCTGCATGCTAAATTTTAGTGACTCATGATAAAACACAGCCAGGTCGCTTTAGAAACCTGCACTTGTCAACCTAATGCCCTCTAATACATACTCTGCCTTTCTGTTTTTACTACCAAAATGAATCAATTCACGCTTATTCACATTGTATTCCATCTGTTACATTCTAGCCCATTCACTTAGCCTGTCTAAGTCCTCTTGAAGCTTCTTTGCATCATCCTTACAGCATACATTCCCAATAATTTTTTCTCATCAGTGAATTAGGAACTATCTCAATTGGTGCCCGCATCTAAATTCTTTATGTAGGCTATAAACTGCTGTAGACATAGCAATGACTATTGAGAATTATCTGTTTATCCCAGTCTCTGATTCTCAATTGATAGATACATGTTTTCCACAATCTCATGTATTTGTTTTATTTACTGACAATCAATGTGGGACCTTATTAAAAGTCTTCTGAAATATCAATAAAGCATAGCCACTGTTCTCCTTTATCAATACTATAAATAGCATTCTCTAAATACTCCAATATTTTCCCTTTGGGTCCCTGGGTCCATGTTGACTGTGCCTTAATTTCCAACTGTTCAGTTATCACCGTTTATAATAGATTTTAACATTTTTTTTTCTACTGATATCAAACTAACAAGTCGACAGTTTTCTATTCCCCCTCTTCTCTTAAATAGTGAGGTTACATTTCCTATTTTTCATTCACAGGAACCTTTCTGGAATCTAAAGAATTTTCATAGATATCCAACAATGCATCCCTATCTCTGTAGCCACCCCCTTCAACACCACAGGATGCAGCTCATCTGATCCAGGGGATTTACCTGCAATTGTTGAGTCCCAACAAATTGTTTAAAGTGGGTGGCACGGTGGTTCAGTGGTTAGCATTGCTGCCTCACAGCAACAGGGACCTGGGTTCAATTCCACCCTCGGGCAACTGTCTGTGTGGAGTTTGCACATTCTCCCCATGTCTGTGTGGGTTTCCTCCCACAGTCCAAAGATGTGCAGGCTAGGTTGACTGGCCATGCTAAATTGCCTGTAGTGTTCAGGGATGTGTGGATTAGGTGGGTTATGGTGGATGGGTCTGGGTGGGATGCTCTTGAGGATTGGTGTGGAGTTGTTGGACCAAAGGGCCTGTTTCCACACTGTAGGGACTCTATGATCAATGATGATCAACTTTCAATCCAGTTAGCATTTCAAATGCTATCTCTTTTACGAAAAACAATTTATTTTACTTTTTCAGTTACACACGTTCCTTCATCACCTAATATTTTTGGTCACTTAATATTTTCTATATTTTCTTCCATGAAGAGTTTCCTTGCCATTTCCCAGATTTTCACTATAAATTCTCCTGTTCCCATCCTAGTGGGGCCACATTTTATTAAGTTATTTCTTTCCCTTTCATATATCTAAAAATAGCTTTGGATTTTTTTTTGCCAGCATGCATTCATATTCTCTTTACCTTTTCTCAAATGGCTTCTAGATCATCCATTTCTGGGTCCTAAATTGCTCCCAATCCTCAGGCTTGTCACCTTTTCTGGCAGACGTATAAGTCACTTCCTTTCATTTAAAGTAATCTTTACATTTTTTCATTGTGCATAGTTAAATTACATTTCCTTTCTTGGGTGTTTGTGCCTCAGAGGCATGTTGTAGCCATGTCATCTTTTTAAATACTAGCTGTTGTCCAATCAACCCCTCTCAAAATATATTACAAAGGTAGCCTTGACCTTAACATTTTTCTTATTTTTAAAGGCATGTGTAAGGCGTTGTTTTCTGGATGCAATTCAATTGGTCAGACTACCAAGGCCTGAAGGAAAACATACTCTAATCTTACCGAATGCAGGCAAAATAAGAATAAAAAAGGAATTAGCTTAACTGTAACTCTATCAAAATACATAACAAGGTAATATATATGCTAACTACCACTGGTTAGCTGAGAGAGAGAGCGTGAGAGAGAGCGAGAGAGAGAGAGAGATAGGTAGAGAGATCAAGTGTTGTCCTGCAGCAGGGAAAAACTATAGCAACTTTCAAACCAAAGTTCCAACTTTCAAAGTGCTCACAAACAGTTTATTGGTTTGGAACAGACCACTCACTACCTGTGTCTCAACCTGTCGTTATAGAAAAAAAGGTCAAAATACATAAAGCCATGGTATTGTTACACCATTGCCTGTCTACTATCAAATCTTTTGTTTTATTTTCCCTATAATATAACCAGCTTCCCCATTAATATAACCAACTTCAGCATCATACATTCCTTTTCTTCAGATTTAAGATCCTAGTTCAGCTTGAACCATATCACAATCAAACTTAATGGAAAATTCTATCAAAAAGTGGCCACTCTTTCTCAAAGTCTTCCCAAAGTTTATTAATTTGCCCTTTTCATTGCACAACACTAAATCCAAATAATCTTTTTGATATGTAGCTCCTCCAATGTATTGCTCCAGAAACTCATCTTGTACAGATTCCAGGAATTCATCCTCCATAACAATAATGATGATTTAATTACCCAGTCTACGAAAATTGAATAAAAACCAAAAAGAACTGCAGATGCTGTAAATCAGAAACAAAAACAGAAGTTGCTGGAAAAGCTTAGCAGATCTAGTAGCATCTGTGATGAGAAATCAGAGTTAACATTTGGGTCCAGTGACCTGATCTGAGGAAGGGTCACCAGACCTGAAATGGTAACTCTGATTTGTCTTCGTAGATGCAGCCAGAACTCTCAGCTTTTCCAGCATTTTCTGTTTCTGTTTCTGTGAAAATTGAAGTTACCTTTTTTTTTGCATTTGTAATTTTTATTTTATACCTTCCCCAACCTTCCCAAAATAATTTAGTAGCCTATAAACAACCCCCATCAATGTTTGCTGCCCCTCGCTAATTCTTAGCTTTACCTAAACTACATCTTGATCCTTTGATCTAAGGTCTTCTCTTTTTAATAACAACAAAACAGAAAATTGAGAAACTCAGCAGGTCTTGCAGTATCTGTAGGGAGAACAGAGTTAATGCTTTTGTTCCAGTGATCCTTTGTTAAAACTGAAAGCAGCTTGTATTTATACTGTTGAGGGGTTGGGGGAATGGGGTTGGTGAGGGAGAAGGTGCATGGGGAAGGAGTGAATAGAATACATAGAGATAGTGCTGAGAGACAAAAAAAAAGACAAACAAATGTTTTGCTGATGAGAAGCCAAGAGGAAGATAAATGCTGAATGGATACCATACGGAAGTGTGAATTCTTGAACATGGGTTGGCTTTGGAAGCAAACCATACAAAACAGGATCTAAGGGTGGAGGTAGCTAATGAACAAGGAGAAGGGTTTCAAATTGTTAGAAACTCAATGTTGAGTCCTGAAGGCTGTAAAGTACCCAGAGAAAGATGAGGTGTTGTTCATGCAGCTCACATTAACCTTTATTGGAGCACTGCAGAAGGCCTGAGAAAGATACATTGGTGTGGGAAAACGGTGATGTGTTGTCGCAGAAGGCAACTGGAAGCTCAAAGTCATTCTTAAGCACGGTGCATGGGTGCATTGCAAAGTGGTCATTAAGTCTGCATTTCGTCTCCCCAGTGTAGAGGAGATCACATTGTGAGCAATGAATACAGTAGACAAGTTTGAATGAAGTGCAATTGGTTGCTACTTCAACTAGAAAGTTGTCTGGGGCTGTGGATAGGGACGAGGGAGGAAGTAGCTGAGTAAATGTTGCACCTCCTGTGATTACATGGAAAGGTGCTGTGGGTGTGTGAGTGTGGCATTGGGAGAGGAGGAGGAGGAGTGAGCCAGGGCTTATTTATATTCTGTTCTCTTTCTTTATCAAGAGTGCTATCACTTCTGTGTATTCTTTTTGCCTTTTACCTCCTAAATGTGAATACCTCTGGAGATCCAGTTTTCAATCTTGATGTCCCTGCAGCCATGTTTCTGGAATGGCAATGTGAAATTATGCCATTTACCTCAATTTGTGAATTCAAGTCATCAATTGTCCCCATGATGACCCAGAAGGCTCAGGTTCAAGTCCTACTTGCTTTGGAGGTGTGTAATAAAATCTCTGAACTAGGCATTTTTTTTTTAACAAGGCAATCTAACTTACTCAAATTTTGCTCATTCTTTGTCAGACTTGACTTTTAACCTATATTTAAATCTTAAAAAGACTTGCTAGATCTTGCCACATAAAGCTAATTCATTGTTCACTTGTTCTCCATCCCTCTCAGGTCTAGTCTCCTGACTGTGTGCCCTTTTGCTGATGCATAAAGCAGTATTGAGTGATTTAAGAGCATCCTCCATCTGCATTCTGGTTTGCTGTAACACCAAACCATGTGACTCATATTCTCACTCAAAAGAACTTGGACAATTTTTAATTCATCTCCTGAATATCAACACATTTGTAGACTAAGGAGGAAATAGAATCACTAGCGTTATTCAGTTCACCGCTTAAAAATTCCATTAAAATGCAACTATGTAAATACTTGGCAGCTTTTATCTCCCTAAAGAGTCAGCACAACTGTCAGTCAGTTCTTGCTTTTTTGACACAGCAGGAATCCTCTGTATTGCTATTTGCAGCTCGATTTGATGCCTGGATATTGCAATTTTGCATAAAACATCCTAGTGAACATAAAAATACTGATTTCTGAGAGGTTTCAGACCACACTTCACTCCCACAACAAATCATCAGCTTTCCTCAGTGACAATACCTTTCGTGGACATCCATTGAAGAGGGCCGAGTCAGGTTGTAGTGCCTGGAACTGTGGAGTATTTTATCAGCAATAATATCTCTCCAATAGGTAAAAATGAAACTGAAGGATAAATTCACATGTCACTTGGATGCTCTGTGAAAGTAGCTTGCCTGAGTCAGCTAATTTGTATGCCCAAGGATTGGTGCAAATCATATGCAAATTGGGTAACATTTTCTGAACACTTGAATTTACCAGCTCTCCTGTGAAATGCATCAGTTACTTGATAGATGTCTGCCGTACAGCAACCTGGTTGATAACATCATAATCCTGTGTGGCTGCCTTAAAACCTGACAGCAGTGATCACCCACCGAGTCCAAGAGACAGCAATGGATTTGATAGGTGTGGTTACTATTTTTTTTCTCTAAGAATAGTTCTCTTGATATGGCAGTCTTCGTTTATATCTCAGGTTTGTTCTGTTTGTATGATCTAGGGGTGGGGGTGTATATTGTCCCACAATTACTCTGTCAATGTGTCTTTAAAAGACTTGCTTGTGATAACATCACTACATCACAGCATGTGACCCACGGGTATAAATATCTCTGACTCCATTTTAAAGTGCACGACTTGAAGCATGACATGCTAATGAAAACGTGCTACTCCTTTTAAATGAATAGTTTAATGCTGTCCCAAGCTCTGAAATGTCATTGACTATATAATATTTTTATATATTGGTGAGCTGTAAAAAACGTCTGTTGGATCTTTCAATACCACATTATACCGGGATAATATAAACATTGCTGTACAGATAAATATATCCTGCTCGAGGCAAAATGGTAGTCAGGTAACTTTTTATAGGTTACATCCTCCATAACAGTTGCCTGCAGTGTTTCTTCTCCTTCATGAGTGGAGCATGCAAGTGTATGTTCATAGAACCAGAGACGTTCCAGGATAAGAGAACCTCACTGAGGTATTCATCGCCTCCCAGTGATATGTAAGAAGTGGCTACCGAGTTTGTGAGAGCAAGGCGGCAAAAGAAAATGCCTACAAAAAGCGTTTCATATCTGTAAATCATACAGAACTTTCAGGCTTCGATAGCCCTTGACTCTCCCTGTTCCAGCTCCTGATAATCTTTGTCTAAGTCAGTCTGAGTATGTTGCAAAGTAGAAAACGTACAGCTATGTGGCAAACTGGTCCTGCAGACAATGTATTTAGCTTAGAATGTCACGACCTGGTGAGTGAATAGCCGGATGAACCAAACAAAATGAGGAAACATGGAAACAGGAACACTGTCAGAGTCAGAGACTTCTGCCTGATTTTTTTACACAGCAGTTCATTTTCTCCAATTAGGCATGTGAAAGCTGCAATAAGAAAACTCATGCCCTGCCCCAAAAAAGCTCTCTACATGTTCAAATTTCTTAGAAGTTTTCTTGCTAGATTTGTTTCTAAAAGCTGAAGAATACACCACCCTGTTCCTTGGTCAACATCTCTGTCTCAGACTTGCTGCAGTGCTCCAGCAAAGCTCAGCGCAAGCTTGAAGAACAGCACCTCATTTTTAGCCTAGGAACTCTGCAGCCTTCTGGACTTAACATTGAGTTCAGCAATTTTAGGGCTTGAAGACATGTCCTTATCTCAACCCCTAAACACCAGGCCCTGTCATCACATGGGCTGCTACCATGCACAACCTATTGTCAGCCACTAATAGCCCCCATTAGTAGCTATTCATTTCCCCCAGTCTATCCAACTGTGGTTTTTCTCTCACTTTGGGCTCTATCTCCACCTATCATAACACAGTGTGGAGCTGGAGGAATACAGCAGGCCAGGCAGCATCTGAGGAGCGAGAAAGTTGACGTTTTGGGTTGGGACCTTTCCCCGACTCAAAACATCAACTTTCCTGCTCCTCTGATGCTTCCAGGCCAGCTTTGTTCCTCCAGCTCTACACTTAGTTACCTCTGACTCCAGTATCAGCAATTCTTGCTATCTCCACCTATCATTCACTCTCCTCCACCATCCTATAAAAACCATCCTTTTCCTCACTACCATCGCTTCTGAAGAAGGGTCACTAGATCTGAAATGTTAACTCTGATTTCTCTCCACAGATGCTGCCAGACCTGCTGAGTTTTTTCAACATTTTCAGCTTTATTTTTGTTTCTGATATCCAGCATCTTTCTTTTTTTTTGAAGAATATGGCTATGAGCCATTTTGAAGATGTTGTGCAGCACCAGTGTTAGTACTGAGTGTAAGTGTTAGACAGGATTTTGGACTGGTTTTAGAGTGATGTAGCAGAGCAAAATATCTGAAATAGGAAGGTGAAAAAGGAAGGTCAAAATAAAAGATATCCACATTAACAACATTCAACATGTTAACTTGCAAATACAAATACATAAAAGATTTTCTATAATAACTGTCGAGTGAATATTTTTAATGTATTATTCATTCAAATTACATTTAATACAAATCTGTGAAAGAAATCTTCTATCATTTTAATCATTATTTAAATGTAACCATCCTTTTATTCATTTCTTTATCATTGGCCATTTACTTATTCCTTTCACAAGGCAATTAATTGAGAAATGCATTGATGTACATAGTGTAGGAACTGAATTGTTCCATCTTTTAAAAGTTTTTTATTATTATTTATGGAGGGAGACAGGAGGAGGAAACTATAGACCAGTTTCCTTAATATCTGTGCTGGATGAAATGCTAGAAATCGTTAAGAAGGTAATAATAGGACATGGAAAATCATAACACAATCAGGCAGAATCAATGCGGTTTTGCGAAACAGGAAGCAAGCTCTTTGAGGGAGTAACAAGCAGGGGAATCCGCAGATTTTTATTTTTCATTTTATGCCATTCACTAATCCAAAATTTTCTGCCCAGAGGACAGGTAAGAATCAAACACATTGCAGTAGGTCTGGAGTCACAAGGAGGCCAGATCAGGTAAGGATGGCAAATTTTCTAAAGGCTATTAGTGAACCAAATAGCATTTTACAACAATCAACAGTTCCATGGTCACAATTAGACCACCTTCAGATTTCAGGTTTTTTATTCAAGTTTTACCATCTGCCATGGTGGGATACATATTGGGAATATTAGTCTGGGTTTCTGGGTCCAGTAGCATTACCATTACACCACTGTCTCTGCATTTCCAGAAGACATTTGATAATGTGCCACATCAAAGGAACTAATGGTATGGGTAGTAACATATTATCAAGGATAGAGGATTGGTTAGCTAACAAAAACAGAGGGTAGGGATGAATGCATCATTTTTGATTGGAAAACAATAACTAGTGACAGGGATAATATCTGGGCCCTCAACTATTATGGTCTAGATTAATGATTTGGATGAAAGGACAATAAAATATGTGAAGATTTAGTCATACAAATTAAAAGCAGAAATAAGCCCCTCAGGCTTGCTCCACCATGCTATTAGATCATAGCTGATCTGATTATTTTACATTTCACATCACATCCAATAAATGTATACCAAATGTATAACAGCTAAATTTGCTGATGACAAAAAGTTAAACAGGAAAGTAAGTTGTGAAGAGGACATAAATAGTCAAAGGGATTTAGGTAAATTAAATGAATAAACAAATAATTAGCGGACACGATGGACAACAAAATATATCATAGTGGGACTTCTACCTGCAAGTGGTCGATAGTGCTGAATAGGGAACTTGTTGGCCCCTGTCAATATTGAATGGTTGAGCAGACCCAAGAAACGGTTCACTTCCAATTCTGGTGTTCTTGTGTTAAGAAGATAACTTTCAATCCAGCAGGAACTCTTGATTAAGATATGTTTTTACAGGAAATGCAATAAAAAACTAAGCTAGATTGAAATGTCCCACTCCCCAGGTGGCAAGAATAACGGTGAGTAGAATTACATAATCAGGCAATGATCCAAAAATTAGTTTCTCGTCATCAAGATAAACTTTTGCAATTAAATCCTCCCTCCTTAGATGGCTAGATGACTTCCTCACCTTCAGGTAGCAAAAGACTGACTTAAATGGATTTATGCCTCTAATTACACAACTCACTAGACTTAACTTCCCCTTCCCAATTAACATCTGCACAGTTAAGCTCTTAGACACTTCACAAACTCAACTGCATAAACCAAGCATGTACCTGTTAACATTGGTCTCCTGCCTTCAGTCCAGTTGAATGCCTTTGGCAAAACTTTCTTAATGGTCTTTCTCTGCATGCTCACTGTAATCTCTCCAACTACAGCAGGGAAGTCCCTGACCCATCATGGAACACAGTTGGAGAATTGCAACCCACCAACTTGTGCTTCAAAGATAGTAGGAACTGCAGATGCTGGAGAATCCGAGACAACAAGGTGCAGGGCTGGATGAACACAGCAGGCCAAGCAGCATCATAGGAGCAGAAAGACTGACGTTTCGGGCCTAGACCCTTCATCAGAAAAGGAGGGGGGCGGGTGCGGGGAAGGGGGTTCTGAAATAAATAGGGAGAGAGGGGGAGGTGGATAGAGGAGAGGATAGGTGGAGAGGAAACAAACAGGTCGAAGAGGCGGGGATGGAGCCAGTAAAGGTGAGTGTAGGTGTGGAGTTAGGGAGGGGATAGGTCAGTCCAGGGAGGACGGACAGGTCAAGGGGGCGGGATCAGGTTAGTCGGTAGGAGATGGGGGTGCGGCTTGAGGTGGGAGGAAGAACAGGTTAGGGAGGCGGGGACGAGCTGGACTGTGCTTCAAAGATGGCCGCTTAAAAAAACTGCTGCCTGACACTGTGTGCTATTAGAAGGGCATGTTAGCACAGAAGGCAAGCAAGCAGCTTATGACAGATAGGGTCTCTTTAATAGAGAAGGCAAGGCAAAAGTACTTGGCTGTAGGAAGCATTGAATTGTCAATGAGAAGGTAGGGAGTGGTGTAGTCCAGGTCACCGAAAAGCACAGTGCTGTATCAATATCAGTATGGTCCAAGCACCTGCAACATATACGACTAAAAGGTAACACCTGCATGGGGCTGTGTCAAATGGAAAGGGGAGAGCATGCTAATTGGGGTGAGTTTGGGTTCCAGGCACTCGGAGGATACTGTGGCAATGAGTCAAGAGGCTAACCCTTTCTCGACCAGGAAGATTAGCCTTGGAATCTAGGGCAATTGGTCCAATTCAAATCTTGGAAGCCAAACAAAATCAGTCGAGGTCTGGCTGGTCAGTCAGTCATAGTTGTCCTGTAAAATCAGTCCCGGAAATGGTCTTCAGTAGGTAAAGAGGTAAGTTGTGAGGGTCATACTTGACACATTCTTCCAAGCCGTCACCATTCAAGGAGATAGATGAACTCAAACATGAGATTTTTTTGGAATTTATGTTTATTCAGGTGATTGGGAATATACCAACTGAGGGTCAATTCAATTTTTAATTATCTCATGAATCATTCTTAATTAGAAAAGAAGATCTGAAACCAAAACATGAAATATTAAAATTGGCAACCATTCTGATGAAATAGTGAGAAATAATTGTTACCCTAACCCCACACTGAGACCAACGTTTTAAGTTACACAGTCTATTTAACCAGAACATATGCAATCTTGAAGAGTTGCATCGCAAATATAATTGTTGCCTTTTATACCTTGTCTATAAAGGATCAAAAAATAATACCCAATTTTGCCCAGAACAACATGAGTAATTCAACTTTTTCAAAGAAGAAGTGTCATGAAGGTTAACAAGTTTCTTAGAGGACAAAATATGCCAAAACATCATTCAGAATAACTTGATATTTTGGCTCATCATCAAAGAACACAGGATAAATGATGTAAATTGAAAACAACATGGAATTTAAAGACATCAAAATCAATTTCTTCATCATGAATCTGTCAGTCTCAAAAAATTTGTGTCTGTCATTTATAATACTTCCCTGGATTGAATGAAAGACCAATGCACTTTAATGGCTGTCAGTAACCACTAAAAGTCTACCTGGTGTATCTACCTATACTGGAGACTCAGTCGTATCTCTCAGCTTTGGGAACAGAAGGATTTGATCTAACTCCATCCTTAACTATAGAATGCTGAGACATATAAAATGTCATGTTTTTAAATAGAGAATGAACTGATCTTTAATACTGTACATGGTCTAGCAACATATTCAATACCCATTTCA
The DNA here is from genome assembly GCF_021869965.1 of Rhincodon typus. Taxonomy (NCBI): domain Eukaryota; kingdom Metazoa; phylum Chordata; class Chondrichthyes; order Orectolobiformes; family Rhincodontidae; genus Rhincodon; species Rhincodon typus. Next base: position 45,298,680 of record NC_063350.1, on the reverse strand, counting down.
TCATTTTTTTTCTTTATTGATTCACGGGATGAGGGCATCACTGACCAAGCAGCATTTATTGCCCATCCCTAATTGCCTAGAGGGCACTTCAGAGTCAACCACATTGCTGTGGGTCTGGAGTCACATGTCGGCCACAGAAAGATCTTTTATTTTTAAAAAGTGCAGAGTACTCTGTCAAACTAGAATATGTACTTGAGTTATGCAAAAAAAATTCCAAACAATGGTAAGAAATGATGAAGCATCTTATTTCATTTTGCAAAAGTAATATGTTTCCAGTTTTGTCTATTGTTTTCCTCATTCCAGTGACTCATGCTAAAGTCTATCCATTCTCTGATATCTCGTTGAATAACCAGGAGCACAGACTATCAATGTCAATGGCAGTTCTTAACAGTTGTGACTATGCTGACGATTTATTGATATTACACTGTTGTGTTAATAAGCATCATTTACAAAGATTGAAGGGAGATTGAGGACAATTCTCTCCTTTTTCCACTTTTAACAGTCAAACACAATAAAACAACAAAATCAATATTTTTTTAATTAAATCACTAAGTATCCTTGATGCTGCAACCAACTATCTTCCCATCAGAGAAAGCTGTCTTTACACACTGAGGGAGAAACTGATAAAACCTAAAAGCCAGTTAGGGATTCCAGTATGAGACTATTCCAGCCCCATTCAATTCAATGACAGGAGCACATTAGAATTTGTACTGTCTGGTTTGAAGGAGGGCTGCATGCACCCAATGCTGCCTGAACTGTACATTGGTTGCAGATATAAACAAATAGAGGTGGCTATTGCTAATTAAAGGCTACCTGCATCTCCTATAAGGGAAGCGTTTTGTGGCTGGAGGAAGAGATGGCAATTCTTTATGAGCAAGAAAATTGTGGCAGAAAATGGTAGTGAGCATGTGGGATGGTTTTCTGATAACACGATTGAGAACCATGGAGCAGTGCTGCATCTGTGTCAGATCAGAGATGCTCTGTTCTTTTACCAATCACCTTAAATATATGATTTTGCTGTTGAAATATTTGGCACGTTCAGCCTGTTTCACCTTTCGATAAGGTCATGACTGACTTTCTACCTCAACTTGACCTGGTCTTGTAATCCCCATACTAATTTAGTGTTGAATATGTTCAATGACTAAGCATTCACAGCTCCCTGAGAAAGAGAAATCAAAGATTCACCATACTTTGGATGAAGAAATTTCTCCTCATCTCAATCCTAAATGGCTGACCCAATGTTCTGAGACTGGGTCCCATGTTCTAGACTCCCAGGCTACAGAAAATAACTTTCAGCATTTTTGCTGTGAAGCCCCTTATCTATCTAGGAAAGTGAATAATCCCAAAATATGAGTGCTAAGGAGGTAAATTTCTCTGCTGTGCACTTTCCAGCAGAGATAGTTGGTTATATTAGCGGCCTACTAATATTAACAAAACCCACAGAGAATGTAAAGGGATCCGCAACCACAAACTTTCACGTTTCACTGCTGTCCAGTGTCGTGCAAAATAGAGCACTGGAGTAGCGCCAGAAGTAAATTAGATGGTTAAGACCATAAACTATGGGGTAGAAGTAGGCCATTTGGTCCATTTAGTTCCCTCTGTCATCCAATCATTTTGTAACTGTACTGATAATGTTCAACTCCACCTTCTTATCTCCCTAATCATTCATTCCCCTATAGATTTTAAAATCTGTCTGTGTTTTAAAATAATCTGATCTTCAGAATGGAATAGTTCTTTAAAAACAGTCGAATGACTGCCAAGACTTCAGTCGTCAAACCATATTAAAGTCTACTGAGCAAAATGTAGAAAAAGCAGGAATGTGGACAATTAACTCTAGCTTCTTTCTTTCATTCATGGGATGTGGGTGTTGCTGACTTGGCCAACATTTCTTGCCCATTCCTAAATGCCTTTGAGAAGGTGGTGGTGATCACTTTTGTGAAGGTTATATCACGACCATCCCCAATCTGATATTATGATGAATGGATGGTAATTAATGAAACAGTCAATCATGCTTGGGCCTAGGGCACTACTCTAAGAAATTCTTGCAGAGAAATCATTGGACAGAGTATGATTGAGCTCCAGAATCAGCTTCCTTTGTGCCAGGTCTCCATATAAAAGTTTGCAGATGGCATATGGCTCTGTTACATTTGAATTTGCTCCACATCATTTGGTAGGCCTTTAGCTTGTTAATATCACCTCTAACTTGAATAAAGGAAAATTCTTTGGTAGAACATATTGGTCAATAAGGTTCTCTTTTTGGGTCAACATATCCAATTATTTTAAATGACTAGATTTGCAAAACCGAGTCCTACATTAGGATTGCCTTGACCTTATTTCCTGACAGAATGCAACATTGTCTTAGCTATCTGATGTGGAACAGAGTATTCAAAACACTAACACATAGTGCATAACACTGGAAATAACGTGTTCAACAGCTGGAAGATGCATCATATTTCGGGTAGATTGTAGCATATAGGTCAACTTTAAAAATGAGAGTTGCTGAGCATTCATTTGATCTACTGGTGTTGGTGCATGAACACCCATTGCAGTCCATCAGTCGTCACACATATCTTTTTAGCAACATGGCTGCCATTATTAGCTTGATCCCATGATTCCAAGACAATAAGATGACTATAACTTCTAACTTGCTTTTGAGCTGAAAACTTGAATACAATGCATAATGTAATTATGGCTGCAAACAAGCATTTGAATGTTGAAACAACAACATCATCTTATTCACTATAGACAACAGAAGGAATATGTCTGAAGCATAAACCCTATTTCCCCACATGCTTTCAGACCTGCTGAGTAATACTTGCATGTTTGGTTTTTAGTTCGGATTGCTAGCGTCTCCAGTCTTCAGGTTTTTTAGTTTGAACATATGTGTCCATGCAGAGCTGATTGAAAGGATAGGTTAGTCAATGAATATCTCTGAAGTTCTATTATTTGTTTAGTAATGAGAAATTGCTTTAGAAAAACAGGGTTTTGGACATATAGTTTAATGAATGTACTCTGGAGAGTATGCTTTTTAAACCATTGTCAGGTTTAGTTGTTGTATTGATATGAATTTTCATTTTTTCGTGAAGTAAGAACTTTGACAGATTTTTATTCGTACTTAGCATTTCTTAGCAGCAGGATACTGGGAAAATGTGGAGGAAAATCAGGTATATTTTGTTATAACCATACCCTCCCACCACACTTTCCTCTCTGTATTGTTCATGGACAAAGTTTAATAGCAAAAAAAAATCCACCATTGCTGCATTCCCATCTTAAACTGAACTTCTGTCAATTTTATCCCACGGATGATATGTTTAGACAGAACTTATTTTTTCTCAGTGCAGCCACTGTAATCAGAAGTGTAAACAGTAATTTTTGAGAGTGTTGGGAGGGAACTTTTGGAACTGGGGAAGAAGTTCATGTACCTCACTTCAGAAAGATTACTAATATCACTTATTTCATAAACATTTATGAATGATTAATTGCTAGACTGAGAAGAAGGAATGGAGAAGTGGAATAATTGGAGAGTTCTTTCGAAGAGCCAGCAGAGAGATGTTAGGCTGAATGGCTGTAAGATGTTAGGATTTGATTATAATAAATATGATGACTATCTAGAAATAGAGCAGCAATCAATACTTGGCAAGCCTGCCTTGATCTTTATGAGTTTCATCTCTGACTAAATTACAATAACGATAAACTAATATATTAAATTGTCAGTAACCTTTGGTAAATATTTAAAGCAAAGGGCAAACTCACACTTCAAACTACATAGGTTGTCCTTTCCTGACAATTTGTGCATAAAGGTGCTTTGTTGTATTGACAGTGACACATGCCTGAGTGTTGGGGGATGGAGCTGGGCCGAGTGGGAACTCAGTGACTGATTGCTGCTGCCAAAGCAAGCGGAGAGCCACTCAGAGTAGGGAAATGATAGATGCTAAATCTAATTTTAAACCAGGTGAACTAAATTCTACCAGGCAGCTGCCGCAATACAAAGGCCACAGGCGTATCTGCTAATGCCAGCCATCAGCTCTGCCGATACCTTTATAAAGAACGTCTAATCGTATGAAAAGGATCCCGGTTTCAAAATGCATTCAAGCTCTTGTACTGCACAATTGTCAAACCTGTTACCATAGACAACAAGGTAGAAGCAAACATTTGAGGAGTCAGCTTCAACATCACTATCAGTAAGCATTTTGTAAAGATTGGCGTGTTTCTTGTAGTATTGGTCATCAAGTCAGTTGATGTTTTATTACAACAAGAATGTTATACAGTGTAAGGCACAAAGTATTATTCAGTCAGCGGCATAATTTATTCTAGGCCTTTATCGTTAAGGCTATATGTTTTTATTACTTAAGTCAATTGCTGTTGATAACGGAACTTTACAGACAGATAGTTACTGTATGTCAAAATGCCCAGCTTCAGATGAAGAAACATAAAAGCGACGACTATCTGTTTCCTCGAGGTTTAACACTTCAAAATACATCATCCAATTGTGAATTCCACAGTGAGATGAACGTTATTTTGCATACTCAGAGCAGATCTTCCTGCTGCTGAAGTGAAGTTCGGTAGTCCTGTCAGATTACAAAGTCTGGTTTATGTCAAGCAAACAACGAGAAATGTGATTCAAAAGTGGAGATTGTGGCATAGAGTTTTTGTTTGCTTCTGTATTAGTACCAGTGCAATCCATGTGGTATTTACTTAATCAATGCAAAGGATTGAGGATATATAAACTTTAGAGGACTACAACCAAAACTACTTATTTTTGTTATGTTCACAATCTCTTATGCTGGATCCAGAATCAATTAGCTTAAATTTAGGCCTGGTGTCAAACCTGTCCAAGCCCTGAATGAAATGGCAACATTCCACCGATTGTGCCAGTTTGAGAATGTTCTTATTTTGGTTTATTCACGGGATGTAGGCATTGCTGCTTAGGCAAACATTTATTGCCCATTCCTAATTTCCCTGGAAAAGGTGGAGATGAGTTGAAGTCATTAGGGTGTTGGAACAACCAAAGTGCTATTAAGGACGGTATTCTACCTTCTGCCTTCATGGGGTTTGAACCCATGTTCCTAACAAATTAGCTTTAGATTACTAGTCCAGTAACATTACTACTTTCTGATACCATAAAATCTTCAAGTTGTATTCATTTATTAGAAGCATGGGTGCCAGTAAACATACTTTAGAAATATTCTTTTCTTATAAACATTAATTTACGAAGAATCTGACCACTGTGTAGCAATATTAAAATTGAATGTCTCTGTTGAGTTTTCAGTGATTGGGTCTGAATTTTTGCCAAATCAGGAAGATTCATGATCCCTATCAAAATATTGGGAAGCTCCCGGTTCTAGAATTCCTAACACAGTTGCCAGTTTTCTGATTTTCACCAGTGCCCTTTTAAGGGTGTGGACTGGTTTGGATCATGTGCCCACACCCAGCCTTGCCAACCTGGCTGGCCTTATTGTGCAGATTGTATGGCCTACTCTGCAACTTTTGACTTGGGCGAGGCTTTTAAAGAGTTGTACTTCACAGCACATTGTCTAAATGAGTGAACCTTTTGCGAGGCAAAATCAAAAATTCCTCCTCAAGCTGCCCATGATATATCTTTTCTCCCACTCCACCACAGCCTCTCCAGGCTATTGCATTTCCATGCCAATTCACCTTCTATACTCTGTATAGAAGAAGTTAAGCCGGTAGTGAATGTTGGATGCATCAGAAAATTCTTGAAAAATCATTAAATGATCAGTGTGTATTGGTTGTGTAAATAAGCATTGTGAAATTGATAATCAATATCAGATAGCCAAAGCTGTCAATCAAAAAGGGGTTCGGGTATTTCAAGAGTGTGATAGTGGTCTAGATTCTCAACCAAGAATACACAATGAGTCTGATAGCCCAAACAACCATTAGTCTCTTGAAACAACTGCATTTACCTTGGTTGACTGCTCTGGCTTTCTGGTCTCTGTAATCAATATCTGACATGTATTTCTGTATGATAAAATGATTTCAAGTGCCTTGCAGTTTCAGCTATTAGAACTTAAAACAAAATGTCTGCCTGACTGACACTTTTACTGATCTGTAGTAAGGAGTCTTATTTTGTTTAATACGATGATCTATCAATGAATATTTTCTCTTTTCTAACAAGAACACCCATCACTATATTTGTTGTTTTTGGAGAAATTGAGGCATGGTGGTAATGTCACTAGTCTAGTGACCCAAAAGCACAGGTAAATATTTGGGGGTATGGATTCAAATTCCACCACGGCAACTGGGGGAATTTAGATTGGATGGCACAGTGGCTAGCACTGCTGCCTCACAGCGCCAGGAACCTGGGTTTGACTCCAGCCTTGGGTGCCTGTCTGTGCGGAGTTTGCATGCACTCCTTGTGCATGCGTTTCCTCTGGGTGCCTTGGTTTCTTCCCACAATCCAAAGATATGCAGGTTAGGTGGATTGACCATGCTGAATTTCCCCTAGTGTCCAGTGTGTGCAGGCTAGGTTGGTTAACTATGGTAAAGGTGGGATTACGGCATGGGTGTTATATAGGGTGGGATGGTCTTTGGAGGATTGGAGCAGACCTGATGGGCTGATTGGCCTCTATCTGCACTATGGTGATTCTACGATCTTCTTAATGCACAGTGTATAATGGGTGAATGGTCTTGTAAATGACATTAGCTTGCATTAAGGGCCATGAGAGTTTGGTGGTGTGGCATAGCTTGACATGGAGTTAAGAGATTATGGTGGGGGGGTTGGGGGTGGAACGGTTGGTATGAGAAGCCATGTGATGGGATAGATGCAATTTTTAAATTCATTTTTGGGATGTGGGCATTTCTTGCCCATCCCTATTTGCCCTTTTGAAGGTGGTGGAGAGCTGCCTTCTTGAACCACTGCAGTCCACCTGCTGTGGGTTGACCCACATGCCATTAGGGAGGGAATTCCAGGATTTTGACCCCGAGACAGTGAAGGAACGGCGATACATTTCCAAGTCAGGATGGTGAGTGGCTTGGAGGGGAAATTGAAGGTGGTGGTGTTCCCATATATCTGCTGCCCTTGTCCTTCTAGATGGAAGTGGTCGTGGGTTTGGAAGGTGCTGTCTGAGGATCTTTGGTGAATTTCTGCAGTGCATCTTGTAGATAGTACACACTGCTGCTGCTGAGTGTTGGTGGTGAAGGGAGTGAGTGCTTGTGGATGTAGTGTCAATCAAGCAGGCTGCTTTATCCTGGATGGTGTCAAGCTTCTTGAGTGTTGTTGGGGCTGTACTCATCCAGGCAAGTGGAGAGTATTCCATCACACTCCTGGCTTGTGCCTTGTAGATAGCAGACAGGCTTTGAGGAGTCAGGACGTGAGTTACTTGCCACAGTAATCCCAGCTTCTGACCTGCTCTTGTAGCCACTGTGTTTATATGGTGAGTCCAGTTGAGTTTCTGGTCAATGATAACTCCCAGGATGTTGATAGTGAGGGATTCAGCAATGGTCACACTGTTGAATGCCAAGGGGTAGTGGTTAGATTGTCTCTTATTGGTGATGGTCATAGCCTGGCATTTGTGTGGCACGAATGTCACTTGCCAGCCCAAGCCTGGATATTGTCCAGATCTTGTTGCATTTGAACATGGGCTGCTTTAGTATCTGAGAAGTTGTGAATAGTGCTGAATATTGTGCAGTCGTCGGTGAACATCCCCACTTCTGACTTTATGATGGAGGGAAAGTAATTGCTGAAACAGCTGAAAATGGTTGTGCCCAGGACAGTAGCCTGAGGAACTCCTGTAGCTAAGATGACTGACCTCCAACAACCACGACCATCTTCCTACATGCCAGGCATGACTCCAACCAGCAGAGTTTGTCTCCTGATACCCATTGATTCCAGTTTTGCTAGGACTCCTTGATGCCACACTTGGTTGAATGCAGCCTTGATGTCAAGCGCTGTCACTCTCCCCTCACTTCTGGAACTCAGCTCTTTTGTCCATGTTTGGACCAAGGTTGTAAGGTGGCATAAGTGAGACATGGGGAGGGCATTGCACATAACAGGTGTGAAGGTTGAAGGCTAGAACATCTTTCTGTTTTGTTAGTGACTGTAACTAACTCCAATAGCACTGAAGTAGGCTGTTTTAAACAGTCTGCTTCAGCACCCAGCAAGTTTCTGAGATGTCTCCTGAAAGCAGCCAGCAGCCTAGCTCTGCAATGAAGCTTCCAACCTTGCAGCAACCTCTTCCCAAAGAGGGTGGGTCAAGCCAAGAAATGACCTAATTTCCACCACCTACCCCAGCGATTAAAATACAGCCCAAAGGAGATTAGTTTTGCTATAAATAGAAGGCTGAACGCCTATAGAGTCATAAAGTCATAGAGTTTTACAGCATGGAAGCAGACCCTTCGGTCCAACTCATCAAAGCAGACCAGATATCCTAAATTAATCTAGTCCCATTTGCCAGCATTTGCCCCATATCCCTCTAAACCCTACCTATTCATGTACCCATCCAGATACCTTTTAAATGTTGCAATTGTACCAGCCTCCACCAGTTCCTCGGGCAGTTCATTCCATACACCACCACCTTCTGCATGAAGAAATTGTCCCTTAGGTCCCTTTTAAATCTTTCCCCTCTCGCCTTAACCTATGCCCTCCAGTTTTGGACTCCCCTACCCTAAGGAAAAGACCTTAGCTATTTAACCTATTCATGCCCCTTATGATTTTATAAACTTCCCTAACGTCGCCCCTCAGCCTCTGATGCTCTAGAGAAAATAGCCCAGCCTCTCTATAGCTCAAACCCTCCAATGCTGGCAACATCCTTGTAAATTTTTTCTGAACCCTTTCAAGTTCATTTTTTGAAAACTTGAATTATAAATAATCCAGCACAATTATAAGAGCATTTTGGCTGCAAATCTTCTAAGTTGTAGAAAGATCAATTAAAAGCCCACAAAAAATGTGGCTGACGTATTTTTTATTCTCCTGGAAAATGTTTCTTTCTGTACGTTATCAATCCTGTCTTTGTTTCTTTTTTTTTAAAAGAGTGACATTAAAACTTCAGGTAAACCTTGTGCGGCATCCTAAGTATGATGAACAGGAACTGTACTAGCTTCATTCAACTTTACTTAGTCAAAAAAGGAAGATATTTATGAATTCAAACCTTCTTCTAAGAATTGAACCACTTCAATGCAGTACTGAGGAGACGTAGATTATCACAGATACAGTCCTTCAAATAAGATATTAAAGCAAAACATTTTTTTGAATGTTTAGGTGGACAATTAGAAAGCAAACGTGAAGAAATCAATAAGCTATTTTGTTTCAGAGTATGTGAACATACACAGCACCAGTTATGACATAATGCACTTACGAAGAAACATACTGCAAGTGTTTGGGGAAATGTATTTATGCATTAAGCACTAGCTGCTTGCCATAGTTGTGTGACATCACATGAATTGTAGATTTTCAGAGATGTAAGAGAGCCAGTTACCGTAAATAAAAGTAAGGAAGAATTAGATTAGAAGTTTGCAATTTGAATTGCTGGCCTGCGTCAGAATCGCTGTGAACCAACAGTCCGTGATGCTGCGGAAATGAAAGGCAATATGAGACAGAATTGGAATTTCTTCCAGTCTCAGTTGAAAAACTATTAAGTAGCTACAGAACTGAGGCAGAAGTCTGAACTAGTCAGAGTAACAACTCCTGCCAATCAATGCTGCTGAAAGAATGCTCCAAACTGCATTGTAACCCAGATCTCACACAGGAGCAGAAACGTCAGACTGGAGAAATTTTGAAGACCCATTTCAAATCTTCTATTAACATTGCCTATGAATGGCATGCTTTCAACACAGGGCTCAAGATGACAGGAAGAATACCGGTTGGTATGTGATGACACTGTTGCGTAGTTTCATGCCCCCAAAGAATTCAGGTTAAAGATGGACTGGTCTTACCAAATTAATACTTAAGACTCTTTTATACACGGTATTCTGAGAAATTTCAGGCTCTAATCTTACATTATTATGACTTCTTTCCACAAATGCTCCTGCCCAGTTGTTTTATCTATTCTATTCTCTCAATAACATGATAGGAATTCAAACAACTAACTAGCCAAATTTCTAACCCCTCTCTCACTCTGCTATTTATGTCCAGTGAGGAGCAGCTCTGTGACATCATCACATAATTGCTCCAGGGTCTTAAAGCCCTTGTGCAACAGATTTTGGACAATTGAAAGATGACTTCCTCAGAGATTGTTTCAGGTATAAGAGAAACAATCATACCGTGATTGTAACCCTATCGCACGCCTGCTGAGAAAGGAGGAATTTACTTTCAAGAAAGCTATCAGTATGGGGAAATTCCCTATGGAATATGCAAGACTATCAGATCAGCATTTAGATTTCCTTCAGCTAAAAGGAGTGGATTTGATATAACACCTATTACGGTCTTAAAATCCACTATGCAGAAGCTCTGTTGAGTATCAACCATCAGCTAGACAGTATTAATGAGAGAATGGGTGGGGTTTACATTAAGTTGACAGGCATTCGAGACCAATCAAGGACAATGTGGAAGATAGTTTTTGGGATCAAGGAAATGGCAGAGAAGTTAATCTGATATTTTGTATCAGTCTCATGGTGGGGGATATTTTGAATATCCCATTCCTTCTAAAGAATACTGGAGATGAATTAAGTGCTATTACCAAAAAATTAGTGTTGGAAAAAACTAATAGGGCACAAGTCCCCTGGCCCTGATGGCTTGCAACATAGGATTGTAAAATAGGTAGCTGCAGAGATAATGGATGTATTTGTGGTAATTTTCCAGAAAATCTTTGAACCCTGGAAAAATACCAGAAGATTGGAAAGTTGCTGATCTGATACTCCTAATCAAAAAAAGGATGGAGGCAAAAAGAAGGTAATTACAGGCTGATTATCCTAACATCTATTGTCAATTTATAAAGGAAATAATAGCAGAACATTCAGAAAATTATAATCTAATTATGCAGAGTCAGTATGGCTTCATGAAAGGGAAATCGTGTCTGTCTAATTTATTAAAGGTTTTCAAAGAAATCTCAACCAGACTAGATAGATGTGTTGTATTTGGACTTCCAGGAGGCATTCAACAAGATACTTCACAAAAGATGGATAGAAAATTGGCTCATGGGCAGGTATTATTCAGTGGGAATAAGTGATTCTTTTTCAGGTTGGCAACATGTGACCAGAGGTGTTCCACAGGGATCAGTGCTGGCACTGCAATTGTTTACTATATGTTAATGACTTGGAAGAAGGAAGTGAATGTACTGTAGCTGTATTTGCAGGCAACACGAAAATAGGTGGAAACATAGGTTGTGAAAGGGATACAACATGCAGACATATACTGATCGGTTAAGCAAGTGGGGAAAATACTGACAAATGGAGTGTAATGTGGAAAAATATGATGTTGTTCATTTTGAAATGGAGAGCAGAATATTATTCAAATGGAGAAAAGCTAACTAAATCTGCAACACAAGGGGACTTTGGGGTATATGTGCATGAAACACAAAGTCAGAACAAAAATACAGCAGGTAATCAGGAAGGCTAATGGTATGTTGGCCCTTATTTCAAGGGGGTTGGAGTATAAGAGTAGGGAAGTCTTAATGCAACTGTAAAAGGTGCTGGGGAGACCACATCTGGAGTACTATGAGCAATTTTGTTTCCCTTACTTAAGGAAAGATGTCATTTCATTGGAGGCAGTTCAGAAAAGGTTCACTAGGATGATCCCTGGTATGGAGGCGTTTTCTTATGTGCAAAGGCTAAACACATTGGGTCTCTACTCACTGGATTTGAGGAGAATGAAAAATGCTCTCACTGAATCATTAAGGGATTCTTGAGGGATTTTACAGGGCAAATCCTTAGAGGATGCTTCCCCACATGCAAAAGTCTATGATGAGAGGGCACATTGTGGTGTTACTATGGCTTTAATAGGTATATTTTGTCCTGGGATTTTTTATGAGGAAAGTTTGAGACAGAGGTGGTGAGTAGTTTGCGCCAATGTCAGTAAACAGCTTGTGAGGCTTTGTCTTTTTTTAAAGTTGGAACAATAGAAGCAGCCTGAATGGGGTCAAACTCCAACAGAACCAGTTTTGTTTTAGTTTTAGCCTTCAGTAGTAGTTGGTAGAGTCTTGAAGCTGGATGTGGAAACTCTTATTCATCTTTCTGTTACTGCTAAAAGCTGGGATTCTCTTCCTGCTGCTAGAATTAAAAATGAGAAAATCTATTTTACTGAATAGGCCTTTGCCAAGGGCGTGTTTATGGAACATTACTATATTGGAACAGTTAATTAGTGATAGATAATATACAATATGTTTTGTTTAGCATTGATAGTTATAATTAAGCCAATTATTTTCTTTAACTTTTCTGTATTTTAATTATTGTATATGAATAAAGTGTGTTTTGTTTCATACTTGGAAGTTTGACCAATCAAATTGCATCCGGAACACAATGCGTTATTCTCTCTCTTAAATAAGTGTAAGATAGAACTGATAAACTGGAGCCTGTAATGAAAGAAAAAGTAATTTAGGGAAACTTTAGATCCTTTGAAAGAGTCAACATTAATCTGCACAATATAGGATATATCTAAAAAATCTTAATTTGTTTTTAAGGAAGCAAATAAAATGGCATAAAAATATCTATAAGCATAAACTTCCAGGAGGTGCTCAATCTGTTCATAGCAAGAAAACTTTAGCTAAAATTCATTCTCAGGGAATTTAAGGTAGATTATTATTGTTCTTCTCAGGAAATTGGTGGGTGGGGGTGCAAAAGATGGAGAATATAGATAATGGGCATGTCTTCAAGTTGGACAAAAGCAACTGTGTATGTCCCTCAAGGATCTGTTCTGGTGCCTTATGTATTCATTATATTTATTTTTGATTATAGGTAGAACAAGAGAGCCATATATCAGAGTTTCCAAATTACACAATGATTGGAGGCACAAATAGAAGCAGTGTATATGGGAACATTAAAAAAGATAATGTAATATTGACAAATTGAATAGGCAAAACCATGGCAGATGGAATTCAGCACAAATAAAATGATAAAATAAAACAAAGCACTGCAGATGTTGGAAAGTGTGGCATAGAGGCACAGCAACAGTTACCACTGCAGCCTTACAGCACCAGGGAGTCTGGTTCAATTCCAGACTCAGGTGACTGCCTGTGTGGAGTTTGCACATTCTCCCCATGTCTGAGTGGGTTTCCTCCGGGTGCTCCAGTTTCCTCCCACAGTCCAAAGACGTGCAGATTAGGTGGATTGGCCGTGCTAAGTTGTCCAGAGATTGCAGGGATGTGCAGATTAGGTGGATTGGCTGTGCTAAGTTGTCCAGAGATTGCAGGTATGTGCAGATTAGGTGGATCAGGATGGTAAATGTGAGGTTATGGAGATAGGGTGGGATACTGTTTGGAGTGTCAGTGCAGACTTACTGAGCTGAGTGACCTTCCCTGCACTGTAGGGATTCTCTGAAATCTGAAACAAAAACAGAAATTGCTGGAGAAACTCAACAGGTGTGGCAGTATCTGTAAGAGAAAACAGAGATAACACTTCAGGTCCAGTGACCCTTGCTCTGCACTGATAGGTGTTAGGAAATGGTGATATATGCATGTCGCCTTATATTATATATGATGTCATGGGTTTGGTGTCTCCATCTATACACTCACTCCTTTTTCCACCCTGTCTTCGGCATAAATATGACCTTTTGCTAACTTTTACTAGTTCTGAAGAAGGGTCACTGGACTCAAAATGTAACCACTGCTTTCTCTCCTCAAATGTTGATAGACTTACTGACTTTCTCCCACAAATAAAAAGTTATCCCTTTTAAGGCAAAAATGAATTGTTTAGAATATTATTTAAATGATGCTAATCTGGTGTAATGTGAGATTTGAATACACAGACAGCCCAGAGATTGAGGCAGGAATTCCTTATTCCTCTTTTACAGGTTATTACAAATAGAAAGAAAATTAATGATAAATAAGGAGCTACTCATGGTATATACAGGAAATGACTGCATAGGTTACATTGGACGAAAAAATTATTTTGTTTGTCTGATTTCCACTCCAATCAACCTTCCTTCCTTCAAAAGCCACTCTTTCTTTTGCAAAGAGAGTCCATTCAACTACTCCAGCTGTTCTCCCACATTGCCACCACCTACTGGTGGAGGTCCTAAAGAGCTGCTCAACTTCCTTGCCATTTGCTGTTGGAGGTTCTGTTACACCACACAACCAAGTTCTAAAGAGATAATTTAATCCAAAAAGCTAATAGTATATGCTATACCTTATAACAACAGATATAGAATATAAAGGAGAGTACATTTAGCTGTAAGTATGTGAAGACCTGGATGGACCACATCTGGAGTACTTGGCATCACATCCTGGAGAGGATGTATACATTTTGGAAGGAGTACACTGCAAATTCAATAGAATATTACCCAGGCGCCAAAGGTTAGATTTATATTTAAGAGGTAATTACATACATTTGTACTTCATGTAATCTAGAAGGTTATGGGATGATTTGATTGAGGTTTCAGGTTTGTAAAAGGAATTGATAATGTAGATAAGAAAAATCTTTTCCATTGTTGGGTGAATATAGGACACTGAAGATGTCACCAAAATCATGGGTAAGTAATACAGAAGGGAAATTAAGAAACCTTTCTTCATTCAAAGGATTATAAAATAGAAATTTTTCCTATTAAAAAAGCAAAAGATATTAGTTTAAATCTAAGCTCAAGGGTAAAGCTAGTGTCCCTACTTCTTGTCCCAGAGGCCTGGGTTCAAGTCCCACCTACTCCAGAGGTGTATAATAATATCTCTGAACAGGTGGATTAGAAAATACCTATAAAAGGAGACAGTTCAAGCTGAAGCAGTTTTTAAAAAAAAAACAGATCAGCCATGATCTTATTGAATGACAGAATAGGGCTGAGCAGATGAGTCTTTTTTACTTTTTGAAGTCAATGAATTTCTCTTTTTTTCTGTTTTTGGGGAAATGTCTGGTTCTTTGTTAAGTTAACTGTGACAAATCAAATATCCAGGCAGTGATAAATGGAACTGGAGTCTAGTCTTTATATACTGACATAATTTTATTTACAGAACAGAATGTCCCACATGCCCACAAGTGTTTACCTTTATTTATTCACAGGATCATTAGCCAGGTCAGCATTAATTGCCTATCCTTAATAGCCCTTGAGAAGGTAGTGCTGAGATGCCTCCTTGAATCCCTGATGTGGGCACATTCACAATGCTGTTAGGGAAGTACTTCCATAATGAGCCAGCAAGTGTGAAGGAATGGCAATATAATTCTGAATCAGGATAATGTATAGCTTGAAGGGAACTTGGAGGTGGTGGTATTCCCAGTCACCCACTGCCCTTCACCTTCTAGATGGGTGAGGTTGTAGATTTGGAAGGTGCTGTCTAAGGAACCTTGGTGAGTTGCAACAGTGCATCTTGTGGGTAGTTCATGCAGTTGGCACTTTGCAGCAATGGTGAATCCACTGAATATTGAATGTGGAGGTGGGGTGATAATCAAATGGGATAATTTATGCTGGCTTGTCTCTCTCATTCAGATAAAAGAAAGGAGGGCCTACTCGACAAATGATATCTGTTCTTTAGAACAACGGTCAAAATTGTCTGGTTAGCCTGACAATGGAACCCTCTGTGTACTTGACTGATTGTTTTGGACCATCTAAATTGACAGGGTAATAAACCAATGACCATAGACTGCTCCCCCCCCCCCCCCCCGCCCCCAACCATTGCACAGACCTTGTTGGTCAGCATTGCGTGTACCACTGTTTCCCAAAAACTGATTTTAAGAGCAGGTTGGGCCTATATGCAATGGAATTTAGAAGTATGAGAGAATCCTATTGAGATAGATTACATTCTGATGGGTCTTAACAGACTTGATGCTGAGGGCATGTTTCCCCTTGAGAGCTGTTACTACTAAGGGGTGTATTTTGTTTTAAAAAGGCATCTCCCATTGAAGATGGAGATGATGAAGAATTTTCCTCACAGGAAAAAATTGTTAGTCTTTTGAATTTTCTTTGCCTAGATAGCAATGGATTTCATGTCATTGAGTCTGTTTTGGACAGATTGATGATGAGGAAAGAAGTAAAGGATTATGGGGCAGACACGTGGTGTTAAGGCCACCATCAGATCTGCTCATGATCTTATTGAAGTGGTGGAGCTGGCTTGAGGTGCCAAATAATTGTCTTATTCCTAGCTTTTATATTCTGCTAAGGAATGGTGAAGGACCAAATTCATTTCAAGTAATTTAAAATCTATGAAAACATATTGCAATTTTTTTTAAAAATTAGGGAGATGGGTAAAACTTATTTTGGTAATTAATTGTAGTGACATCATAACTCAACTTTAAAAGAATGCATTGAATTTATCACCAGATTAATTCTTCCCCATGGAGAATTCCGGAAGCATTCTGATGAACAATCCAGGGACATAATTGTTATTTCACTGTTTAAATTTATTCTTTCCATTCACGGAGTCTAGTAAACTTATCATTTTTGTGTCGGTGAGGTGGTTCTTAGTTTTAAAATCATTTGGTCCAACTTCATTTTTACTTTTCTAAAATCGAGGACAGTTTATTCCCTTGAAGTCAATGAAATATGAAATTGGCAATGATGACAGCAAATCCAATGCACCTAAATGCTTTGCACTTAGTGCTTTAGAACGTATTAAGGGTATTATTGGCACACAGTCAGAAAAGAAAGCTTTACTTAGTATTCCACAATGCCCCTTGTGTAAGAATTATGTTTTATCTTAAGATCTGAATTCCTTGGTCCCAGTTTTAATGTGTTGCATTAGTCTAACAAAATTTTCCAAACACAATTTCACACTGGATGAAAGTATTTTACATGTTATTTTGTCCTGCACTCTTTACATAATTGCAGTTGAGAGATTTCTAGTACAATAATGTAAAATGAGGGTGATGGTAATTAACTGAGATTGCTTCATATTATCAATCCTAAAGAAAATAAAAAGCCATCTGCTTTACAATTGACCTGAGTATTAAAGGGAAGAAAATTACAAGAAATAACTTATTCAATGAACCATAGTTTTAAAATAGGAAAGTTTAGTCAATGTTTTTGACTAAAACACTAATTTGTAAGGCAAAAAAGAATACGAGAGAGTGTTCACGTTCACCATCTATGGCAAAACATGTTTACAAAAAACAATTTTACAAAGAGTAGCCCAATCCAACATTCCAGCTATAAATAACTGCAAACAGCAAAAACACAGGTCATTTAGTTTTATTTAGGCCTATTGCATTCTGTAAGAGTATGACTGGAGGAAGGGTCACCAGACCCGAAACGTTAACTTTGATTTTTTCTTCACAGACGCTGCCAGACCTGTTGAGTTTTTCCAGCAACTTCTGTTTTTGTTCCTGATTTACAGCATCCTTTCTTTCATCCAGCAGTTCTTTCGGTTTTTATATGGCTGTCTTGGGTCTTACGTACGCACTTCAATTTCTTGCAAACCTTTAAATCTTGAAATTTTCAATACTGCAGCCTCAAAATCTTCTTAGCCGATAAACTCGCAGATATTCACTGCCTTATCTATGAGGCAATGTTTCCTATTTTTAAGATGTCCTCTTATCCTGAACTGTCCTGTTAAAACAAATAGCTATACCTTATCATCAATCTCTTAATTGTCTTAAACACCTTAAGTAACTCATTGCTAAATCTTCAGTAGTATTTTTAAGGAAATGAGTTGGTCTTTGGAACCTTTTTATTTATTATTCATGTATTCAATATTGACCTCGCTGGCTAGAACAGCATTTATTGCCCATCCCTAACAGCTTTTGAAAAGGATGCAGTGAGGCATATTCTTGAGCTGCTATACTCTGTCTGAGGCAGATAAACACTGTGCTGCTGGGGAGTGAGTTCCAGGATTTTGACCCCACAGCAGGAGTGAAAAGGCAATACACAGTAGTTCCAGGATAGGTCAGTATGTGCTTGGAGAGGAACATGCAAGTGGTGATGTTCCCATGTACTTGCTTCATTTGACCTAATAGCTGGTGACTTTGTGGGTTTGGAAGGTATTGTCTAAGGCACCATGGTCAATGTTGTGGCATCTTGTAGATAGTCTGGTGAAGGAAGTGAATGTTGAAGTTGGTGGATGGGGTGCCAGTCAAGCTTCTTGAAAATTGGAGCTTCACTCATCCAGGCAAGTGGGGAGTATTCCATTACACTCCTGACTTGTATCTTATAGACAGTGGATGGGCTTTGGGGAGTCAGGGGTTGCACTACATGCTGCAGTATGCCTAGAATCTGACTTGCTCCTGTCGCCACTGTATTTATATGGCTAGTTCAGTTCAGTGTCTGGTCAATGGTAATCCCCAGGATATTGATAGTGGGGAATTCAGTGACAGTAATGTCAATGGGTCATGGTTAGATTGTTTCTTTTTGGAAATGGTGGTTGCCTGGCATTTGTGTGGCATAATGTTACTTTCCAATTTTAAGCCCAAGCCTCGATATTGTCCAGGCCTTTCTGCATTTGGAGATGGGCTGTTACAGGTAGATTGTTGAGAATGAGATTAAATACAAGTTTCCCTCAAATCAGTTCACTCAACGTCAACTGCAGGCCCAGTCTAGCATTCAAGTCCATCATGAATTGAACAGCCTGGTCAGCTACTGAGCCACTGTTAGCAATGGACATTGACTTCTCTTTATTCTACATTCTGAACCCTTGCCACCCCCAGTGTTTCCTCAGACTGGTGCTCAAGATGTAGAACTGATTCATCAGCCAAGTGGCAGTGGTTGGTGAGAATCAGCAGAAAGTTTATTTGCCCATGTTTGACCTAATGCCATGAGATACCTTGGAGTCCAGAGTCAATAGTAAGAGATCCCCTCTAACTGTATGGCACTGTGCTGCCATCCATATTGGATCTGTCCCGCTGGTGGGATAGCGATGGAACAATTTCTGGAAGGTATGATTCCATAAGTATGATGACTTCAGACTGTGTTTTGACTAGTCTGTGGGAAAATCTCTGCAAATTTTGGCACAAGTTCCTAAATATTAGCAATGAGGACTTTGCAAGGTTGAGAGAGCTATGTGAGCAACTGTTATTGTTGATGCCCTGGTCTTTGCCCATTGGTTTATCCAGTTTCATTCCTTTTGTTCAGACCCGGTAGCAGTTAGGTATAACTAAGTGGCTTAAAGGCCATTTAAGAGTTAGTCATACTGCTGTGAATCTGGAGCTGGACCAAGCTAGAATGGCAGATTTTCTTTCCCCAAAGGACACCAGTGAATGAGATGGATTTTTTTATGACAATTAACACTGACTTCATGATCACCAGTCAACTAGCTTTTATTTCCAGTTTTCTCAAATGAATTCACATTTCACCAGTTGCTGTGATTAAACCTCCCCAGAATATTATATTGGGTCTCTAGATTACTGGTACAGTAAGAATTCCATTGCACCATGTCCTCTCCCTGACCTAATTAATTGTTTCCTTTTATTATTTTATGTGATGTGAGCATTACAAAGGCCAGCAACTGTCCATCTGTACCTACCTTGAGAGGGTGATGGTGAGCTGTTTATGCGTTTATCCTATCCAGTTAAAATTTTATGGGTTTCTATGAGACCATTCCTCATTCTTCTAAGCTTCAGTAATCTTAAGTTTCTTTGACCCATGTTTGACCTGATGCCATGAGATACGTTGGAGTCCAGAGTCAATGTTAAGAGCTCCCAAGGCAACTCCCTCTTAATTTATGACGCTGTGCTGCCATCCATATTGGGTCTGCCCTGCCAGTGGGATAACATTGGAACGTTATCTGTAAAGTATGATTCCATAAGTACAACAACTTCAGTCTGTGGTTTGTCTAAGCTTAACTGATCCAGTCTATTTTCATATCTGTCCTGCTATGCTAGGAATCAGTCTGGTAAATGTTTCCTGCAGTCCCTCCAAAGCCAGGACATTTTTCGTCAGATAAGGATACCAGAACTGCACACAATACTCTGGGTGAAGTTTCACCAAAGCCTTGTAAAACTTCAGCAAGGCATCCCTGCTCTTGTCCTTGGATCCTGTTGCTATGAAGGCCAATATGCCATTCCTGACTACCTGCTGAACCTGCGTGCTACCTTTCTGATAACATTACTCGTTTTCTACCATGCATTTATCCTTCATTAATCTTGTTCAAATCACCAAAGCATCTTTGTATTCTTCCTACAGTTCAGCCTGCAAACTTGGAAATATTGCATTTAATTCCTTCACCTAAATCATGAATAAGTATTGTGAATAGCTGGGGTTCAAGCACTGATCCCTGCAGTACACCACTAGTCACTGCCTGCCACTCAGAAAAAGATCATTTATTCCTTTGTCGCCTGTCTGTTTCAGGTCAGGATCCTTCTTCAGAAAAATCCTTCTGAAATGTCAACTTTCCTGCTCCTGCTGCCTGGCCTGCTGTGTTCCTCCAGCTCCATACTGTATTGTCACTGGATTTGAAACTGTGTTTCCGTCTTCACAGAGGCTGCTAGACTTGCTGAGCTTTTCCAGCAATTTCTGTTTTTGTTGTGCAGTTCTTTGTTTTATTATGGGCAAAGTGATAGATTTTAACTTTAGGCTAGTCTATCATATCAGTTAATAATACAGACTTGGGTTCGCAGTATACATTTCAAAATTTGCAAATGACATAAAACTTGAAAGTATTATGAATTTTGAAGAGCATTCTGATGAAACTGATAATGGACAGGATGGTGAAATGGATGGGCAATTTTATTACAGAGAAATACTTAAGAATGCATTTCAGTTAGCATAATGAAGTGAGGCAATATAAAATAACGGAAATAATTTTGAAGGTAGGCGTGCAAAGGAGCAGAGGAACCTCGGAGCATATGTGAACAGATCATTAAATGTGGGAAGTATGTTGAAGAACGTTAATAATGTTGTGCTGAATCCTTGGAGGAATAGATCCAACAGGTAAGGAAGTTATGATAAACCTATACAAAATTAGTTCAGAGATAATAGGAACTGCAGATGCTGGAGAATCTGAGACAACAAGGTGTAGAGCTGGACGAAGACAGCAGGCCAAGCAGCATCACAGAAGCAGGAAGGCTGACGTTTCGGGCCTAGACCCTTCATCAGATGATGTCTCAAAATTAGTTCAGTTTTGAATTACATACTTGAGGAAGAATATGAAAGCATATAGAGTGGATTAGGAAATGACTCTCAAGAATCAGTTGAGGGTGAGAAACTTCAGGTACAGAGATTGGAGAAACAAAGCCTGTTCTCTTCGAAGAAAGAAAGATTAAGAGGAGATCTGATAGAAGTATTCAAAAGAATGAGTGAGCTGGACAGAGTAGGTTGGAAAAAAAATATTGTTTCCACTTGTGGGAATTAGAGGACTTTGGTTTAACATTGACAAAAGAAGCAACTACAAAATAAGTAAAACCCCCTTGTTTTTACACCGTGAGTGGTTAGGATCTGGAAGGCACTGGCTATGAATATAGTGGAGACTGGTTCAACAAAAGCCTTAAAAAAAAATGAGATGATTATGTGAAGATAAAAAAAGTTGCAGGGCCACAGGGTTAAAGACAGAAGAGTGGGACAATATGAGTTGATCTTGCAATGATCCAACACAGACAGGATAAACAAAATTGCTTATATCTGTGCTGTAACCGTAGTATAATTCCATGAAAATCTTTTTGTAATCCTGCTCATATATGAAACACAAACTTGCGTTCTCATTGAATTCAAAGATCTAAGATGCATCTTAGTTGCCATGGTGATGTTAACTTGCAATGATAATAGAAAATGTAAGAGCAGGAACAAATAAATAATATTCTAGAATAAATATCGCAATTTCAAGGACTGGTTTTATTTATAACATCTCTTGAGATTTATGCACTAAAACCATGGAGCACTCTTCTAACAGCCTACTATTCTCCACAAACCATTCTCTTAATTTTTACTCAAAAAATTTCAATTACAGCATTTCTATAACATCACTTACAGTATTATACAAGAGTAGTGATATTAGATTGGATTTTAATGGTAGGTCAATCAATAGGGCACATTCTATCTCTTCAATCTCATACAGGAATGTATAAAGCATTTGTTGACCCTATGTTAATCGGGAGGATTGCAGTATGGAAATTCCCTTATTTATTGTGTTATGGAGGGGGCAGGGTGGGATTGAGGTGTAACACTAGTTTTACTTAATTATTTGATGCCATCTGAGTATTAGGGAAATAGAGAGACTATGAGGTATCATCCTGGTGAAATATTGAAAGGTGCCTTCAAATCAGTAAAAGTAATGGGGAGAAATTGAGATAAATGAAGGCTGAAAATTAATAATGACATTAGATTATCTGTCAGCAACATTGTAGGCATTGGCACTGTATTATCTAAACACAGGTGCAATTAAATTAGTTCTATGGGCATTCTTCAGGAGGTATATAATTGGGTGTTGGAGATGGTGCATTGGACATTTTTCGAAATGATACTGGGCCTACAAGCACTCTATACAGTAAGTGTTATGGGCATGGACAACATTGCTGATAGCGGTCCAAAAAATCTGTGCTGCAGAATAAGTCACATATCTATTCAAGCTGTTCAAGCATAGCTGCAGCATTGAGTCTCCCCACCATTGTGATGTTAGTTTTAAACCTGAAAGAATTCTTTCAGCTGCTAATTTTACTTTCAAACACAAAAAAAACCTTTGACTGTTGTGTCTTTACTTCTATGTCAGAAAGCAAGTAGAGGCTTTTTTTTTGTAAAACAGATTCTAGCTTGACAGGTCTTGAACTTCATGTAGACAGATTGTAAGTCTACATCCTAGCTTTTTAAATTGGAGATCTGTACTCAAGTAAATTTATAGAGGTTGATCATAGAAATGCGTTATGATCCAGAGCTGTCTGATCTTCAGTGAGAATTCTTCATCAGTTGCATTGGTACTTAGCACCAAGCTGCTACAATGATATGAAATGCTACCATGATAGACTGTGGCATGATAGACTGATAATCTGCTAATATTTGCCTCTTCATGCAATGGTACTTAAGTTAACTCTCATAACAAAACATTGTGATATGGGTCATATGACACTGAAGAATTCAGAAAACATTTATGATAGCATCTGATATCCATACATGTAGATTACAATCATAGGTACTCATAGCATGAGCTCCAGCTAAGCAAGCTGGATGTACTATAGCTAGCCTCCTTGAGAGTGGTCATACTGCAAGAGAGCTCAGTAAGATGGAGACTGAGAGTTTTATGCAATTCGATCACATGCTATAATGCAGTGATGACATCATGAACATGTCCCTTAAAGTGAGGTCACACATTTGCTGTGAGATTAACACAACACTCTGTCCTTTCAAGGGGATATTTTTCTATCAAGTTCCATTTATTTTAGTAGATTTAAGGTTTAGAAAATGAAGTGGTTAAAGATCCATTTTCAAAAAAGGAATATATGATTGTGTGAAATTTTAGAAATTTTAGACTGTTTCTTTCATGGCAGCGTGCCAAAATAGCAGTTTTATGCAGAAATAATTTGGTAATTAAATAAAAATCAAAGTAAATAAATATGTATTTGATGACCCATACTGAAATATCTTTTTTTTTTCAGTGTTAGAAAATTACACATTCAATCAATACAATGAACCAGCTTGGAATCTAGCTTCAATATTATCACGCTTCAACAAATGACTGAGAAATTTGTCTAACTAGACATTCTTTTTGCTCCATTTAGAGTGCTTGTTTTTTGCCCAGAAGAATACTTCTACTTTAGAGTCATCGAATCATAGAGTTGTACAGCACAGAAACAGACACTTCAGTCCAACTCATCCATGCTGACCAGATGTCCTAGATAAATCTAGTCCCATTTGCCAGCATTTGGCCCATGTCCCTCGAAACCCTTCCTATTCATATACCCATCCAGATGCCTTTTAAATAATGTAATTGTACCAGCCTTCACCACTTCCTCTCGCAGCTCATTCCATACATTCAGTAGCCTCTACGTGAAAAGGGTGCCCCTTAGATCGCCTTTAAATCTTTCCCCTCTCATCTTAGACCTATGCCCTATAGGTTTGGATTCCCCTACCCTGGGAAAAAGACCTTGGCCATTCACCCTATCCATGTCCCTCATGGTTTTATAAGCTTATATAAAGTCACCCCTCAGCCTTTGATGCTCCAGGCAAAATATCCCCAGTCTATTCAGCCTCTCCATATAGCTCAAGCCCTCCAACCCTGGCAGCATCTTTGTAAATCTTTTCTAAACCTTTTCAAGTTTAACAACATCTTTTCTATAGCAAGGAGACCAGATCTGAACACAGTATTCCAAAAGTGGCCTAACCAATGTACTAACCGGATTCAGAAAAATTAAGCGTAACATTATAAAGTCAACCTTTAAAGTCTTGATGGAAAATTGATGAAGGAAGCAAAACAAAAAGTGCTTGACAGTTGGAAAGAGTTTGTGTAATATGTGGAAGTGCCAGATAAAAAGACAATCGACATCTAGCTGAGTATGCATAAAGTACTTCCTGATGGTACATTTAAATCTTTGACTAGCTTTGAAGCTTGGGGCTTTGAGGAACAAATGTGTATCCTGGAAGTGAGAGTAATCCCTACAGCCAACAGCCAGAAGAGTGAGTTTGAGGATTTTTGTAGCACTTTTAGTAATGTACTCATGAGAATGTAAATCCATTGATGCATTATTTTTGCAAGGTCAAGGATTTCAGGGAAGTATTTTTAAATCTTCCAGAGAAATTGAAAATATAGAAGAGAACTTTTGGAGAAAAAAAATGTGTATTTGTCAATTAAATGAAGTATCCAGAGTGTGGTATTTTTCAGTTAGGTCTGTCTCACTAAAAACCTGGTTGTTTTCAGCTGAAAGCAGCAATGATTTATTAGAATAGTGAAGAGAAACTAAAGGGCCTTTTCTTAATGCATGTAGAAAATTTGCTGCGGGGAGGGCATCTGAAGCATTTGGTGGAGGAGCAAATGCTTGATGTTATGGACTGGATGTTGCTTAAGCAGACTGCTTTGTTTGGATGGCGCCAGGCTTCTTGATTATTAGAGTTGCACAGACTCAAATATTGGAGAATACTCCATCATATTCTTACATATGCTTTGTAGATGGTAGACAGGCTTTTAGGAACCATGAGGTGAGTCATTTATCATTGAGAGCTCAATATCTGAATGCACATGTAGCCATAGTATTTGTGTGACTAGTACAATTATGTTTTTGGCCAGTTGTTACCCAAAAATGGTGATGGCAGGGGAACTAATCATGCTAAGATCACTGAAGGTCAAGGTGAGGTGGTTAGATTTTTCTTCTGGTTGGAAATGGTCATTTGTGTCAGTTAAGTGGCTGCCAATATTATGTGCTACTGATCAGACCAAGTCTGAGTTTATTCAATTCTTGATGCATGTGGGCACGGGCTGCTTCTGAAGAATTGCTAATGAAACTGAACATTATACAATCATCAGTGAGCATCCCCAGTGCTGACCTTTATGGTGAGGGCAGTCAGTTTATTCCCAGAAAAAATAAATCTCATCAGTCAGCAGAGAGCTCTGTTAAAAAAAAAGATATTCTTGTTGCCTTCCTAAAGACCAAAGGACAGATGAACTAACACATTTGTAGTATCTTGATTAGATTTTATATGAGGGATGAGCCCCCTCAGGAAGAGAGGGGCACCTTACATATGCAGGAAACCAAACTCTATGTGTATGAGTTCCTCAATGGTAGCCCCTGCCATTGATTTCACAGTGATAAGATCACATTACCTATCAGATCATCAGACATTTCTTAGCTTGCAGCCTATGGGAAATGGCCTATTTATTTTATCTGAAGAAAATTGCATCCCATTAACTTAAATTCTGTACTTGTATTTTGTGCAACAGCTGACTGTCATCAAGACAGACTTCATACTCAAAGTAGAGCAATTAAAATAAAACTTTGTCTCATTTATTGATGCAGTTACACAATGTGTCTTATTTCTTGTCAGTAATTCGTCCCAAACAGGCCTGCAAGCAAATATAATGGCTGAGTTTGTTTTTGTTTTAAACAACATTGCTACCTTTTTCCTGTCATTAGATTGCTGACTCTGGTATTGGGACAATGGGGGTTAAATTTAGTGGTATCCAAAAATGGAAAGGTGGAATATGATGAATGGATAACTCAAACACAAGGTGATGCAGTTGGCATGCCAACTTTGTACTGTCTGCTCATTTTAATTACTTCAGCATCCAGTCAGTTCACTGCCTTGTGACCAATACTGTGAGTGGCCAGAACCAGGTGAAGGCTACCTGCTTGGTCTGCTTGAAGTTAGCCTATACCTCTCAGAAAACAGGTGAATTATTATTGACAGTGCTACAGAAAATGAATGTCCTGTGAAACTGTGTGGTATGGCACAACAATGCAGAGCGTGGCTTCCTAGTAAATTAGAGGGGGCATTGTTAGAGGAGGCAGAAAGGACGAGAGATGCAGACTATCCACAGGGCTCTGAGACAAATGCATTGAAAACAGTGGTTTGGGCTGTAGTACAATGAGATTCATAACAGCCATGATAGTTTAACTGATCATTAGACTCATACCAGTAATAAAGAACGCACCAGTCTAGAATGAGTGAAGAGAGTCATCTGACCACACCAGAGAACTGTATTTGATCACTTAACATGTGCAAGTATAAATAAGAGTGCTACAGTAAATAAGGAGTATAAGAGTCTTAGTTAGAAAAAGGGAGGGAGAAGCCTCAGGGCAGTAAGTATGCAAAGTCTCCCAGCCTGAGGTACTCCAGATCAGTATCTTAATGCGCAGGTAGCAGAACTGGCATGAAGCACAAAATAAAGCAGAAGCCATGGTGACTCAGTTCAACCTTCTATCTGCATGGCATCAGGCATTTTATCCTTTCCTCATTGCTGTGATAATAACTTTCAGGCATGAACAGAATAGGGGTTTGGTCAGGAGTAGTTTCAGAACAACGAGTGGCATTTTACTACAGTAATTTAGTCTACTTGTTGACTGGTCCCATTGTCTCTTACACTCACCCTCTACAAAAATACTTCATCCATTGGATGAACAGATGCATTTAAGTTGGTCAGAGATCTGTTCTCAGTTGCAGCAGTGCATACCATTCTCAAGATGCACTGCAGAATTCATCAAGGCTCCTTCAACAGCATCTTCCAGACCTGTGACAGCTACCACTTCAAAAGATAAGAGGAGTAGATGCATGAGAGGACCACTGCCTGCTAGTTCCCCTCCAATACACAGCATCCTAATTATCTCTGATCATTATCTCTGAGTTAAAGTCCTGGAACTCCTTTTCTAACAACTTTACACTACACCACATGGACTTTATCTCCTCAAGAAGAGGGCTCACCTCCATCCAATTGCAGGGAGGCTATGAAAGCTGGCCTATACAACAATGCCCACATTATATGGATGAATAATTGAAAGAAACACACTATTATTCTCAACCTGGTAGGAAAGAACCCAAGATTAATTGATTGATTTTATTGTCACATGCACCAAAATGCAGTGAAAAGTTTTGTTTATGAGTGGTACAGGCAGATCACAGCAAGTAAAGGATGTACAGATCAAAAAGACTTAGAGGCATTCAGGTAACATTGCAGGTTACATTATTTCAATTCAACAATCTAATAACGGCCGGAAAGAAGCTGTTCCTGAACCTGCTTTTATGTATGTTCGGGCTTCTGTATCTTCTGCCTGAAGGAAGATGTTGTAGGAGGTCATTACCAGGGTACCAGGGTACGATGGGTCTTTGATGATGTTGGCTACCTTTCCGAAGCAGCGAGCCATGTAAATCAAGTCCATGGATGGAAAGTTGGCTTCCATGATGGTCTGGGCTGTGCACACAACCTTCTGTAATTTCTTACAGTCCTGGGAAGAATAGTTGCCATACCAGGCCATTACACACCCGGACAGTGTGCTTTCAATGGTGCATCTGTGGAAGTTGGTGAGGAACCTTACACACATACGAAATTTCCTGAGCCACCTGAGGAAGAAGAGGCATTATTGTGCTTTTTTGACTGTCTCATTTATGTGCGAAATCCAGGACTGGTCGTCGGTTATTGTCACTCCGAGGAATTGATGATCTTCACTCTCTCAACCTCAGTTCTGTTGATGTAGATGGGGCATGTTCTCCTCCTTCCTTTCTGAAGTCAATGATCAGATCTTTAGTTTTGAGAGACCAATTGTTTTCATTGCGCCACATTACCAAGCCCTCTAGCTCCCTTCTGTATTTTCATCGTTAGATATCTGTCCCACTACAGTGGTGTTGTCAGCAAAGTTGTAGATGGTGTCCATTCGGAATTTAGCAACACAGTTGTGGATGTACAGGAAGTACAGTAGGGGGCTGAGGACGCATTGTTGGGGGCCTCCAGTGTTGAGTGTTACTGTGGAGGAGGTGCACTTGCCTACCCTCACCTTCCGATCACCTTTTGATCAATTCCAGCATTTAAACTACATCAGAATCATGTCAATGGCATCATCAATGATTATGCACTAGATGTATAGCTTTTGTTGTCTTGCTTTTTGTTTCATTGGTTGATCTTCTATTGGGCATCATCATTTGGGTTTGAAAGGGGTCTGAAAGTTTTGAAAACTGCCACATCTTAAGTCTGTTTGCAAGTTCAAACAATTTTGTGATTGCACATAGCTTTCACTTTAATGGAAAGGAATCCCTTGTGGTTTCTGAATTGTCCTTGTTAACTGAGGTGGGCACGGATTTCTGTTTGTGAGCAGTCAATGATGTCCTGTGGCTGTGAAAAGGCAGCTAATGGTACAGAAAAAGAATGCTGCTTATTTTGGGCAAAAATGACATGAAAATCTAAGCCTTTGGAAATATTGTTGGTCTCAGAGGCCAAGGCTGAGTATATCCGGTAAGGCTGGTAATGTTTCCAGTGAGTTCAATCCTTCTACTGTTTCCCTCTGTTCACCACATCAAGCTGTTATTTCTGCTAATGGATCATCTTGCTCTACTCCGCAGTTCAATCTAAGGCACTAAATGGCTCCACGCATTCCGATCTTGCTAATGGAGACCTCCAAAGTGCAGAAATTAATTCCTCTTCCCACAAGTTCACTCAACAAATCAATTCCTGGCAGATCATAATAAAGCAGCTATGAGTGTTGAGTCTGTACAACTGTATTTCATAATCTCCATAATTTGAAACCTGGGTGAACCTGGTCCAGAAACTAGCTGCCTTATTATAGAGGAGTATAGCCAGAATATTTTACACCGTAACAGTCGCCCTAGTTTACTCTGCAGAATATTGTTCTGTTTAATAGTTCAACAGCCACCACACAAGTTGTGTGGATATGTGCATATGCTGCTGTGTAGGCAGTGTCATGTACTGCACTGAAGTGGCTCCCAGTGCTTTCCCAGGTATTCCCACTTGTTATTTATTGTGATGCCATTGTGCTCTCATT
This sequence comes from Rhincodon typus, assembly GCF_021869965.1. Taxonomy (NCBI): domain Eukaryota; kingdom Metazoa; phylum Chordata; class Chondrichthyes; order Orectolobiformes; family Rhincodontidae; genus Rhincodon; species Rhincodon typus. The sequence continues at coordinate 45,269,316 of NC_063350.1, read as the reverse complement.
TATAAAGGTTGGAAAATCCACCACAAAATCGTCAAAAATCGCAACAGCATCTGGAAAACGTAACTCATATTAACTCAATATCCAGATTGACAGAACCTTGTTTATAATCATGACTTAAAATTAATTGCGGTCATAGAGTCATAGAGTTGTACAGCATGGAAACAGACCTTCGGGCCAACTCATCCATGCCAACCAGATATTCTAAATAAATCTAGTTCCATTTGCCAGCATTTGGCCCATATCCCTCTAACCCTTCCTGTTCATATACCCATCCAGATGCCTTTTAAATGTTGTAATTTTACCAGCCTCCACCACTTCCTCTGGTAGCTTGCTCCACACATGCATCATTCTCAATCTGAAAAAGTTTCTCCTTAGATCCCTTTTAAATTTTCCCCTCTTACCTTAGACCTATGCTCTCTAGTTTTGGAGTCCCCAACCCCAAGGAAAAGACATTGGATATTAACCCTATCCACACCCCTCATGATTTTATACACCTCCATAAAGTCACTTCTCAGCCTTCGATGCTGTAGGGAAAATAGCCCAAGCCTATTCAGCCTCTCCCTATAGCTTAAACTCTCCAACCCTGGCAATATCCTTGTAAATCTTTCTCTGAATCCTTTCAAGTTTCAAAACATCCTTCCTATACCAAGCAGACCAGAACTGAACGCAGTATTCCAAAAATTCTTAACCAATGTCTTGTATAGCTGCAAAGTGATCACCCAACTCCTATACTGAATGTACTGACCAATAAAGACAAGCATACCAAATGCCTTCTTCACTATCCTGTCTAACTGGGACTCCACTTTCAAGGAACTATGAACCAAGGTCTTTGTTCAGTAAAACTCCACAGGACCTTACCATTAAGTATATAAGTCCTGTCCTGATTTGCCTTTCCAAAATGCAGCACCTCACATTTATCTATATTAAACTCCATCTGCCACACCTCAGCCCATTGGCCCATCTAATCAAGATCCCGTTGTACTCTGAGGTAACATTCTTCACTGTCCACTACACCTCCAATTTTGGTGTCATCTGCAAACTTACTAGCCATACCTCTTACGTTCACATCCAAATCATTTATATAAATAACAAAAAGCAGTGGACCCAGCACCGATCCTTGTGGCACATTGTTGGCCACAGGCCTCCAGTCTGAAAAGCAACCCTTCACCACCACCCTCTGTCTTCTACCTTTGAGCCAGTTCTGTGTCCAAATGGCTAATTCTCCCTGTATTCCATGTGATCTAACCCTGCTATCCATCTATCAAGAAGAACCTTGTTGAGCGCCTTACTGAAATCCATATAGATCACATCCACTGCTCTGCCTTTCTCAATCCTCTTTGTTACTTCTTCAAAAAACTCAGTCAAGCTAGAGAGACATGATTTCCCACGCACAAAGCCAAGTTGACTATCACTAATCAGTCCTTGCCTTTCCAAATACATGTAAATCTTATCCCTCAGGATCCCCTCCAATGACTTGACCACCACAGATGTCAGGCTCACTGGCCTATAGTTCCCTGGCTTTTCCTTTCTTTCTTAAATAGTGGCACCGCATTAGACAACTTCCAGTTTTTCAGCGCCTCACATGTGACTATCAATGATACAAATATCTCAGCAAGGTGCCCAGCAATCACTTCCCTAGCTTCCCACAGAGTTCTAGGGTACACCTATCAGGTCCTGGGGATTTACCCACGTTTATGTGTTTTAAGATATCCAGAACCGCCTCCTCTGTAAAGTTCAATAAGGAGACTTTAGAAAAAGCTGTTTCATTTCATGGTGCACCCATTCATCCTCTGCATTTCAGGGATATCAGAGCTGGTTTTTGTTTTTCATTTATGAACATTTATTCTTACAATTTTTCTTTTAATGAGAAAGAGTTCTACCATAGTTAGACTGTGAAAAATTGTAAATGGAAATTCCGTTAAAGCACAGAGTATCAAAACGTTTACAAGCCCATGTGATATGGGCCTAATGATTATTAAATGAAAGTTTTCACAAAACTGCACATTGTAATTCTGCTTAGAACCATTTAAGCAAGGATTCTCCAGACGCAAATGAATGTGGGAAAAAGGATGGTTGGGAGTTAATAATATATTTAAACTGGCTTTGGTATGCTCCATGACAATAGAACTTCAAGTGCAAGGCTGCAGCTCTCCTTTAGTTTTTGTTCTTGATACCCATCATAAACACAACATTCCACCATTCTGTCCTTGTTTTCATCTTTCACGTTTAGAAGAGATAACTGCAGTTCAAATGAGTTCTTGAAATCAGATAGAGATAGAGGACCTACAAAAACACAGTATACAGCACTACATCCCATTCTTATCTATTATTGCATTCAGCACTTAATAGACCATGTAAACTGGAAAATTGCTACCTCAAACTTATCTGCACTAAATTGAGCATAGCAGCGTACACCAGTGATGCTAATGTCATGTTGTTATGAACATATAGCTGATTCCCCTGGGTGTACTTTTTTATGCAAGAGATATAAATGCTTTCCTGCTCTGAAACTCCGGCCAACGTTGGGCACGGTGGCTCAATGGTTAGCAATGCTGTCTGTCGGTACCAGGGTCCTGGGTTCGTTTCCACCCTTGGATGACCGTCTGTGTGGAGTTTGCACACTCTCCCCTTTTCTGTGTGGGTTTCCTCCCACGATCCAAAAATGAGCAGGTTAGGTGGATTGGCCATGCTAAATTCCCTTTGTGTCTAGGGATATGTAGATCAGGCGGTTTATCCATGTGGAATGCAGGTTTACAGGGATAGTATAGCGGGTGGGTCGGGGTAGGATGCTCTTCAGAGGGTCAGTGCAGACTTGATGGACTGAATGGCTTGTTTCCACATTGCAGGGATTCTCTAATTCAAGTCTCCAGGCAACAAAAAATATCAATCTTTGCAGTGAGCATCATTAGTCTGCTGTGCTTGACCTCCAAATGCTTGGCTTGTGGAGTAAGAAGAGATTTGAGTTCTGGGTTTTGTTTTTCCACATATCAGCGAGACGAGATATACCTCAGTTGTTTCATCCTATTGTTGCAGTTTTGGCTCCAGCCAGAGAGTACCTGTTTATATTCCTGGGTCCAACTTGATTTCTATCAGACTTGAAAGAATTGTGTTACCTCATGTTTAGATATGCCCTGTTTCAGAGCCCTGCTCCTGACTATTAAGAGTGTTAAGATGAGATTGAGCAGTTTAGGCCTGTACTTATTAGAGTTTAGAAGAATGAGAGCAGATCTAATTGATGCTAAATATGATATCCAAGTTTTAGAGTTTATATTACCTCTCGAGGCAATTTCGAATAAAAGGTCACAGTTTTAGTGAAGGGGTGGCAGATTTAAAACAGAAATGAGGGGAAATAATTTCTCTCAAAGGGTCATGAGCCTGTGGAAATCACTACCCCATAGTGCGGTGAATTCCAGGACACTGAATAAATCTAAGGCAGAGACAGACAGAGTTTGACTAGTAATAGTTAAACAGTGATGGACAGCGGGCAGAAAGTGTTCAGGTTGAGGTGAGATCAACCGCGATCATATCAAATGGCAGAGCAGGCTTGAGGGATTGAATTGCCTATTCTTGTTCTTATTTGTTATGTTTTTATGTTCACACTAACAATGCATTTAAATAAGATTCAGGTAAACTTAAGATGTGCAAGAATCATAGACTAATACAGCATGGAAGGTCACTCAGTCCATGTAGCCTACACTGGCCCTTTGCAGTAACCAAATTAATCCTCTCCCCCTTTAGTTCTGCATTCGTTGTACATTTTCACTTTAAAGTATTTATCCACTTCCCTTTCAAAAGCTACTTTTCAATTTATATCCAACACCTTATCTTTCCAAATCCTTACCACTTGCTTCTGTGGGGATGTAGTGGCATTGTGGAAAAGTCACTGGTCTCCTGATGTCACTGTCCCAAGCTAATGTTCTAGCTTCACATCCCACTAATACAGGTGGTGAAATTTTAATTCAATAAACAATTGAAACAAGTCAAATGGTAATCATATAACAATTCTAACATCAATAACTATCCAGTTCACTAATGTAGTTTTGGGAAGGAAATTTATTATCTTTACTTGATCTAGCCTACATATGACTCCAGACCCATAACAATGTAGTCTCTCTAAAATGCTGTAACGTTCCACTCAGTTCAAGAATATTCAGGGATCTGTAATAAATGCTGGCCAGGCCAGTTACATCCACATCACATGAATGATTTTTTTTAAAAAAGCAAGAAATTGCTTTCATGCTGCACTTATATTCTATATGGGTTTCAATTCAGCTCCTATGCGTCTGTCTGCCATTGATCACCTTCAGAGCTATAAAATGACCTGAGTCCCAGGTTAAGCAATCACTTTCGTATTGATGTGTAGTGGAAACAATTTGGCTGAGGCACTAAAGGTCAAACATGAAAATACACCTAGCATTGTTTTATTTGCAAGCTTTAGAAAGATTTAGAAAATGGTAAAATTGCCAGCACGCATTTCTAAACTAACCTACATTTACTAATTGTCATAGTTGGCTGTTTCTTTCTTCAAGAATGATGTCTACTGAGGATTGCAAGTTTCTGTCAATTCTGATTGAATAGGCTGAATTTTGACCTGTATATCCGAGGGCAGATGGCAGGGTGTTCCATGAGGTATTGGGTTCTGGAGGACCCTGCTGGAATTCTGTGCGTGACTGTTTAATATGAGGACAGTGTTGTGCAGTGCTGTCATTTTCAATATGACATTGATGTGTTGAGATTTCAGTAATGAGTCAAACCACAAACCAAAATGACTGGCAACCACTTTACAGTCACAGCCTTCTTCCTCCACCATAGCCAGTGGCAAAGTGTTATCTTGAGTGAGATTCACTGTGGTCAATGTTGACTTTTCTCATGCAATTTTCTCCTCTTGGAATTGTGTGGCAGGACAGATCAAAGTGCTGGCTGATGCTGGAACATGGTAATGTTCAGATTGCTGGGACCACTGTGAAACCCCAGCTGCACATCACTTCAGGTGCTGCAAACCACCAATTGGTCCTTCACTCTCTTGTCTACACTTCCCACTGCCTCGGGAAAGCAGCCAACATATTCAAAGACCTTTCTCATTCCAGTTATACTCTTGCCCACTCCCTTCTGTCAGGCAGAGCATACAAAAGTTTGAAAACACGTACCAACAGAATTAAGAAAAGCTTTTCCCCCACTGTTATAGACTTTCTGTAGTTGTAGCACCATATTCTGTATTCTTTTCTATTACCCTGGTGTACGTATATAAGGTATGAGTTGTCTGGATAGCATGCAAAACAATACTATTCACTGTATCTCAGACAATAATAAATCAAATCAAATTATTACATTTATACTCAGAGTCTGCTTCATTGACAGGAACCTGCAGATGCTGATGGATTGGGTGGCAAAGAGGAGGACGTCCTTTACCCGTGGACTGCAGGGGGAGATCACACCATGAGAGTCAGCCAGTCTGGACTGAGATGGATCAATACAGTGTGAAGCTGGAGGAACACAGCAGGTCAGGCAGCATCAGAGGAGCAGGAGAGTTGGTGTTTCAGGTTTACACCCTTCATCAATCCTGAAGCATTGACTTTCCTGCTCCTCTGATGCTGCCTTACCTGCTGTGTTCCTCCAGCTCTACGCTTTATTGATTCTGACTCTAGCATCTGCAGTTCTTGTTATCTCCAAGTGGACTGAGATGGAGCCTGGATAAGCGAAGAGTCCTGGGTGAAATGGATCACACAACAGAGTAGGAAGAAGGTGACTGATCTTCTGTGCTCTGTAAAAGTGAGTGTCACTATCTTCTCTTTGTTACTCTCCCTGGGCTACAGCTCACTAACTTTGCCATAGAACATACCTCTCACAAAGCTCATGGGCTACAACTCTCCATACTGTACACATCATTGTCCACTCAAAGGGTCTCATTCACCTCATCCTTCAAAACAACTAATTCTTCTTGCCCTCTGCACTTTCAATCCACTCACTTGGACATGTCAACATCTCTCCTGCTTCTGCATCCCACAACACCCTTCCCATCCACTTCTATTATACTTAACACTCTTTTCACCTCATCGCAGGAAAAGATGTCAAATAACCCACTGAGAGGGCAAAATCAAGTGAAATCAGGTGGCTTACAGAAGGACCCTCACCCACATGTGGAGAAAATGCTTGATTTGGCCAGAGAAGAGGCAATTGCTCATGTGGGATCACAGACCCCAATGGGCAACCAGCTGACTGAACCTCATTGTGCTGTGCCGCACTGCTCTCCCATTAACACCGGTGCTAATTCTTCCTTAATCAGCACAAGCTTTTATCCTTCTTACATAAATAATTCCCATTCTTCACTTACACTAGCACTAGCAGCTTTCAATACACTTCCATCAATAGGAGGTAGAGGCTTTAACGTCGGTGGGTACTCTTTCTAAATTAGACTTGAAAACACAATCTGGTGAGCACATCACTGACACAGCTCTGCAGCTGGACAAGGAAGAAGGTCACTGGGACAATGGACTGCCAAAGGGCAGGCGCCTGCCCAGCCGCAGACACAATATGGTCCTACGGTCTCGGACACTCGTGACTGTGGAAGGACACAGACAGGCACAGCAGCAACAAGCAGGTTTGTCAGAGGCGCTCAGTAAACTGAACCAAAGGATGGAGGAGGCCACAAACATTGTCAGCATCACACTGGCTCCAGCATGTGTGCATCTGGCTACTTCCATGGACAGGGAAATTTTTCTGAAGAAGGGTCCCGACCCGAAACGGCAGCTTTCCTGCTCCTCTGATGCTGCCTGGCCTGCTGTGTTCCTCAAGCTCCGCACTGTGTTATAACAGTTTGTGCAAGATTCACTGACACACTTCCCTCTCTCTTGCAGAATAAGGTGGTGCATAACCAGAGACAGCTGATGTTATCCAAAGGCTCACAGGCACTCCTGCACCTTCTAACCCCCATGACACTGTCAGCCGTTATTAGAAAACCCATTGCTGTGACTGTGGCTGAATCCATCAAAGATGACAGGCATCAGACACTCAATCTTGCTTCTCACATCCCATTTCCCCCACATCCCACAGTCTCTTCTGATTTACAGGCAACAGATGCTGTTAATTTACAGCTCTCACTTCCAACATCCCCACAACACCTGCACCACAACATCATGCTCATTTCTTTTCCGTTCAGATACTCTATGACTCAATCCAGTCAAGTAATGAAGGAAGCAAGAGAGCTGATAAAAACACAAATTGTTTTTATTCATTGATGGGATGTGGGTGTCACTGGCAAGATCAGCATTTGCTGCTCATCCCTAATGACACTTGAATTGAATGGCTTGCTAGGCCATCTCAGATAGCAGTGAAGAACTGGCCACATTGCTAAGGGTCTGGAGTTATCTGTAGATCCGACAAAGATGACAGGTTTCCTTCCCTAAAGGGCATTAGTGAACCAGAAGGGTATGACAACAGTCAATGATAGTTGGCGTGGTCACTATTACTCAGGCTAGCTTTGTGTTCCAGATTTGCATTCCACCAGCTGTCATGGTGAGATCCAAACCTGTATCCTCAGAACATTAACCTGGGTCTCTGGATTATAATTCAAGTATAACTACCATATGTATATGTAATATATATTCATTTATATATATCAGACTGTCTAATATCTCTATATGTAGATTCTGTTTTTTAGAATTAAGAGGTATTTTCTTTTATATGTAAATATTATAGTAGGCTTGAATAATCAAGGAAGTCCTGAATTTATTATCATCTAATTGATAATTTCTTCACATTTAGTATTGGCATATGGAAATTGTGAATGAATACAGTAGCTTTTTAATTAGTTTGGTTTTCTAAAGTATTACATAAAATCATATACGGAGGAGAGTTAGGGTAGTGCATGATATCTATGTTGAGCAGTAACATTAACAGGGCAATTATGAACTGACAGTCAGTTTTATACTGGGCTCAATATTCTTTTGCAACAAAGTAAATTGAAAAGTAATTGGTTGAAATGTAAGACGGCAGCTGTTGGTTTAGTATTGCCCATTTTGTGCTTTGATCCAAGACCGTCTTCAGACCTAAAACTAAAATTGGAGGAAAGAGCCAGCATCAGTGAGAGATTATGCAATGTACTGGCTTGCCAAAATAAAACGAATTTACAGGCATAATTGCAGATGGAGAGGATTGCTTTACAAACTATCATTTGATGTTTGATGGAGGTTAACATCAAAAGTCATCAAGTGGCTAGATGATTCAGTCACCTGAGCTTTGAATACAGTTTGAATTAAGTTCCTACTGCCTCTTTTTCTATTTTGTTTCTAATTCAGGCAATTTTTACTTTGTGTTGATCACTATCAGCTCATGTGCATGGACACGTTTCTCTTTTCTCCGAGATAGTAGGAACTGCCGATGCTGGAGTCTGAGATAACAAGTTGTGGAGCTGGATGAACACAGCAGGCCAGGCAGCATCAGAGGAGCAGGGAAGCTGACGTTTCGGGTCTGGACCCTTCTTCAGAAATGGAGGAGGGGAAGGGGGCTGTGAACTAAATAGAGGTTGGGGGGACAGTGATAGAAGGTGGATAGTGGAGCAGATAGGTGGGAGAGAAGACGGACAGGTCAAAGAGGCGGGGATGAAGCTAGTAAAGGTGAGTGTAGGTAGGAAGTGGGGGTGGGGATTGGTCAGTGAGGCGGGAGGAGCGGATAGGTGGGAGAGAAGACAGATAGGTCAATGAGGTGGGGATGAGAGGGGGTGCTGGTCTTGGGATGAGGGCAGGGGTGGGGAGATTTTGAAGCTAGTAAAGTCCACATTGAGACCATTGGGTTGTAGGCTTCCAAGGCAGAATATGAGGTGCTGTTCCTCCAGTTTCTGGGTGGCATCATTGTGACACTGGAGGAGGCCCAGGGTGGACATGTTGTCCAGGGTGTTGGGGGGGGGAGTTGAAGTGGTTAGCGACTGGGAGGTGTAGAAGGGGTGGCCATGGTACTCACATGGGCCCAAGCTATGCCTGCCTCTTTGTACAATACGTGTAACAGTCCCTCTTCCGCAGCTACACTGGTCCTATCCCCCACCTCTTCGTCTGTTACATCGATGACTGTATCGGCTCCGCCTCGTGCTCCCACGAGGAGCTTGAACAGTTCACCAACTTTACTAACACCTTCCACCCCAATCACAAGTTCACCTGGACCATCTCTGATACCTGTCTCTCCTTCCTGAATCTCTCTGTCTCCATCTCTGGTAACCACCTTGAAACTGATATCTATTTCAAGTCCACTGACTCCCACAGCTCACTAGACTACACTACCTCTCACCCACCTTCCTGCAAGAATGAAATCCCCTATTCCTAATTCCTCCGCCTCCGCCGCATCTGCTCCACTCCCGGACATCCCAGATGTCCTCATTTTTCAAGGACCACAATTTCTCCCTCCACAGTGGTCGAAAATGCCCTTGACCACATCTCTTACGTTTCCTGCACCTCAGCCCTCACACCCCCTCCCCGCAATAAAAACAAAGACAGAATTCCCTTGTCCTCACATATCACCCCATTAACCTCCAGATTCAACGCATCATTCTCCGTCACTTCCGCCACCTGTAATCTGACCCCACTACCAAGGATATATTTCCCTCCCCACCCCTATCTGCCTTCCGGTGGGACCAGTCTCTCCGCGACTCCCTCGTCCGCTCCACACTCCCCATTAGCCCGACCACCCCCGGCATCTTTCCCTGCAACCGCAGCAGGTGCTACACCTACCCCTACACCTCCCCCCTCACCCCCATCCCAGGCCCCAAGAAAACCTTCCACATTAAACAGATGTTCACCTGCACATCCGCTAATGTGGTCTATTGTATCCGTTATTCCCAATGTGGCCTCCTCTACATCGGGGAGACCAAGCGGAGGCTCGGAGACCGCTTTGTGGAGCACCTTTGCTTGGTTCGCGCCAAACGACAATATCTTCCAGTCGCGAACTACTTCAACTCCCCCTCCCACTCCCTGGATGACATGTCCATCCTGGGCCTCCTCCAATATCACAATGACGCGACCCGGAAACTGGAGGAACAGCACCTCATATTCCTCCTTGGGAGCCTACAACCCAATGGTCTCAATGTGGACTTTACTAGCTTCAAAATCTCCCCACCCACGGCCTCATCCACAGACCAGCACCCCCTCTCATTCCCGCCTCCTTGACCTGTCTGTCTTCTCTCCCACCTATCCACCCCTCCCACCTCACTGACCAACGCCCACTCCCACTTTCTACCTACACTCACCTTTTACTAGCTTCATCCCCGCCTCCTTGACCTGACCATCTTCTCTCCACCTATCTGCTCCACTATCCACCTTCTCTCACCACCCCCGCCTCTCTCTGTTTACTTCAGAGCCCCCTTCCCCTCCCCCATTTCTGAAGAAGGGTCCAGACCCAAAACATTAGCTTTCCTGCTCCTCTGATGCTGCCTGGCCTACTGTGTTCATCCAGCTCCACACCTTGTTTTCTCTTTTCTCCTGTTGATACCAATATAGCTTATGAGGCAAGTTTCAGTTTGATTTTTAGTTTTACTTTTCACATGATACCACTTGACTGGCGGTATCTAAAGGTAAAACATAATTTTCTCATGCAACAGAACAAATTAATATAATTCATCAGTGTGTTAAACAAAGTATAATTATCCTGGAATGATCCAAAGGTACTAGTCTTAATCGGCATAATAAACTTGATCAATGACTCTAGAATGGTTAATAACTACTTCCTGAATCATGTGAACAAATTATGATCCAGTTTTTTTTTCCTCTGTGACACACGCTCCTATGGCTTTATTAGGAGTGGGTATATTGAGTTTTTAAAGCTTTTGCCATTTGTGTTACTGCATTGCCTCTATTGTCAATAAGCTGACAATACAATGTGACAAGTCTCTATCAGCAATCTCAATCATAAACGAGAATGAGAATTTATAACAGGAAAAACCTGACAGGAAGTGCACAATGATATAAAATTTTTAATATTTTAGTCCATAAGACCATAAGATATAGGAGCAGAATTAGGCCATTCAGCCTATCAGATCTGCCCCACCATTCATTCATGGCTGATCATTCACCTCCTTCTTCTTCCAACCCTTGATCTATTTCCCAATCAAGAACATACCTATCTCAGTCTTAAATACATTCAATGATTTGGCCTCCACAGCCTTCTGTGGCAATGAGTTCTACAGACTCACCACCCTCTGGCTGAAAAAATTCCTCCTCATCTCAGTTCAAAAGGGTTGAGACTTCACCCTGAGGCTGTGCCCTCAGGTGCCAGTCTCTCATACTGGTGGAAACATTTTCTCCACATCCACTCTATCCAGGCCTCTCAGTATTCTGTAAGTTTCAATCAGAACCCCCCTCATCTTTCTGCATTCCTTTGAGTGTAGACCCACTCCTCATATGACAATCCTTTCATTCCCAGAATCATTCTTATAAACCTCCTCTGGACCCCACCTAATACCAGCACATCCTTCCTTAGATACAGGACCCAAGACTGCTCACAACATTCCAAATGTAGTCTGACTAGAGCCTTATGCACCTCAGAAATACATCTCTGCTGATGTATTCCAGCTGTCTTAAGATGAATGCTAACATTGCATTCGTCTTCCTTACTGCCAACTGAACCTGCAGCATTAAGAGAATTCTTAACAAGGTCTCCCAAGTCCCTTTGTGCTTCAGATTTCCAAAGTCTTTCTCTATTTTTAAAATAGACTATGCCTCTATTCTTCCTACCAAAGTGTATAAGCTCACAATTTCCTATATTGTATTCCATCTGCAGCTTTCCTCACTCTCCTAGCTTGTCCAAGTCCTTCTGCAGCCTCCTCCCTTCCTCAACACTACTATCCCTCCACCTATCTTTGTGTCAACTGCAAACTTAGCAACAGTGCCATCAGTTTCTTTGTCCACATTGTTAATGTATGACATAAATAGCTGTGGTCCCAATACTGACCACTGTGGAACTCCACTAGTTACCTGTTGCCATCCTGAAGAAATACCGTTTATCCCCATTCTCTGTCTTCTGCCAGTTAGCCAATCCTTTATCTATGCCAGTAACTTGCCTCTAACATCACGGGCTCTTATCTTATTTAGCATCCTCCTATGTGGCACCATGTCAAAGGCCTTTTGGAAATCCAAATAAATCACGTCCACTGGCTCTCCATTGTCTAATGTGCTCGTTACTTCCTCAAAGAATTCTAACAGATTTGTTGAACCTGACCTCCCCATAAAGAAGCCGTGTTGATTCGGCCCTGCTTTATCATACACTGCCAACTACTCCACAATCTCAACCTTAACACTGGACTCTAAATCTTACCAATGACCAAGGTCAGCTAGCCAATCTATGGTTTCCTGTCCTCTGCTCCCTTCCCTTCTTAAACAGGGGTGTTACATTAGCCATTTTCCAGACCTCAGGGACCCTTCCTGACTCCAGTGATTCCTGAAAGATTACCATTAATGTCTCCACAATCCAATGACTATCACCTTCAGAACTCTGGGGTGTATTCCATGTGGTCCAGGTTATTTATCCACCTTCAAACCTTTCAGCTCCTTGGCACCTCCTTATGGTCCCCAGTCTCATGTTGCATTGCACATAAGAAATCAAAATTAGTTGAAGGCAAAGTAAAAGCAGAAAAGCATTTGAACCAGATTGGTGAACCTAAGATTTTTAATAAGTCTTTCTCTGAAGTCCTGTTTGAGTTGTTGGATAACACAAGACTGAAGTCATACAGTGCTACTGATAAGTGGACATTATAAAATTTTAACTCATGCACTAAATGCCCAATTCTCAACTTCCTATAACAAACAGGTACCGTTTTGACAATCCATTCTATTTCCCCTTAACAGCTTGAAAACTTATCAGTTCACTCCCTAAATTCTAGGGAATAGTTTGGTTAATCTCGCTTTCATAGACTCCAGTTACAATTTTAGTAAACCTATTCCACAGTTTCTATCAGGACATGTTTAATGCAAAGGCCTAATGCAAAGAAGGTTCATGTAGTTTTTTTTTATTCATTTAATATATACATAAACAATATGAAAACTAGGTCTGCATTTTTCCGATAGTAAAGTGAATCATTTCTGTAGTGCAGATGGAAGTTGTTCATGGGGAACCTGCAGAATCCCAACAGTAACAGCCTTTCAGGGAATTTCCCAGGATATTAAAGAGTCCGCTCAGCAATTTCCCTATGCCCGGACCCTTCAAATGTATTCAGTTAAATTAAAGAATTCTGAAGATTCTTCCACAGTTCAGTAAATAGTTACTCAGGAAACATTAGACTATTAACAATTTATCTATCTCCTAACTAACCATTAACCTGAGCCCCCAACTTTATCACACATCAATTGTACCTCTCCCAGAACACTTACATCACCAGACCTCCCATTTTGTTCCCCCTTGCTCCTCCCTGCCTTTCCCTGTAGTATAAAAACAACTCTTCCACCTCTCATGAGTTCTGAAGAATGGACTTGAAACATTAACTCTATTTGTATCTCCACAGATGATGCCAGACTTGTTGAGATTTGCCAGCACTCTTGGTGATTAGACTTAATGCCCTAATAGCAACATTTAAATCTCAGGTGCCTAATATAATACTTTGTGAATGGCACAGGACATTCCTCCGGGGTGTATTGTCTCTAGTGGACTCTTTGCAGACCCAGTGTCTCCATCCTAATGAAGTGGAATGTTGGACTGCAAATTCAGACAGCCACTGTAATGCAAGTGAATATTTGTTTCAATACTGTGTGTCTGCAATGTATGAATCCAGCTGATGAGTTAAACAATCATATTTGCCACAAGTATATCTTTTGACGATCGTGCAAATAGAATGTTTCAAAACAGAATAATGCAACTTCCACTCTTAGAGGAAGGTCTTATAAGCTACATTCTTCTCAACATTACTTATATTTACACTGCGCTTCCAACGAAACAAAGTATACCAAGGCACTTCATAGAAGCATTACAAAACTAAAGGTGATACTGAACCACATAGCAAAATGTTAGATCAGATCGCCAAAGCCTTGGTCTAAAAGGCGCCTGCATGAGCAACATTTTCACAGTTTCAGCCAAATTCCAGTTCTAGGGTTTGCATACGGTACACCACACTTTTACACCCTAATCCCCTACATTTTGTTTCCACACTATGATGCTGTCTTGGATCACATTGTGTATCCAAGTGGTGATTTGTCAGATTTGGGTAAATATCATTAAGAGAAGGCTGATCTAACATCAATTTGCTCAAATATGAATGTTTATTAAGTAATAATAAATAATTATTGTGGTAATAATAAATGGAAGAGTAAAGAGAAAAAGCAACAAGTCTCGTGACCTTCTGTCCATCAGAGACCCTTCGACCAATGGCTGGTCCGGAGGCCCAGGTTCGTTCTTGGCACTGTTCACTATTCCGCACTGATGCAAAGTTCTGCGCCCAGGAACAAAACTCTGTCTCTCTTTTATACAGTGTAACAAACAGCGAGCACAAAGAAAGCAGATACAGAGAGACAAAGCTGCTGGCTGGCACAGAAAACACAGGATGGGAAAACAAGCTGCAGGTGTCGTCTTCAGGAATGTTCACAGGACTCAATCAAGGTCATGCAGCTTGTTGAGTATCATCAACAATTTCATCCCTTCAGCCACTCCTGTACAATCTATTTTCTCATGCAGCTGTCGAATATCACCATTAACTTTTGGCCCTTCGGCCTTTCCTATACGTTCCACCCCTGATGATATTTGACAGCGCATTTTACAGTTGCAGATACAGATGCAAATCAGCGACAGCCGCGCAAGAACATGTAATAATAATATGTAATCTACACTATAAGATTAAACTACAAAGCCAATAGCTAGCATTAATACAAAGAATACAACAATAGGATGTATCATCAAATTAATGATTGCAGTAGCCTTTGGGGACCAACACTTAAATATAAATATCTCACCCCTGATGTACAGTCAAGGTCGTGATGGAACCACCATTTCGTGTGACCTGACTGAGGTAACCAGAATGTCATCGACATTTTTTTTCAGTTAATCCATTTACATAATTACCTCTAAACTTCAATATACTCCAGATTCGGGTTCATTAGTTTGTATCTTTTTTATCCTTCAGTCCCCTATCCACAGATCACCTCACCCAATTACTGTAAAATAACATACATGGACTCAAAATTTCTCCAGCTCTCTCCATCTGTCTCCTTCTTGAGGATACTTCTTCAATACATTTCCTTCTTTGCCAATTTTATGAATGATTGTATCATTGAGTGGTAACTAGCTACAAATGCAGGCACCCCCTTTGACCTACAATATGCATAGTATCAAACAGTACAGGCTTTACCTTCAACTTATGCTTCCTGCCTTTTATTTTTCCCAGGGTTCCCTTACCTGAGACTCCCACACCATCTCAGCCTCAGCTCAGCCTTCTTTCATATTCACTAACTGTCCTAACACATTACAATTTTACCTACTGGTTTCGTCATACAAATGCTCAAGATGGGGTATCTGTATGTCATCCAATGGGCCCTTTCACTCAATTTACTATTACTCCTCCCAGTGTCTATATTCTTTCATTTCTGTAACATTTTGACACAACAGCCAAACACACTTTTTATTTTGATTGTAATTCTTTTTACATCCCTTTCACTAATACTATTTTCATTGTTTTAAAGTCAGTTTCTCTATGCACTTTGTGTCAATGTCTTATTGGTTAGATTATGCTTTCATGCTATTCCAAGCCAGAATAATTCTTTCATCAAGTAGGTATACATGTCTGAGACCTGTTCTTCACTGCATGATTTTTACCATCTCATGTTTGTTACCTCTGAGGCAACACTCATTTTTGCACACTTACATCGGTATACCAAGACCATGTCATGAATTCTTGACTCCCACATGATCTTATCAAATGATCTATGATGTTTCACTTATCTCTCCACGTATGTTCCTGATGTCTTGGGTAGTGGCTCGATCACCAATTCAGTCTTTCTTAAAAAGAAAGGCAAGGACACAGACATCACCAACAGAAAACTATCAGTTTTATGCTCTCATCTAAACCTCCTTTTCACCGCTGTAACATTTTAACCTGAATTGCTGTCTCAATCCATTATTCTACTTTGTTTTTGTCTTCTGCCACCAGTCTCCACCTTTAATTACTTTATCTCATCCAATTTTGCAACTCAACTATTACCACCATATCTAATTCTAGAGATCTGTAGAGATTTATAGTCCATGGAACATAATCTTATAATGTTTTAAAACGCTGCACAACATACTTTGTTCTTTCTCTAAGATGACCCACTTTTTTTTAATATTACTTGATGATTCATTCTAGATATTTGACATGTCCTTTTGTAAATTTGTCCAAATTCAATATTCTGTTTACTCCCTTGAAGTTACTAACTATTTTCATGCATTGAAATTGTTGAGACTGTGTGTGTGCGCACTGTATCATTTCCCAGAATCCCTTTAAATTTTCAGGCAACTATTCCATTTAAATGTTTTAGAATACCAGGGCATGTGAGTCTTAACGTAGTTTTTGTCATGACATGCTTAAGTGTACCCAGGCTCAATGGTTTTGAGATTCCTGATATTCACTACAATTAATATTTTCACAGCACGTCCCCAACACTGAAATGTGTTATTGATGAATGCGACATTGAAATTATGCAAATAGATTCAGCCTTCAGTGTCTTCAATTTCTAAAAGAAACAAACAAGCTCCATTCATTCCATGTCGAGCAGAATGGCTAATTAGTATTAATCTACTCTGGATTCAAAAAGATGGTGGGGCATAATGTCCTGCATGTAATTAGGTCATCTGTCTCTTCTCCTCCTTCTTAATGGAAGGAAAAGCCCACCCCTTTGTCAAATTTGCCTTTACTAAACTCCTCAAACACAGAGAGTTGCATTTTCAACATTCCAATGTCCCTATCAGTTGGATATTAACAATGAGTTGATTATATCATCCGGAATTAAAGATTCCTTCTTGCATCAAAACAGTATTTGGAAGTTCACTCTGGCCATAAAAAAAGAAATTCCAAACATGGTAATTTCTGGGGTTAAAATCTACCCAAGACTCGTTTTGGCTGTACTTAGTTCCCAATTAATTTTATTCACCTATGACCAATTTCAAGAAATGAATTTTTACCGTGCTTTAAGATACAAATTCTAGATCAATAATTTGTTGCAGATTTTTGCTTTACATAACCACTGATGGTTTCTTAAAAGGACATGACATTATCCATACATGCTCCACATAGATACAGGCACAGAACACATTTTCAAATCACTAGACATTCTCAAAATGCAAAATAAAACATTAAAGTATCCCCAGGTCTCAAGCTCCAGGGAACAAAAGACACAAATTGTACAAGAGGACATTTAGCAGCCAACAAACAAGGGTGCATTCAAACCAGACCACAAAAGGTTAGCACATCTTCTGTATTCTTGAAAGTATTCTGAATGGCATTTTAAGGTCATTGTGCGATTATTTCCAACATTGCTCATTAAGAAATGTATGGGCTTGGGCAGCTTGATTTTTGTACAGAATGTGGCCTTCCATTGATTTGCACTGTATTTCTCGGAATGGAGACCTTTCTTAAGTGAACTGTAAAGGTGCCAGATTGAATCACTTCTAATAATGCAGTTCATGCCTCTTCTACATTCGCAACAGATTTGGTAGTGAACTTCTCAGTTTTT
Source organism: Rhincodon typus (assembly GCF_021869965.1). Taxonomy (NCBI): domain Eukaryota; kingdom Metazoa; phylum Chordata; class Chondrichthyes; order Orectolobiformes; family Rhincodontidae; genus Rhincodon; species Rhincodon typus. The sequence goes on along the minus strand of NC_063350.1, from coordinate 45,251,647 downwards.
GGAAATTCTAGAGGAGGAGTACAAGATACAGTGGCTGATGGTCTTGTTTGAGAATAGTCCCTTATATCCTGTAGCTCTTTCGATACTGCAGAAGTTGTCTTTTTCAGTTTTGTAATTCCACTGTGTGCTCCACTTGATGCCGAAAGTGCAGAGTGTTTATTCTCTGATGCAATAAACTAATCTTTTTTTTTAAAGGTACCATTTAATTTGTATCAGAAATCTTTCTAATCCATTCTTTGTTTTGCCCTGATTGGATATCTTCCATTAGAGAACTGTGTAAGCACTTATCTTTCTGTACAGGCTTCTGCACAATGGGTTTGAATTTCTTGTCAGGGCCAAACAGGTTGGTATTGGGTTTGATATTGAAGCAATCTGTGTGAAAGCAAGGTGAAGGTTCTGACTGCATCATTAAATACTGTTTCAGTAACTGGAGAGGATACAGTAGATATTGTAGGCAGATTTGAGGCACATAAATTATGTGAGATGCAATCACCTTATTTCATAGCAGTAATATGACTTTTAACTGAATCTGAAAATAAAGGTGAAATTGGATTGATTGCAAAGGTTGAGGATACATTAACTGACTGATCACATCGAGCATTGGAAATCACAACTTCTTTCATAAAATGTGGACGCTTTGTGGAATCTGCCTATTTGCAGTGGGTCATTGCTTGTCAGTAGGAAAGGCAAACACATCTTTAATGAATAAATTCTGATTTGGAACAGTTTTAGCTTCCTTATGTATTATCATGTTTTCAACATTTTCTGTGTTGGGATGGAGTGTAAACCCTGTCTTCTGTTGGTTTTCTTTTCCTCCCTCCATATCTGATTTGATCTCTCTTATTTCCTTATTCTTCAGAGAGCAGTGCATTCTCCACATATTGTACATGGCACCTGTAAGTGTAGAGAATACAAACCTGCTTGCATAGCTAAATCCCTCAAACGTTTCATACCTTCTGGTATGCTCTTCCATTTTTCAACATCACCTTCCCAGTTGATTGGGGAAGAGTATTTGTTTCTTACTGCTAGTGTCTGTGCATTCCACAATGATTCAGTTTGCCCTATGTTTCTAAAGACACTATTCACATGTGGCTCACCACCTAGTGCTTCCAGGTTCCCTCGCTCTGTGGCACTCAGCATAATGTGGGCAGCACCCTGGTCCCATGACCACATCAGCCAGGAGGCCAAGGGTTCAACCAACTTCTGCTTACAGCGTGGCCCCAAATCCTGCAATTCGGGTAATAGAGTAATCTCTCACTATTCTCAAATTTTGTGGGTTCTGTCCTCCTCTCTGTTTAACCTTATTCGTTATTAGGGGTCATGCTATTAGTCCCTTCTCTGAGAATGGCTCTGGAAGTGGAGCATCCCATTCCCCGTCCATCCATTCAGACTCTGAATCAGATGTGTACCAAAATGTCCCCGTCCCTATCGTCGGGGTCCCTTTGTGAAGGTAATAACGTGCATACTTTGGCTGGGTCAACTTTCTAATTGCGCCATTTTGCTCTCTTTTTCTGTTGCACTGTTGCCAGACAGCATACTTGTGTTTCTGTTTCTCCTCTGCATTCTTGGCTCTTTCCTCTGCTGACTCAACTGCTTTTGTTAGGATAACATTACGCTGTTCTACTGCTGTCAATGCAGCCTCAAGCTGCCTGTTTTTGGCCTGGAACTCTTCTAACTCCCTACATGAAGGACGCAAAGCTGTTAACAATATCCATCCCATTTGCGACACCCTGTCCTTGCTTCTGGGGAAGCCTGCTTCCCGCAGCGCTCGTGTACGGCAGCCTGTATGAATAACTCTCCTTCCTCTGATTTTCCAGTTATAACCATCCCCCATTCTTGTGGGGGTCCTAAATGTGCTAACAAGTTAGCTATGGACCAGAATCCAGAGTCTGCCACATTCCATCCTGGAATACGGAAGGCTTGCGAAGCATCAGGTTGCCTTTCCTGTCTCTTAATTATTTTCCCGAATCCCCTCCTCGTCGCCAAAAATGTCTTGGATCGCAGCATGTATCCAAGCAGTTCTTTACAGATTTGGGGAAACATAATTAAGAGAAGGCTCGTTTAACAGCAATTTGCTTCAACATGAATGTTTATTAAGTAATAATAAATGATTATTGTGGTAATAATAAATGGAAGAGAAAAGGGAAAAAGCAATAAGTCTCACGTCCCTCTGCCCGTTGTGGGGCCCTCGATCGATGGCTGGTCTGGAGGCTTTGATTCATTCCTGACACCGTTCACGATTCTGAGCCGAGGCAAAGTCCTTTGTCCTGGAAAAAACTCTCTTATACAGTGTAACAAACAGCCAGCACAAAGAAAGCAGATACAGAAAGACAAACCTGGCTGGTTCAGAAAACACAGGATGGGAAAACAAGCTGCAGGTGTCGTCTTCGGCTCATAAAGGAATGTTCACAGGACTCATTCAAGTTCATGCAGCTTGTTGAGTATCATCAACAATTTCATCTCTTCAGCCCATCCAGTACAATCTATTTATTCATCCAGCTATTGATTGTCATCATTAACTTTTATCCCTTTGGCCCATCCTATACAGGTGCATTCAACAGTTCTGGTTTCCAATATCAACACTTTGAGACTGCACACTCAGTTGTGGTCCTGCATTTCTCCAGTTTATTTGTGTTCAAGGCTTTTGCATCTTCTCGGCTTCCTTAGTTGCAAAAGTATTAAAGATTTGCCAATCTTATATGGTCCTGGTGAAGACATTGATCTTTTCTTTTCATAATCCAAGCCCATCTTATTGTGCATTTAATGCACTTTAAAAATCTCCCTAAAGGAAGCTCTATGTAAATTCTTCCCAATCTTCAAATGTAATCAAGAAAAAACTGCAGGAAAGTTGTTTATCTCAACAGTTTCACTACCTAACAGTAGCCCACTAAACTTCCAGCATTGATTAAGACAAATGTAAAAAGGACAGAACCATTATAGAAAGCCCAATATTTGCTTTTCTGCATTTGAGTCAACCTGTGCACAAAGCGAGTAGATACTTTTAAATAAATGAATACATTCACCAGTGGCCTTCCATGTGATTCCCATCATATATCATAGTCTGAATTATCCCGTTAAACTGTCTTCCTGTAGTTGCTTTTCTCTTCAGCTGTCACTTCAACACTTCTCGCAGACAAGGTGGATAATCTGGTAACAGAATTTCCAATAGCGCCCTTTGCTTTGCAGTAAAATGAAATAAATAAATAATGCTTGTAATTACATTAAGGAAAACCAATGTGTGAGGTGCTCAGTCATGCCTGTCAATTGGTGACTTGGAGAAGGTTATTACAACTATCTATCTTCCAACAAAATGTGTTCATAAGACAGAGAAACATTTTTCTTTTACACCCATGTATGAGCTTTTTTTGCTCTGTCTAAATTTAAAGCCGCTCTGTACCATAAATTATGTTTTCTGTTGTGAGTTAAGAATTAAAAGTTTACTCATATGTTTGTTGCAGAATGTCTCAACAAGCAACAATTGTCCCAGTGACAAACAGACGTGAAAAGTCAATATAGTCAAGGTTTAGTTTTTATTTTTACAGATTTTGCTTGATTTCTGTACGATTAGCAAACAGCTGGCATCTATATCTGTGGGATCTGTAGGTCATGCACAGGAACTGTTTATGTTAGGACTGCAATTTTTTTAAGATAGCCTGGTTACTAGTTGAGGCTCTGTGCTGTGAGCTCAAATATATTAAAATAATCTTTCCATTCATACTGCCAGGCAAGGGATAAAAGAAATGAATAGAATCATAATTATACAAAAAGTATTATACAAAAGTATGCTTTTGTGTTTCTTTATACAAAAACAATTTGATCAAAATATCACGGAATCTGAATGTTGGATATATCAAATAATGGGGATATATAATCCATTTTAATTTGTTCTTTTCACATCCTCATTATGAAGTTCCTTGTAGAAACCTAGAACTGCAGTTCTGGCATTCAAGCATAGAGCTACATTTGGCTAAATCTTGTGCTTTTATTTTGGCTAAATGACAGTTACATCAAGTTTTATCAGAGGGTTTCTTGCCATGAGGCCTAGTGAAATTTCTTACCATACCTTAGCAAATTCATTTCATGAACGACTTACACCACCTCTATGCTGTCTCTTTCATCTGATTCTAGCCTCATTCTACCACCTGATGATCCTGGAAAAGCACTGCATGCAATGCATATCCACCAAAAGACTAGCTTTCTTGCTGTTCATGCCATATTTAAAAGTTCTTACTGCCCAACCAAACATTCCAAGCCACTAACCCTTGCATGGCCTCTGCTACTGTCTATTCTCTTGCCCAGGATACCTCACCATCCTTCCCCTACCTGCACCAGCACTAGAAGCCATGTCGCCCACTTTCAGATGACTCAATCCCACCCTTTCTTTCATTCCAGCGGAAGATGGCACGCAAAAAGGACAGAAAAGGTCTGGATGGGTGGAGAGATGCCTGACATTAGACACCTCAGTACCTATAGGGAGAAAATTCTGCCCTTCACAGGAGAAGATTGGATCCCTCCCGCAGAAATGCTGAGACATCCATGTCCTGCCATCTAATGAAGTCTTAATCTTCACGCTACTGCACCTGTCATAGTAACCCTGCTGAGAGTCTCATTCATTACACACCACTTCTAACCAATGGCTTCCATGCATTCTCTCCCTTGTGTCTTGCAAGCATCGACATGATGTCCACAAACTTGGCAGTGAAAAATCTAGTACAGAGACCTCAGAGGAAGCATCAGCAAGGCTGCCTCATGCACCTCAGGTAGAGCCACCTCAGTGGGAATTTCATGCTTACAAAGTTTGGGAGCATGATCAGGAGAGCATTTCACTTACTACGCTCTGCAGCTGACCAAGGCTACTGGCAATTGGAGGACTGCTAGAGACCAGGCACCTGCTTAACCCCAGGCAGGTACTGTTGGGAATCAGGGAATTTGCCATGAAGACCCTCAGCATGTCTGAGTAGTCCAGACACAAGTGCCCCAGGGTGACTGATTTCACCTCCAGGGCCAACAAGCTCCACTGCCAAGCAGAGTCCCTCTACCCCAGCTGCAGAATCTTGGATGACATTGAGGGAAAGAAAGACCCTTTTGAGGATACTATATGTAAAGTGTCAGGCTTCTATAAATGAAATTGATTTCGTTAGAGAGAAGAAGGTTAAGAGGTGACTTAATAGAGACATACAAGATGATCAGAGGATTGGATAGGGTGGACAGTGGGAGCCTTTTTCCTCGGACGGTGATGGCTAGCACAAGGGGACATAGCTTTAAATTGAAGGGTGATAGATATAGGCCAGATGTCAGAGGTAGGTTCTTTACTCAGAGAGTAGTAAGGGCGTGGAATGCCCTGCCTGCAAAAGTAGTAGACTTGCCAACTTTAAGGGCACTTAAATGGTCATTGGATAAACATATGGATGATAATGGAATAGTGTAGGTTAGATAGGCTTCAGATTGGTTTCACAGGTCGGCGCAACATTGAGGGCCAAAGGGCCTGTACTGCGCTGTAATGTTCTATGTTCTATGTTCTATGTACTATCTATGTCTATTTGAGTGTCTGGGTAGCCTTGAATGTGTCTATGGGATGATGCCTAACATGAAGTCCGTACTAAATTCACCATGAATTGATGGCTATGGTGAGAAGATGCTGCATCTTGTGGAAACAAGATAAACAGGTGCATGGTGTGCAGTGAGTTCTGCTGCAAAGTGGCCCTGTAGCATCCTCTCAATGTTAGTTGCTGTGGGGCCTGCAATGCAGCACTGTCTCATTATGCAAGTGGTTCGGAGAGCTAATGTTCATGGGTGAGGGGGTCCATGCAGCTGGTGTCCATGGATCGTGCCCTGAGATTCTGTTTGTTTCTCAGCAATTTGGAGGCTCCTCACAGCCAGTGGTGAGCTGAAGTTGGCAGGTACTCGCACAGACATCCATGTTGAGAATTATCAACATCCAGCTTGTTCGGCACATTTGTTAATGTAGGAAGCTGATTATTAGTGATGTGAGTTGTGCCATTAATAAGGTGTTTTAAAACTACAACCCCCTTAAATGGTAATGTGCTGCTGCCCAATGAGAAACCTGTCTCACTGCCTGGTAAAGGCCAAAAAGGTGCAAAAAGTTGCTCTCGATGTCAAGATGGGGACGCCAGATGTTTTGCATGATTTTCCCAAAAATCTCACCATAGTGAACATTGTTCAAGCCCCAAGACAATTCCACACATTGTTGCTCAGGAATCAGTTAAGAATCAGTCACCAGATAAGAGTGACAGATTTCCTTTCCTGAATGGCATCAATGATCCAAATGGCTTTTTCCTTTTGTAAACAACAGTCAAGATTGGTTACATGATCGCCATTAGGTCAACTTTTTTCATTCTAGTTTGTTTTTCTACTGATTTCAACTTTCACCATCTAACATGGTAGGACATGGAGCCATGTTCCCAGAAAATTACCCTGGAATCTAGGATTGCTCATCCAGTCTACACCATCACGTCCCCCAAGTGTTCCTATCTGATATTTTGCTCCACATAAGTTTCCTTGCACCTTTCTACAACTAACACTATATGCTCAAATTTCTAACAATATTGATTTGAGATAGAATTTAAAGTCACAAGGACAAGTATGGGTTAATTGGGAAAATTACAGGGCATAACATAAATTAAAATCCTAATTGCTGGAGTTTTTTGAAGAGGTTGATGACGCTAATGCTGTTGATGTGCTCTACATGGACTGTGATAGGGTTAGGGTAGGACTGTATCAAGAGACCTTTGATAAATGCCATGTGCCAGAATGGTGAGAAAAGTTATAGCTTGTGGAATAAACGGGGACAGTAGCAATGTGAGTAAAAAACCAGCTAAGTGCTATAAATCAGAGCATTAATGCACATTTTGTTCAGGCTGCAGGAAGATTTGTATAGCAGTTTCTCTCCCACACAAACACCCTTAAAACTCCAAGGTTTTCCAGAGTCGATCGGCAATATTACTTTGCTTTTCACAGGGATTTAATGCAACACTATAATTCTTTCCACTGATGTATGACAGTGCTGTCATTTCTCAAAGGGATTTCCAATTATGTTCTGTTTTCCAGGAGGAGTTTGCAGTAATGTTCTTATCCCAGGCAGTAATGTATCCTTAGATTCATGTTTCTTGCAAGAATTGGATTTAGTTCTCTGCCTCCTTACAGAGTCTACTGTGATTCGTCAGACTAATTTCATTTCTTCTCCAAAGTTGAATTGTATTTCGAATTGCCATCTATTTTGGGTCACTCCAAGGTGCTAAAAGTAATTGCATAGGTCTGCAAGTCTGGCCACCTCAAGGATATTCGAACAGAATTCACTTCATTGCTCCATTCCTTTGAGCATCTATTTGGTTCTCCCTATTGCCATATAACTGGTGGCAAATGCAATCAGTAATCCTTCCCTTTCGACTATGCAACTTTTGCCCACAAATATGACTACATTAAGACAAACAGCATATTTGTAGGAGTAGAAATAAAACAGATGGATATCGGTTTGAAGTGCTATGTTTTTCTGATGCTGACATTTGTTTTTGTGATTAGGATGACCTGACAACATTTTTTTTTGCTGTATGTTGTCAGCAATTCAAACAGGAATGCTAATTGTAAAGGTTATATTGAAGAAACACTTTTCAACAAAGTTTATCCAGAATCTGTTAGCAACAGTGTTCTGAAATGCTTCCAAAAAACAGGTCTAACATTCAAGATCAAGAACAAAAACAAAGTTGCTGGAAAAGCTCAGCAGGTCTGGCAGCATCTGTGAAGGAAAAAAACAGAGTTAACGTTTCGGGTCCGGTGACCCTTCCTCAGAACCTTTCACTAGCATTCAAGATGTCAATGGTTGATAAGGCTAGAGTTGTAAGGATATTTGTTCTTTGTTTTACTTCATTATTCTTGTAAATAAGCTTCTCTGCTTTCCATGAGTATAATATCCCCTAATAATTCCATAACTTAAAACTTTCCACAGAGAGCTGTCTCTCCTGGCACAGAGGCAAAAACATTAATGTATCTGTCTACCATTATGAATCAACAGTTGCATAAAATACAAGTTATATCAAGATGGCAGCGCCAGCAAGGTAGGCAGTATTCAGGCTCCAGGGCCCATCCGCTCCAGTCCGGCTGCTTCCTCCCTTCTTCCGTTACCCTTTTTGTCTGATTACTTTTTCTTTTCTTTATCTTCATCTCCTTTTCTGTCAGTGGAAGCGAAGGTGACATCATGGAGGAGGGCGGCCGGAGCGGGACACTTGGCAAGGTGGTAGCCTGGCTTGGCAGCAGAGCCAGGGACTCCTGGATGCAGTAGGCCCAGAGCAGGGGTCTCCAGGCATTGGCAAAGTGACTGTGGCAGTGGAACCTGGGGTCCCTGATTGTAGGATGAGTGTGGGTCCAGCATGGGACCCAGCATTAGTGGTGGCATTGGCAAGATGGACCGACTGACAAAGAGATGGCACCTGAAGATTGGCGACTCTGACATTGGTGAGTCTGGTGCAGGAGGCAGAGAGGTGGCAAAGCAGGTGTCATTGGTCAATAGGCTCAGGACTCATGGCGGAGGTGGCTGAATGAAGGTGGACTCTCTTTCAGCTATATCTTTTTATTGCTTTTATTTTTAAACTATTCAAGATGGCACCGAATTATGGTGACAGTTGAGGTTTTTCCCTATGTTTTACTGTGTTGCTCATTGTAGAGTACAAGTGAAAATGAATCATCATTCATTCAAGTTAGATGTAATTTTCTTGGCACTAGGGTGGTTGCCTATAAGGTGGGGTTCGATTCCAGTCTTGGGCGACTCTCTGTGTGGAGTTTGTACATTCTCCCTATGTTTGCGTGGGTTTTTTCTGGGTGCTCTGGCTTCTTCCCATAGTCCAAAGATATGTAGGTGAGGTGGATTTGCCATGTTAAATTGCCCACAGTGTCTAGCGTGGAAAATGCAGGGATAGGGTACGGGGTGGGTCTGGGTGGGATGCTCTTCAGAGGGTTGGTGTGGACTTGATGGGCCAAATGGCCTGCTTTGGCACTGTAGGGATTCTAAGATCATTGCATTCTCTTTAGGCAACTGTGCATTTGATTTCTTTCTTGGTCCAAAGCTAAATAAACAAAGGATGCTGTTGAATTCTGCAGACTTTCTCATATTCAAAGAACTGAAAGGAATGCCACTGAAAATTAGAGCTCTATATCCTAAATCTCTCATTGAAAAGGCTTTCACTTCATTACTGTATTGGTGGTGTTTGATGCCAAACACTTTATCTTGCACATTAATACCCACTATCCAAGAGGTTGTCACGATGCTATCATCTTTTATTCATTGAAAACTCTAGGCTATAAATTGTTTCCTTTCCCTTACCTTGACATGATGCATCTTGCAATGACTTTTAACTATTGTACTCATAGCAGCCCTTCAAATCAGTCTTTATTTTGTGGCAAGTCCCTGAGATGCACTGCATCTTACAAACAGTTGCACAAACATTTTATATCCAGACATGTGGTGTTTTTATTTAGTTTTGAGGTACTGCACATTGCCAGAGATGCAATATAATGCATGTATTTTTCCCAAATGGGATATTTAAGCTTCCTTTGGAACATGGAGTGATTATGTTTATTGTTAATTTTCACCTGGTTTACTATATGCCAACATCTACCCAGACAAAAAGTGCTCATTGTTAATTGTCATAATTATAAGCACAAGTGGACACAGGAGTATGGTATCAGAGTTTGTGATTAGCGATTGTGTTATGTTTGAATGCTAACTGAATGTTCCACTTGATGTAAGGGACCAACCATAGCAATTAGATACTACCTTCAGATTTACTAGGGAAAACCCGAATCAGAGTTTTATTACAATCCATTTCGAGAAAATTAGCTGGGAGATTAATTTCCCAAATGACTGATGGAAGAAACATTGCTCTACATTTTAAAACTTCTTATATAACAAACAAACTAGAATTAACATAGATCAAACGTTACTTGAAGGGCAACTATTTCACCAAATTATACAAAAGGTACCTTTGCATCAACTGACCAATGCGACTGAGATTAAAAATGGAAATTGCTGGAGAAATACAGCAAGTCTGTGGAGAGAAAGTACAGTCAACATTTCAGGTCCAATGATACTTCTTCAGTTCCTCAGCAATTTCTGTTTTCATTTCAGTTTCCCAGCATCCTTAATTCTTTGTTTTTTTTTTGTTTAAGGTATTCGAGATACCTCTTACCATGCTTTTCCACAAGTACCAGATGGTTGGCATATCTGATTATTACACAAATAAGCCCAAAGTTAATTCAGGCCCTCTAATAACCTGGAACATGGTTGTAGATTCTCCCTATGTCTGCGTGGGTTTCCTCTGGGTGCTCCGGTTTCCTCCCACAGTCCAAAGATGTGCAGGTTAGGTGGATTGGCCATGCTAAATTGCCTATAGTGTCTAGGGTGAAAAATTCCTTGCCATGCTAGGTTAATAATTCCAGTGTCCTTTGAAAATCATCCCATTCATCCTGAGTCTTCCAGATCCAATTTTCACCAGCAAGGCACCCATCCCCACCATCCACATCCCCCCAACTTCTGTGATTGTTAAGAGCACAAGAATATGAGAAACAGGAGCAGAAGTAGGCTGTTCAGCCCCTCGTATTCTATATGATTATGACTAATCTGCCCCAGCCTCAACTCTATTTTTGAACCAGCTCATTACAGCCCTCAATTCATAAATATTTCAAAAATCCATCTACATTCTCTATAAACGCTTTCAGTCATCTAGTCTTCACAACTTTCTGAGGTACAAAACTCCAGACACACACTACTTTCTGCACAAAGAAATTCCTTTGCATCTCAATGTTAAGTGAATGTCCCTTTCTTCTGTAGCTATATCTCCTGGTTTAAGATTCTCCCATTAGTGTAAACTTCCCTGTCAAGCCTGCTCAGAACCTTAATGTTTCCTTGCTTCTCATGTCTTCAAACGTCCAGTGCCTTCTGCCACTCTGTTTCCCCACAGCAAAATTGTCTCTCTATATACGAGTCAAAAATCAGCTGTCCTTTTTCTGAATGGTACTGTGTGAAGTTATGAAAAGTGTCACTGGGTGCTAAAGTAGGTTTTGGTCTGAGTTTCTCCCAATTCACATGGGCTTAACTCTGAGTCGTGTATTTCATGTGACTTCAACATTCCCCGATTCAAAGCATTTCATTTTACCTTCAGTTAAAGGAGGCATTTTCAAAAATAAAGATCTTAATTATGCTGAAATCAACTGCCGTTTTAACATATACATATATCAATGAAGTTAACACATGGCTCTGGGTCAAGGCTCCAGAAAAATATGCCAGAAAAGGTGATCCGTTTGACATGTATGGTCAAGGCAAAATTCAATCTCACAAACATCTCCTTAATTGTTCCCTCACCAGCAACAAAGACATACAGCATTAATCATTAACCCATACTCTGACATTAAGGACTTGAGGGGCAACTTTTCTGTGCAGAGGGTGATGCAAGTATGGAATGAACTGTCAGAAAAGATGATTGATGATACAAGATTTAAAAGGCATCTGGATGGGTACGTGAATATGAAGGGTTTAGAGGGATATAGGCCAAATGCTGGCAAATGGGACTAGATCAGTTTAGGATATCTGGTTAGCGTGGATGAGTTAGACCGCAGATCTGTTTCCGCACTGTATAACTCTGCGACTTTATTTATAAATTCCTCGCTATTACATCATTGACAGACATCTGCTCACACCTCAGAAACACCTTACAATTCTGCAACCATATAAGACATCACACAAGCACAAACCCATCTGCCATACCACTTCAACACTGATGACAAAACCGATTATCTTTTAGGAAAAGATAATATATAACAAGATCTGATGGCAGAGGTAGAACATGTCTGCAGGATTCATCTTGAGGAGGTAGTCCTAAGTAGTCAGAAAGGGGTGACAAGGAAGCTTTACAAGATATGTGGCTACTCCATCTTCCTTGCATATCACAACTATTTTGATCCCTCTTTCTCGAAAGCTATCCTTATATGATGGCTTCCTCCATTTGGTTTCATCCTCCATATGGCTTTGTCAAATGTGTCCTCTCATTGTGGCCAGATGTGCTGAACTAATTCTTCCAGCCGAATTATTGCAAACTCTCACTTCAGTGTCTCCTGTAAGTACTACAACAGCAGGAATGTCTCTCCTTGGACTCACTCCACCAGTGGAGAAGAACAAGGAAAAATGCACTGTCACAGGCACCAAATCAGAGGCGAGCACATGATGTAACTTGGAGACTAGGTTGTACATTTTCTTGCTGAGCATCAATATGCTAGGTGGCAAGGTAGTAGACAAGCCAGATAAGGACCTTGCAGGGTCAAACTTTAGTAAAAGGCTCTTGGATTTGACACTCAATGTGATGGACAATGTGACTGAAAGCTAGTGATGGATAGTCTCTAGTTTGATACATCGTTTGATGCAGAGATTAGAAACCAACCTCTCCCAACATCATGAATCATCAACAAGGAAGTCATAGCTTCCACTATAACTGTAGGAGTGCCTACGAAATGCCCAGCTTCTTCCACAGGGTCACAATGGTCTACCATGGAAGTTCAGGCAACTGGCATGTGGTCCTGGGTTCCTCAGTTAGAAGAAACTTGTAGAATATCTCATCTGAGAGCAATTTAACAATGATTTTTAGATAAACTTACATGGAGAGTTTAAACTCTTTTTGTTTATTCATTCATGGGATGTTGACATCACTGGTTGGGCCAATATGTGAGCCACCTTCTTGAACCACTGTTGCCTGTGTCCAGTAGGTAAATCCACAATGAATTTAGGAAGGGATTTCCAATGACAGTAAAGAGAAAAGGATTTATTTCCAAGTCAGGATGGTAAGTTGCAGATGATGGGGCTTTCATGTATCAACTGCCCTTGTTCTTCAAGATGGAAGTGGTTGTGTATTTGGAAAGGAGCACCATTGGATTCCTGTGTGTCCCTTGCGCCTGGTGTATACTGCTGCTCCTGAATCCCAGTGTGCAGGATGGATACGATGCTTATCAAGTGGGCTGCTATGTCTTGGATGATGTCAAGCTTCTTGAGTGTTCTTAGAGTTTTAATGATCCAGGCAAGTCGGGATTATTCCATCACACTCCTGACTTGTACCTTGTAGATGATGGACAGGCTTTGGGGAGTCTGGAAATGAGATACTCATTGCAGGATTCCTAGCCTCTGACCTGCTTTTTAAGCCACGACATTTACGTGGCCAATCCGGTTCAGTTTCTAGTTGATGGCAAATCCTAGAATGTTAATAGTTGGGGATTCAGTGATGGTAATGGCATTGTATATCAAGGTTTGATGGTTAGATTCTCTCTTTTTGGAGCTGGCCATTGCCTGGCATTTGTGTGGAATAAATGTTACTTTCTACTTTTCATACCAGGCATGGGCATTATTCAAGTCTTGCTGCATTTGGATTTCAGTATCTGAAAAGTCATAATGTTGCTGATCTGTCTTCTTCATAAAGAAACCTCTTTGAATTGCATTAGGTAGTAACATGCTGGTCATCATCCACAGTGCTGTCCTCCCAAGTAACATACTTTACACCCTCTCTGTAGCATGCTGCCCACAGTCTTTCCAAATATTTTCAGTTCAATTATAAGATTCATTGAGCAGCATTAATCAGATCAGATTGCATTTTTCAGTGTACACAGTGTTTACTTTCAATGGCTGTGTGTTTAAATAATACTTAGTTATCTCATTTAAATAAGTAAAAATAGTCTAAAAGATCTACAATAATGCTTTAGCAAAGGATAGATTGATTATAAATGGTGGGCAACTGTTGCAAAATATCTGGAGTTGTCTCATTAAAGTACTCTGTCACAGTGAAGAATTGAAAAATGCCAATTCACTAAAACCTTATGAATGGGCCAATATTCAACCATATTTAGAATCATTGAATCCCCATAGTGTGCAGACAAGCCATTCAGCCCAACAAGACTACACCAACCCTCCAAACTCACCATCCAGCCGAGACTCAACTGCCCACTCATCCCTGCAATCCCACAGCTAATCTACCCAACCTACACCTTCCTGGACACTATGGCCAATTTAGCACAGCCAATCCACCGAACCTGCACATCTCTGGACTGTGGGAGCACCTGGAGAAAACCCACACAGACACAGGGAGAATGTGCAAACTCCACAGAGTCATTCTGGGTCAGGCTGGGATTGGTGCTGTGAGGCATAGTGCTAACCACTGAGCCACCGTGCAACTCTTGACTTAAATGTACCTCATTCAAATCAAGTCACAAATAGACCATTTTTCATCCAGTTCACATTGATTTTAAATTGGTGGTATGTTCATTGAAGAAGATTATTCACAACTCATTCAAAGAGTCACTTGTTTTTTTTATTCTCCCTCTATGCTGTACTTTGATAACACTAAAATAGTAATTGATGTACCTGAACAGTCTGCTTGGTACAATCTCTCAATAAGGCAGTGTCAATGATACTGATGAATAGTGAAACATTTCCTAATGATCAGTGTTTCAAATTTGGCAAATGATGCAATGAATTACATGAATAATAGCTGCAGTTAAGTTTTAACTTTCTCAGTATGCATTACTTGACCAAAATTCAATTACCATATATTTGAAATCAATAGGATGAAAATCAGATAAATTTAGCCCAGGTTGTGCTGATGATTATTTTGGCCTCCCAATCAATCATAACTAACCATATTTTGTTTGTGATATCACAAACGCTTAGACGCTTAGTAGTACATATCTTGAGTATTGCTCAAAAGAAAAAAAAGATATGTTGTTGAAACATTTTTCTTGCATTCATCAGGACAGAACAGAATCACTATTTATAAAGGGAACAAAAATTTATACTGCATGAAGAGAAATGTACTGATTGGTTGGCAAGAATGAATTATAAATATGATATTTTAATATAATATGAATAGAAATTGTAAATCATGCAGGATAGTTTTTGCTACTTTCCAAATTTATGCTTCAACAGCATGTCATTCTTTTCAGCAATGCTACAATCATTCATTGCGAACAAATTCACCTCCTCCAGAAAGTACAACTGTTCTATTTGTATTTGGATTTGTGACGAAGCAGGGTAATCTAGTATCAGTCTCTGAGGACTCTTCATTTTATCTTGAGTTTTATTCTAAGGGGAAGTATTCCATTGTTCGTATCAGAAAAGAAGACAGACCCTCTGTGGAAATGTAAATTGGACACACTTTTGGTAAGTGATCTGCTGAATGGACTGCCAAGTCATCCCAAACACATAGTAGCTACTTCAGAGATAGTAGGAACTGCCGATGCTGGAGTCTGAGACAACAAGGTGTGGAACTGGATGAACTTAGCAGGCCAAGCAGCATCAGAGGAGCAGGAAAGCTGACGTTTTGGGTCTGGACCCTTCTTCAGAAATGCTACTTCAGTCATGGGTCTATAGTATATAGAATGAACTTGGAATTTGAGCATAAATTCCAAGTAAAATATGAGCAAAAGTAATGTCACCATAGTCCCACTGGATTATAGGGCTGCTCTCCTATTAGAGAGAGATGTCGGGTGTTGCCTAACCTGAGGGTCATCATGCCTCATGCAAGAGGAGAGGATGAGAAGTCCTTCATGGAAATCTCAAATGGGACTATGATGTTTGTTTTATTAGGTCAGGAAATACAGGCGTCACTGGCTGGTCCAATATCTATTGCATATCCCTAACTGCCCTTGAGAAGGTAGCTGCCTTCTTCAACTGCTGCATACATGTTGTACAGGGACACACATAATATCCTTGGGGAGAGAGTGCCAAAATTTTGATTTGTGCCTTGTAGATGGCGAATATGCTTTGGGGAGTCTGGAATTGAGTTACTGCCTCTGACATGTAGGAACAGTATTTATTATGGCTAGTCTAGTTCAGTTTCTGGTCGATGGTAACTCCCAGGATGTCAGTTGTGGGGGATTCAATGATGGTAATTTCATTCAGGCTTCTATTTTCATCTAAAGGTTGGAAGGTAATTAAGTTATATTATTTGAGTGCATAGCAGCAAAGCATACATAGGATGTGAGAGAGCAGAAATATTGAGAAATGAGTGAGGATGTGTCACTTTTCCAGGGAGAGCTGAGAAGAAAAATGGCCCTGTAGGTTGTGAAGGATCCAGAAATCATTTGTTCTTAATTGTAGAGTGTTCAGGGCAATTGTACATACATACAGGGTCTCAGGTCAGCTATCAAGTGCAGTGATAGACAGCTCTGATTTTCTGGCCTCAGAAGCTGTCTGGATTAAATGTGAAAAGCAAACCCTTCAAATAAGTCATTCCTGACTACAGGAAATTCTGCTCAGAAAAGTTCATCAATTGTCACTGTCAAACCCTTCTTGTTTCCAGCAATCGCAACAAATATTTCTCATTTCAATTAAAGCCAATTGCTCTGCAGGAGGAAAAGCGAAGAATTTAGTGCCTGGAAAATGAGAGATTTGAACAGATGGTGGAGATAGCCTGAATGAATTGAAAATTTGACGTGTTAGATTTTGGGGTGGAACACCAGTAGAAATGACTTCCGGACTAATTATTGAAAACCTTAAGGTTTTGGGATGATTGACATCCACAGGGTATTGAAATTATGAAAACAGTTGACTATCAATTCTAACACTTACATATCGGTGACCTTATTTCCCAGTTTGAAATCCTGCATGTAGTCTTAGCTTCTTGTGTTAAAGTCTGTGGAAGAGGGAGTGATGATAACATTCTTATAAATTGAGGAAGTTGTTTGAATGACAGTCCATACCACTTGTATAGTTATAAGATCGACCTCAGGTTTGAATTCAGCATCCATGTGCAGATAGATTATGCACAAATATGTTATAGGCATTTCCTAGATAGGGTAATATTTGTTGCAAATGCCAATAGCAGTAAGAGACAACAAGGTGTAGGGCTGGATGAACACAGCAGGCCAAGCAGCACCACAGGAGCAGAGAGGCACTGCTACCTCACAGCACCAGGGACCCAGGTTCAATTCTGCAAGGGTGGCACAGTGGCTCAGTGGTTAGCACTGCTACCTCACAGCACCAGGGACCCAGGTTCAATTCTGCAAGCCTCTCTGCTCCTGTGGTGCTGCTTGGCCTGCTGTGTTCATCCAGCCCTGCACTTTGTTGTCTCGGATTCTCCAGCATCTGCAGTTCCTACTATCGCCAATAGCAGTAACTTGTCTTTTTTATCAAGTAACATATACCTGGATATATACTCCTTATACCTATCTCAAGCAGCCATATGAAAGTTGGGTTTGCTTAGAATTTGTATCTGTGGGGCAGTCTTCAGGGGGTGCCAGTAGATTCGATGTTGCCAGATTGCAAGATGTGAAACTCTTCAGCCTGTAAAGGAAATTCAGAACTGCACAATCTTAACATGGTTCCTCCCGAGCTCCGCTTGGTGATTGGAAGCAGCGGCAGCATGGCATCAACAGTGACAGCGGGCCGTGCGCAGAATGGCAGCAACCTCCTGGTGGTTGGAGTTGGTGGAATCGTGGCTCCCCCTGGTGATTGGAGGCAGCAGCAGCATCAGTGGTAGCGAGAAAGCAGCTTCTCCCAGCGATCGATGCAAAATTCATAGACTGACTGAAAGTCCAGGCCATGGATAGGCCCAGGTGCCTGCATTGGTGGTTCCAAACACTTATATGAAGATAAGACTTAGAGTTTAAGATCCTGGACATTTTTCTTACTATTTAGCTTTCTTTTATTTCCACTTTTTTTTCAAAGTTCTGGTTTTGTAACCAAGATGGTGCTGGAGATTGGCGACTTGTATACTTTTCGCTGTATTTGTGTATTCCTGTACTTGAGTACACGTGACAATAAATTATAATTCTAATTCAAATGCTAACTGCCCTTTCTACTTATTCATGTTATTCCAACCATTTGTCTTATTTTTGATTATTTATAATTATGTCTCTGCCTTAATTAATCGGTTCATGGATCATCCCTTCTCTTGTTATTCAACTGTTGACACTTTACTCACACCATTTGATACTGTTGATCACCTGCAAAGACTTGTTATTCAACCTGTCGACACTCCACTCATACTATTTGCACTTATCTGTTGACACTTTTAATTACCTGGAATTATCTGGCTATTATCTCTCTGCCTATATATTCTATGCCTGTGCACCTCCCTCCACTTCACCTGATAAAGGAGCAGCACTCTGAAAGCTTACGATTTTAAATAAACCTGTTGAACTATAACCTGGTGCCGTGTGACTTATGACTTTGTCCACCCTTGTCCAACACCGGCAAAGAATTAGGATGAGTAGCACTGATAGACAGAGGAAGCGGGAAGTGAGGAGGTTCAGAGAAAGGAAACAATAGATGAGGCTGCAGGTATGAGAAGTGATGTAAATGAATTCGCTTGACAATGCAGACTGAGAGGTGGTAAACTTCAGGGCATAGTTGATCTGCAACTGTAATCGCTTGGTGAGATTATAAAATTCCTTCCTGGACTTGATCCAACTCCTCATCACTAAGCTCCTGCTGCTCACTTCATGAATCATCCCCAGCAACACCTCCTTTGTGGTGGCTTCAGGCCTCTTTTCCCTGATACTGGGAATCATGGCCTTCTTCCCTGTCTTTCCTTCAGGGATACCTTGCTAAAATTTGACACAGTCTTTAACTACCATGATTCCATATACCATTTTCCATTTTACTCAACACTAAGAGCAATCAACAAAATTCCAAATGTTCTCTGCCGTTGCATTTGCAGGCCAGACTTTTAATAGCAGAGGTGAAATCTCATCATGTGAGTCCAGTTCCCACCTGATCCCAACTAGTGGACACCTGAAACTTAGGTGTGAATAGTTGCTGAGTCTCAATGGACATTCCCACATGATCCACAATATTGTACTATTGTTGTGCGCAGTTATCTCCTCAGTTGGCACTCCAATCCCATCTCTATCTTAAAAGAAATTTATATTTTCAAATTAAGCAAATTCCAACTTCATTTCAAAGGTGGCAGTCAAGGTATTTGTCATTTCTTCTAGTTGGGTCTGAATAATCACATTTTCCTTTAGGCTATACAATAATTTTAAGCCTTGTTTCACATTTTCAATGCTCTTTTCTTTTTGTGACTGTTATGCTCACACTTTAAATACACTGTCCATTCATGGTGTATTATCCAATGTCAAAGATGTTTTAAAAATGCATTCAATTTTCAAAATTAATGCAAAATCAGCAAATCCATGAAGCAAGACTAATGTAATTTTGAGAAGTATTTTGGGATGTATTTAATCATTTGTGACAGATACTTGATTCATGTCCAACATATTGCTTTATGTGAAGAACGATGATGCATTTCGACCAGATTTGGATGCAATTAACTGTGTTTGGAAGGACTTTGCAGTAATGTGCTTTTGAGCAGACACATCAGGAAAACTGGCATTTATTTGTACAATGGAACCACATAGTTGTATAGAACGCAGCCAAACACAAACTATTGCAAGTGAAATAGAATTTTGGAAGAAAACATAGAGTTTCATTACTGCAGACATGTAGCTATTATGACCTACAGAAATGTCATGTCTCAAGAATAACTAAATAGTTCAATTGCAGGAGACTTGAGTTGTATCTGTCAAATGGAGTATTCATTTCTTGTGAGCTGGCACATTCATTTATCTGTACACATTAATCATATGCTGCATGTGAAGTTGGATATTCTATTCATACAGTATCCTTAGCGTTCTACTAATTAGCAGAAAAGAACTTTCTAAAATGAGAGAAGCAAAAGCAGCGACAGTAATTATCCTATTAAATCATTGGGCCTCCATTTAGTTTTGTTACATGATGAGCAAGTTAATTAGACTGTTCTGAAACCTCTGGTATTTTACAGATAATATGCATGTTTGAAGTGCATTAAGGTGTCACAAATACAATGTCTCTTCATGTCATGTTCCTCTCGTGTGTTCTACAGACCTTGATGTTGCCACAGCCACTACCACTATACTTAGTTTAAAGTGTGATTTAACTAAAGATGACTAAACAACTTGATAGAGAAAGAAAACATTTTCTCTGTCAGAGAGTCCTACATAAGGGAAAAGAACCTTAAAATTAGAACTAGCCCATTCTGGGGTCGTGTCAAGAAGCACATTTTCATACAGTGTACACTCTCCTTCAGAAAGCTGTTGAGGTGAGGTCAGTTTCTAAACCAAAATCAATTAGTTTTTGTTATGAGTGGAATAGAAGTTCGTGGAAGGTGGGCAGATGTAGTTAAGATATAGAGCAGCCATGACAGAATTTAGGGACTGAATGGCTTGCTCTTGTTTCCATGTTCCTTCCTTGATTATTATTGATAGAAATCCTGCCTCTGGCAAAGACATTGTGTGCACTTCAGTCTCTTGTTTATTTGCAGAATCCAAAGACAAACTGTTTCTACCCTAAATTCTAGTCCTGTCTCTAATTCTGTGCCAGTTACACTTCGATCTGGATATATATTTGGGGTCCAACTTACATACTCCATCAAAAATTCTCACGATATATCAAACTTATAAAAAGCTAACCCGTAAATTATGGATTTAACTTAATAAAGGATTGTTTTAAATTATGTTTTTTTTTAACATTGAGTGCATTTACAAAGCTTAATGGGAAATAAATAGGGGAAATGGATCCGATAAAAGCTTTCACCTACCCCAGCGAATAAGCTGTCTGAGTGTGACTCTGAAGACGGAAGACAAAAGACAAAACGGTATCAATCTTCGTCTCCATAAACCAGTGAAGGCTGCCTGCGGTTTACTGAATGTTAGGCTCTGCTGGAGATAAAGAAAAAGCAACGTGACTGTCAGCTAGTCCATGATTACACTTCGAATAGAAATATCTACAGCAGCAAACCAGTCTTAAAGGTATCACTGAATGATGAGCTTTCAGACAGGCACTGATCCAGACATTCTGTTGGTAGTCACTGTATGATTGCTTTCTATTGCTCATTAAGCCTGCTACACTGGAAACTTGGAGAGCATATTAGCTATTTTTCTCAAAAAATAATTAAAATGGATTATTAGCAGTAATGGTTATGATTTGTGAAGTGTAATCTGCACTACATATATGATGTGACCCACACTCCAACACTCCACATATAATGTGACCAATACCCCATTTATAACGTATCCAACACTCCATATACAATGTGACCAAACTCCATTTAGAACGTAAAAACTGAAAGAACTGCGGATGCTGTAAATCAAGAACAAAAACTAAGTTGCTGGAAAAGCTCAGTAGGTCTGGCAGCATCTGTGAAGGAGAAAACAGAGTTAACGTTTCGGGTCCGGTGACCCTTCCTCAGAACTGATGGTGGCTGGGAAAATGTCAGTTTATATGCAGAAAATAGGGAGGTGGGCGAGGTAGGGAGTAAACGATAGGATAGAGCCCAAAGAGAGAGAAAGACAGTTGGACAGACAAAGGAGTTGCTAACGATCAGGCTGGGAGGGTGAATAGTTGTTAATGGACACTGTTAGTGACTAACAACACGGGGTGTGTAATGGCAGGCTATGTGGTAACAAGGCCTGGTGTGTGGGGTAGGGGGCTGGGACATGGGAGAGTTTAGGCCCTAAAATTATTGAACTCAATATTGAGTCCAGAGGGCTGTAGGGTCCCCAAGTGGAAAATGAGGTGTTGTTCCTCCAGCTTGCGCTGGGCTTCACTGGAACACTGCAGCAAGCCAGAGACAGAGATGTTGGCCAGGGAGCAGGGTGGTGCTTTAAAGTGGCAGGCAACAGGTATTTCAGGGTCTTTAATGCGAGCAGAATGTAGATGTTCTGCAAAGTGGTGGCCAAGTCTACGCTTTGGTTCCCCAATGTAGAGGAGACCACATTGTGAGCAACGAATGCAGTAGACTAGATTCTTGGAAGTGCAGGTGAAGTGTTGCTTCACCTGGAAGGTATGTTTGGGCCCTTGGATACTGGGGAGGGAGGAGGTAAATGGGCAGGTGTTGCACCTTCGCCAGTTACAGGGGAAGGTGCCGTAGCACTGTAGGAAGGTGTTGGGGGTGAAGGAAGTGTGGACCAGGGTATCCCAGAGGGAACGGTCCCTGCAGAAGGCGGACAAGGGAGGGGAGGGGAATATGAGACTGGTGGTGGCATCTCGCTGGAGGTGGCAGAAATGGCGTCTGATGATCATTTAGAATGTGATATACACTCCATTTATAACATATCCAAAACCTCATACATTATGTAACCAACATCCTATTCATAATGTAACCAACACTATAGGTGTGAAATTCATCTTTGTGGGTCAAAGAAGATGATGCTGCAGAAGCTCCCGGGAGTGCATCATCACTTTAGTTGCCTCCAGCTTGCCTCATGTTGGATACTGTGTTGAGAAGGGTGCCTGTGTGAGCAGCTGAAGTATGATAAGCAAGACACCCAACTTCCTTGTTGGCTAATTTGATGCATATTTTCCAAATATTGGATGAGCGAGATCCATTAAACTTGTACTCCTCAAAAACAGGCATTCAGCTAAAAAAAGGATTAGCATTAGTCATAGGGTCAGGCACCCAAATTGAAAGAGAGGCAATTTAGAATAACTTCTGCATTTTTAAGTTCTCTAGATGCTCTCTGCAGCATTTTATAGATGTAACAGTGAGTAGCTGTATATGATATGGTGTCACTGTTGATGAATGGATGACCTGCCCATACAAAGTTTTGTCCGCATTAATGGTGTATTTGGGGCTGTAGGATAACAGGAAAATGGAACAGAGGCTGCAAGAGGACTAATTCTGCACAATATCCCCAATCAATGAGAGGCTGGACTTCTCCAGTCTAACTGAGAGGGACAGGAACCTGTCTGGCAGGCCAAACAGTGCACACAGCAGCTCAGTGACGTATGCCCCATCAATATTTGCCTGTGAAAAACCCCAACAATGTTTTCAACTGTGTCACCTTTAGCAGAGTTTAACTGACTCTCTTGTTCTGGTGAACTAACAAATTAACTGCTGTTTTGTAAGACACAGTGGCATTAGTTTTGTCAACATTTGTAATTGAGACTTGTGAGGTTCTACAAACCAAAGATTTGATAATTCAAATTATACACAGAAAGTTTTGTTGTGTGCAAAGTGCAAAAGCTGCAGATGATTTTGTCCATTGCTGATTTATAAAATCGAATATATGAAATGTTTTGAAAGAAGCGTAAAAACACTTAAAATTACTTGAAACTGATACCCAAATGTGTTTAAAGGCTCTGCTTTCCTTTGAAGTCAAGTCAGGACTTTGAAGAAGTTTTATATTCATGAGAAGGAAGAATTTAATGGAGCCCATGGGAACCAACATTGATGGCAGTGCAGGTGAGAAAATTGGGTGAGAGCTCTTGCATCTAATTACAATGTTGGGCAATCTGTTCCTATGCAAGTTGGAACTGGGAAGAGCCTATCTCAAGACATCTGCAGGCCAGTTGTAGCATGTCACCTGGATTCATTAATGAAACACTCCAGAGCAATTATCTCTAAGCCCTCCAGAATTTAATAAGTGGCTCAGGTACTTAATAAGAGTTCCACAGTTCTCCCATTGCCTGCTGATGGCCACCCAGCGATTCCTGTCTGGTTTCTCTGCAGGCCTGTGGTCTCTCATTGTGAGGACTCAGTGCACTATTGAATCATACAGAAGAGAACAGGCCCTTGACCCACCATGTCTATGCCCACCAACAAACACCAAACTACACTAATCCCATTTACCTGCCCTTGGTCCACAGTCTATTATGCCCTGGCATTTTAAGTGCTCATCCAGATGCTTCATAAATGTTTTGAGGCATCAGCTTCCAGCATCCTCTCAGGCACCATGTTCCATGTTTTTATGACCCTCTGGGTGAAAAATCATTTCCTCAGATCTCCTCTAAATCACTTACTCCTTACCTTAAACGTGTGCCCTCCCATTTTAGATATGTTTGCCATGAGGAAAAGATTCTCATGATCTATCCTGTCTTTGTCTCTCATAATTTTGTATACCTCAATCAGATTCCCCGTCAGCCTCCTCTACTCCAGTAAAAACAAACCTAGCCTATATGGTCCATCCTCATAACTGAGACTTTTTATCATAGACAACATCCTGGTGAATCTCCTCTGCACCTTTTCCGGAACTATCGCAGCTTTCTGATAGTGTGGTGGCCAGAACTGCATACAATGTTCTATCTGTGGCCCACCCATTGCTCTATAAATTTTGGAGCAAGACTACCTAGCTCCTATATTCTATGCCCTGGCCAATGAAGGCAAGCATCCTATATGCCTTTTTCACCTCCTTGTCTATCTGTGCTCACACCTTCAGGGATTTATGGACTTATACTAAAGTCTACTTGTTCTTCAGTACTCCCTAAGGACATACTATTCATTGCGTATATCCTTCCCTTATTAGACCTCAGACAATGCATCACCTCACACTTATCGGGATTAAATTCTATCTGCCCAATTTGCTGATCAATATTGAATGTAGCCTGAGACCATGCTCCTCACTATCAACAGCACCAATTTTCATGTCATCCTCAAACTTACACCTTCTACGGGGTGATGCGGTGACCAGGGATCAGGAAAGAGGATGATTACTGAAAGACAACTCCCTTGTCTTTGCCTCCAACCTTTCTGTCCTTCTCATTCTAATAAAACCCAACTGACGATCCTCGTCTGGTACTATTCATCTCAATCCAAGGGTCCTTTGGAGCATTACTGGCAGAAGCCACCACTCCTGGAGCAGGACATGCTAGTATTCAGCAACAGGCTCCTATAATTCAGTGCAGCTTCCCCTTTAAGAGAGACCGACTACATATAAGAAAAGACTGGCTGCACCAAGTACATTCAGCACGTGCACACAGCTCCCCACCGAGTTCACAGACAGTTGACATGATTGGTGATTCTGAACACTGTAATACAATCAGGTTAATGAGATTTCAGCATCAAAGGTGCATGCTGCCTCCCTACACCTCAACCAGCCGAGGGAAGATTGTGAATTGTAGTGTAGATAAGTTCTAAGCCCATGTTTATAATATGGACAATACACTATTGATAATGAAATCAATGTCACATTTATCATCAACTTTAGTCAATACATTCAGAATGTGGAGATCAAAGGCAAGACCTGCATTTGCTGGCCATCCATGATTTCTCCATTATCTAAGATTACAAAGAAATCTTGATCAATTGGGTCAATGAGCTGTGAAGTGGCAAATGGAGTTTAATTTGGATAAATATGAGGTATTGCATTTTAGTAACACAAAGACAGAACTTATACAACTAATGTTAGGGCCCTGGGTCGTGTTGCAGAACAGAGAGACCTAAGGATTCAGGTACATAATTCTTTGAAATTTGCACTCTGTAGACAGAATGGTTAAGAAGGCTTTTAGCTTGCTTGTCTCCATTGCTCAGACCTCTGAGTATGGGATTTGGGACATTATGTTGAGGTTGTACAGGACGTTGGTGAAACCTCTTTTGGAGTACTGTGTCCAGTTTTGCTCCCCCTGTTATAGGAAAGATATTATTATACTGGAGAGTGTTCAGAGAAGATTTGCCAGAATGTTGCCGGGAATGGAGAATTTGATTTGTAAAAGTTGACTGGAAAGGTTAGGACCTTTTTTCACTGGAGTGTAGGAGGTTGAGGGGTGATCTCATAGAGGTTTATAAAATCATGAGGGACATAGATAAGGTGAATGACAAGTGTCTTTTCCCTACAGTGGGGGAGTTCAAATTGAGGGGGCATGTTTCTAAGGTGAGAGGAGAAAGATTTTAAAAGGGCATGAGGGACAACTTTTTTACATAGTGAGTTCTTCATATTTGGAATGAACTTCCAAGGAAGTGATGGATACAGGTACGGTTACAACAGTTAACAGATATTTGGATAAGTTCATGAACAGGAAATGTTTGGAGAGATATGGGCCAAGTGCAGGCAGGTGGGACTGGTTTGGTTTGGGAATATGGTCAGCATGGACTGGTTGGACCAAAGGGTCTGTTTCCATGCTGAATGACTGTATGACTCTGTGTCTGGTGAGCCTTCTTTTTGAACCACATGTATTGAAGATGATTCAATAATTCTTTGATCAGGGACTTCCAGGATGATTTTCCCCACAACAGTCAAGGAACAATGATACCTGTATAAATCTGGAAGTGAGACTATTAGCAGTGATATTACCATGTACCTGCTAAACTAGACCTTGGAGATGGTGAAGTCTTGTGATTAGGAGGAGCACCATCATAGTATTACCAATACTGTATTTATAGTGCAGTCCACACCCCATTCTGTTTATGACCAATACCTTTTTTCAGAATGTAATTAGCAACCAATTTGTAATTATTAAAAGCTTATATGATCTCCCTTAATCAGGACTCAAATCCTTAACTCAAGTTCAGCACTGAAATATCAACATCGGTTTGAAATATCCAAAATCTTAAACAGATTAATTGGTCCATTTCCACTTCTTTAACACTATTTACAATGTTAAGGGTTAACAGAGAAACAGCGTATCATTGCCTTACACAGCAAATATAAAACACTGAATATATTAAAACAGCAGCAACGTCAGCAGAATAGAGCAGGCAAAGGAACAGAGTGGGTATGGCCCCACTGTCACTCCACTGTGAGATTTCTAAACAAGGCTAATGTCTAGGGCCCCTCCACAGTCTTCAGGTAGTAGACTTCTGAATGGATTCTCTTGCTTTTGTCGCCATTAAATGGTTGAATGATTTGTCTCACACACTGTATGAGTTTTCATTAATCAGAGAAGTGCATCGTTCGATGCAGCTTACAAGCAATCAGGTCGCTGAGAGATATAGTGACATAGCAGTAATGACATCACTGCTGAAGGGCGATAAGGCCTTATCAGAATAGCAGCACGTTTTCACTATCATGACAATGAATAAATCAGACAGACGGAGTTTTTAAATGGGGATGAATTAATGCTTCCCCTTGAAATAACAATAAAAATTTAAATGTAAAACAACGGTCACGTCCATGCAATTTAGACTGAATGACAAGTTAGGCGGCTCAGATGTGCCTAAAGGACAAAGTAATGGAGATCATGACTGTCAGAAATAATTTACAGCAGCTAAAATGCTTTTCTCTCCAATGCCTGGTTCAGAACCTATTGTCATGTTGTACGTGACAGCTTTGGCACATGCTGATTGCTTGAACTTGTTCGATATTGGCTTGACTTCTTCAGTGTAACTTTCTGCAGGTTTATTAGGGGATATTTCAAATTAACCGGCTTCAAAATGCTCCCTCACAACCTCAGCCATTCACAAACGCTCTAACATGGACAATTGTTTCAGGGTATTTTCTTATTCCTTGAGTGATTACGTCAACTTTTAGTAGTCCAGCAGCAAGCTGTCTTATACTTAAGTTGGGAAAGGTTACCTTATTTCTCACTAACTGAAGAATATGACATCTCATTCACATGACTCACACGTCCTATCACACATACTAAAAGACAAAGATGAATATAAATAGTCATTTACTCAGTTTTAATTTTGTTACTGGCCTGATGTTTCTTAGTTGAAATACTACTTTGGCTGAAGTGAAGGACTTGAAGAAAACAAAGACTTGCCATCAGCGGCTTTGGCTTTCAGTTTATCTGCCCAGAGGTGGATTTCACAAATGAACTTGGAAACTGGAACAAATCCAGTATTTTGGCTGCTTGCTGGCTGACAGTTGTGATGGTTACTGATTTTTTTTTGTCTTAACCTTTGAAGCTTATTTACCCCAGAAATAACCTTTTGAAAAAATGTTTGGTCACATGATTATGAAGTTAACGCTTCTGAAGCTGCTGATTCTGGCAGGTAAGGACTGTGGTCTTTTCCCAGAAGACCATTGCTGGCATCTCATGATATTTGCCACTTCTATCAGTGTGTGCTACTGGATTTAGTTTGATAAAGATAGTTCACCAATCCTGCTCTGTCTTTGCTTTGACCTGGGCTCATCAAGTGATTACTAGTAGAAGTTATAAAACTCTACTGTATATAGAATAGAGGCAGTTGTCTTAAATAATAAGAACATTTATTGCATGATATGAACAAACATAATTACATTTGGTCAAGAATAATCTCTAGGCCCTCAGGAACTGGTACAGGTACATCTGCTCCCTCCAAAGGTTAGATTAGAACCCCTTGACTCTAACTCCAGATTGTGCATGGCATCAGTAGAATGAATGGAGTGAATATAACATGAATAATGACTCCTTCAGAAACATTACCTCGTACAACATCATCCCCCAAAATCTTTTTTCCCCATTGTTAATCCATTATGCAATTACGTATATAACTTAGTAATGTTTAACAATGGGCTGTTTCCTTCAAGTTTCTACCTTCAAAAATGCAGGTGTTTTCTATATTTCACACTTCTCTCAGAATCCATTGCCTTAAGACAGACAGAGTGGTAGCCATTTCGCTTGAGGACTGTATACCATTGTTCTGATCTGTAAATCATATTTCTGCTGAGCGATCATTTGAAAATGCAGAAAACGTTGTTATTTGTAGAAGTTATTGTTGATCCATTGTTTTACATGGAGGTGCCTTTATCTCCTGAATTTCCTTCCCAGGGGAATTCTTCTCTGATAACTTAGTTAGCAGCATCTGAACATCATTCAGGGGATCTTTAATCTTGCGGAATTCTTTTATATGTTCATAGAATGTAGGATTTCAATTTAGGCCAATATTTATTGCCCATCCCTAATTGCCCTGGACAAGATGATGGTGAGCTGCCTTCTTTAACCGTTGTGATCCTTGGATGTAGGAACACTCACAATTCTGTTAGGAAGAGATTTCCAGTATTTTGCCAGAGCAATAGTAAAGGAACAGTTATATAGTTACAAGTCAGACTGATGTGCAACCTGACGAAGATCTAACATGCATGTCATCATGCCTCTGGTGCTCTTGCCCTTCTAGATGATATAGGTGGTGGTTTTGAAAGGTACAGCCAGGTGAGCTTTTGGACGTTACTACGCTACATCTTGTAGAAAAGACACATTGCTGCCATTTCACTTCAGTGGTGAAGGGCATAAATGTTAAAGTGGTAGATGTGGTACCAATCAAGAGGCTGCTTTGTCCTGGGTCATGAGGAGACTCTTGAATGTTGTTGGAGTTGTACCAATCCTGCTAACTGGACAATATTCCATCACACTCTTCATTTGTCTATTGTAGGTGGTGGACAAATATTGAGGAGACACAAGGTGAGTTACTCACCTCAGAAATCCTACCCTCTGATTTTCTCTTACAACCACTGTATATGACTAATCCAGTTCAGTTTCTCATCACTTGTTATTACCAGGATGTTGACAGTAGGGTTTCAATGAATTGTAATATGATTTAATGTCAAGGAGCTATGATTAGATTCTCTCTTTTTGGAGATGTCCATTACCTAGCACTTGCGTGGCACAAATCTTGCTTGCCACCTATCAGCACAAACCTTTTCCTAACTTCTGTCGTGAGATAGAGATGTGATCATCACTGCCTCCACCAGTATTTATTGTCCATCCCTAGTTGCTCTTGAGAAGGTAGTGGTGAGCAGCCTTCTTGACTTCTTGCTGTTTATTTGCTGTAGGTAGACCCACAATGTTTTTGTGGGGGAGGTGGTGGAGCTCTAGGATTTTGACCCAGCAACACTGAGGGAACAGCAATATATTTCCAAATCGGGATGGTGAGTAGTATGGACCGAAACTGAAGGTGGTGGTGTTCTCATATACTTGTTAGTCTTGTCTTTCTAGTTGTTAGCAGCTGTAAGTTTTGAAGGTACTGTCCAAGGACCTTTGGTGAATTTCTGCAGTCTATCTTGTAGACAGTACATTCATCTACTCTTGAGTATCAGTGGTGGAGGGAGTAAATGTTTGCAGATGTGGTGCCAATCAGGCAGCTGATTTGCCCTGGTTGGTGTCAAGTTTCTTTGAGTTTTGTAAGAGCTGCACTCATGCAGGCAAGTGGGGAGTATTCCATCACACTCCTGACTTGTGCCTTGTAGATGGATGGACAGGCTTTGGGGAACCAAGAAGTGAGTTACTTTCTGCAGTATTCCTAGCCTCTGACTGGCTCTTGTGGTTATAGTATTTATATAGCAGGTCTAGTTCAATTTTTGGTCAATGGTAAATGTGACAGTGAAGGATTCAGTGACAGTAATGTCATTATATGTCAAGGAGCCTTAGTTTAATTCTCTATAATTGGAGGTCATCGTCTGTCCATTGTGTGGTATGAATGTTACTTGCCATTTGTTAGCTGAAATCTAGTTGTTGTCCGGGCATAGTTGTATTTGGATCTAATCTACTTCAGTGAGCATTGTGCAATCATCAGTGAACATCCCACTGCTGACCTTATGATGGAAGGAAGGTCATTGAAGTAGCAGCTGAAGATGGTTGGGCCGGAGTCACTACCCTGAGGAACACTACCCTGCAGATATGCCCTCGTTCATCATGGTAGACTGCTATCTATTGAAACAAATACTTTCTTCTTCGAAGTATCGTTGGTTTTTGAGTCAGGCAATCAAGTGGAAATGATACTTTTTTTAGCAGTATCCTGAAAACATACACAGGTTTCTTCTTCCTGACCATGTCCTGGATCTTTGGTCATAATTTGGCTTGCTTGAGTTATTGATCAGGCTGCAAGTCTTTAGTGATTCACTACTGTTGTTAGACTGGTGAAATAAACTTTTTCAGCCTCTCAGTAATAATCAGCACTATCTCTGGCATAGACTGATCTGTTGACTGAAGGTAATCAGTGAAAGATCTCTGAACGGGCTCAAGTGGGTGGGATTGTCATTCTTGTTTTCAGTGTTAGTTTCTTCCTAACATTTGATCTTTTGCAGTAATAAGCATCAGGAATGGCCAATAAATGCTGGCCTAGCCAGTGACATCTGCATTGCACAAATGAAATAAAATGACAGGAGTGTTTTCTAGATCTGCCAGTCTTTTACAATCACAGATTTCACAATGAGATATGAGCTCTTGAATCATTTTTTAAGATCTACGGTCGCTGAGTACACTTGATAATGCTTAGGTGTCTTTTGTGAATTCTTTCTAATATGTCTTTTGAAGAGATGGCTGAAATAACTGGTCTTTTGGCATACAACAGTGAATTGTCCATGATTGTGAAATGCTGTGTGTTCAAAGTACACACTCTCATCCAACTTGCTTTATTTTTAGTGTCCATGCTTCAGTCGCTAGACTAGTGAATAGCAGTATGGTCTTCACCATATTTCTTTTCTTGTCAATTTTGGTTAAGCTTTGAATGCAAAGTCTAAAGCCAACTTAATCTTATGACGCAAAAACAGAAATTACTAGAGAATCCCAACAAGTCTGCCAGTATCTGTGGAGAGAAAGCAGAGTCAATGCTTCAGGTCCAGTCACCCTTCTTCAGAACTGATTGTGGCTAGGAAAAGGTGATACATGTACTGAAGACAGGTGTTGGGTGGGAGCACAGGCATAAAATAGTTGGAAATGGAGTCCAGAGAAAGAGATAACTGCCATTGAGCAGACAAAGGGATAGATTATTGTGAGCTGGGGAGGAATTAAAGCTGATAATGGGACCATTAGTGAGTGAAAATGAGTTGGCTGTGATGAAAGCAGCCCAAGTGATGATAAGGTCAGGGGTGTGTGGTGGTTAAAGGAAATAGAAGATGGTGTTCAGCTTCCAAAATTATTGAATGTGACATTGTGTCCTGAAGGCTGCAGGGTCCCAAACCGAAAATGAGATGCTGTTCTTTTGGCTTGTGCTAGGCTTTGCTGGAACACTGCAGCAAGCCTGAGACAGAGATGTTGGCCAGGGAATATGGTGGAGTGTTGAAGGTGCCATGGGGGTGAGGGGAGGTGTTGGGATTGGGGGAGGAGTGAACCAAGGTGTCCAGAGGGAATGATCCCTGCAGAAGGCTGTAAAGGGGGGGGTGGGGCATATATATCTGGTAGTGGCATCCCACTGAAGTTGGCAGAAATGGCGGTTAGTGATTCTTTTTTGGATGCTGGTGGAATGGAAAGTATGGAGTGGGGGGCCCCATCAGTGCTGTGGGAGAGGAAAGAAAGGGTGAGGGCAGAAGTGTTGGAAATGGATTGTACACAACTGAGGGTCCTGTCAACCGCAGTGGTGGGAAATCTTCAGTTGTGGAAAAGGTGAGGCATTTTGGAGGTCGCACCCCCATCCCCTCTCCATGGAAGGTAGTATCATCAAAATAGATGCAACAAAGACTGGGAGCATGGAATAAAATGTTTAAAGGAAGCAGGATGTGAAGATGTATAGTCAAGATAGCTGTGGAGTTGGTGGGTTTGTAGTGGATATTGGTGGCCAGCCTATTGCCAGAAATGTGAACTGAGACGTTGAGAAGGGAAGGGAGGAGTCAGAGATGGACCAGGTGACGGTGAGAGCAGGGAGGACACTGAAGCGAAATTGATAAACTTTTCCAATTTCAGATGAGAGAGGGAAGTGATGTACTGGAGAAAGAATGTGGGGAGAGATCTGAGTACGATTGAAAGAAGGAATGTTCCACATACTCCACAAAGAGACAAGCATAATTGGGGCCAATGGAGGGAATAAGAAACTTCCGTCTTTTCCTTTGACACATAAATGGCTGCAAACTATAACAAGTCAGGGATACCACACCTGTCTAGAACCGTCTTCCCTTTCCTTTCCTTTCCTATTTCCAACCCTTTCCCTAACTCCTCCTCCTGTTGTGCACTCACTATCCCTTCTGACCTTGCAATCTCTGATACTGAACATCCTGTATGCAGCAAAAGTTTTATCCCTCTACACTCCCCATCTCAATGAATTTTGGGCAAGGCATAATCTTGAACTCTTTTTTCATCACCTTCATCTCTGTGCCCATTTCTTTGGACATCCCACAGACCACTTTACCCAGTTCCAACACTCTCCTTCCACATGGATACTACCCTCTGCCTTTTTACCTGCGCTTAGAATGTTCTTTGAGAGCCAGTGACATGACATTGGTCACTTTAATTTCTCTACCCCACCTCTCCACCCATTCAAACCTATATCCCTCTGAACTGACTGCACTTTGTGCTGTCAGATCCAACCCTGACTTTGTCATCAAGCCTGCCAAAAAGGGTTGTGCAGTTATCGACTGGCTTCCTGCACTCAATATTGTGGAGGCAGAGCATAGGTTCTTGGCCACCTCCTCTTATCTCTCCCAGATCATGACCCCACCATAGAATAGCAGGCTGTTGTGTCCATGACAGTCATTAATCTCATTTTATCTGGCAATCTCCCCACCACTGCTGGTACACTCCCAAGTTGTAAACTTTGTCCTTTTCTGCCACATTTTGATGGTAATTTCCTTATTGTTCTCTTGTCTCATCCTCTTTCTTTAAGCAGCCATGTGATACTTTCTCCCCAACCTTTAGTTTGAAAGTCATCTCTTCTATCCTAGTTACAAAACTCACCAGAGCACTTTTTGTAGCGTGGTTCAGGTAAAGACTACCACAAAAACAACGATCCAACTTTCTTCTGTACTGGTGCTTGATTAAACTATGAGTTGAGATGCATTTCTCCCACACTAATCTTTAGATCATAAGTCCATAAGAAATGAGAACAAGCGTAGGCCCTTTGGCCTCTCGAGCCTGCGCTAACATTCAATAGGATCATGGATGATCTGAAACTCCTCACGTTCACTTTCCTGCCCTTTCCCCATAACCCTTGATTCTGCTAATGATCAAGAATCTATCTATCTCAACATTAAATATACAAAAGGACTTTGCTCCCACAGTTCTCAATGGCAGGAATTTTAAAGACTCAAGTAGAAGAATTCTTCCTCATTTCAGTCTTAAATTGCAACCCCTTAATTCTGAGATTATGCCCTTTGGTTCTAGACAATCCCATGAGGAAAAACATCCTCTCAACATTTACCCTACTAAGCCCCTTAAGAATTCTATTCGTTTTGATGAAATCACCTCTCATTCTTCTGAACTCGAATGACTAGCATTCTGACCTGTTTAGCCTTTGTTGTTAAGACAATCCCTCCATACCAGGGATCATCCTAGTGAACCTTCTCTTAACTGTTTCTAATGAAATGACATCTTTC
This sequence comes from Rhincodon typus, assembly GCF_021869965.1. Taxonomy (NCBI): domain Eukaryota; kingdom Metazoa; phylum Chordata; class Chondrichthyes; order Orectolobiformes; family Rhincodontidae; genus Rhincodon; species Rhincodon typus. The sequence continues at coordinate 45,217,684 of NC_063350.1, read as the reverse complement.
TGTGAAAAACGAGACCAAAACTACTCACAGTACTTCAGATGTGGTCTCACCAGCACCTTGTACAGTTGCAGTAAAACTTCCTCACTCTTACTCCAACCCCTTTGAAATAAGGGGCAACATGCCATTAGCTTTACTGATTGCCTGTTGCGTTGTTGTGCTAGCTTTCTGTGTTTCATGCATGTGTACCTCGAAGTCCTTTTGTGTTGCAGCTTTCTGCAGTTTTTCTCCATTTAAACAGTATTGTTCTTTTGCTTTCCCTTCCAAAATGAACAAGGTCACAGTTTTCCATATTACACTCCATTTGCCAACTTTTTGCCCACTTACTTAACCTATAAATATCTCTCTGTAACCTGTTTGCATCCCCCTCATAACTTGTCTTTCCATCTACTTTTCTGCAGATTTGGCTGCAGGACATCCACTTCCTTCCTCCAATTCATTAATATATATTGTAAACAGTTGTGGTTCCAGCACTGATCTCTGTGGAACCCCACTGATCATAGGTCGCCATCCTGTAAAAGAACCCCTTATCCCCACTTGCTCTTTCCTGCCTATGAGCCAATTGTCTATCCATGCCAATATACTATCTCCAATACCTTGGGTTCTTGTGACTTAACCTTTTGTGAGGCACCTTGTCAACGCCTTCTTGAAGTCCAAGTACAACACATCTAGTGGTTACCCTCTATCCGCTCTGTTTAAGACTTCCTCGAAAACCTCCAATAAATTTCAGACATGATTTCCCCTTCATGAAACCGTACTGAATATGTTTGATTAAATTATGATTTTCCAAATGTTCTATAATTACTTCCTTACTAATTGATTCTAATATTTTTCCAACAACAGATGTCAGGCTAATTGGCCGATAATTAGTGAATTTTGCCTTCCTCCCCTTTTGAATAGGAGTGTCACCTTGACAGTTTTCCAATCCTCTGGGTACCTCTCCAGAATCCAAAGATTTTTGGAAAGTTACAACTAATACATCCACTGTCTTTGTATGTTTCAGACATGCATTTGATTCTCTAACCTAATGCACTCTACTCTGATTTGCATGTGTCTCAGATAATTATCTAGAGGTTATTAACTTTGAGGTTATGCTTTCTAATTTACCATCATCATGTCCATACTCCCCAAACAGAATTCCTCTCCTAGTCGTATCTATGTCATTATATCCACGCGGTCCACGACAACTGAATTCTACTCACCCCTCACCTCACTCCCCATTCTGCAAGATCCCCTTCAGCTTTGTGCAAATATCCCAAATTCTGTCACTGGGCAGCAAATACAGTCTCTGGACAATAACCCTGGGCTGCAGACAATTATGTCTATCCACCTGACTGTATCATCATCTGTTAGCCCCGGTAACATACCCTGCTCAAATGGCTTCCTGTACCATGGTGGAATGGTCATCCATCCTGCAGCCCCATTCTCATTTATGCAGACTGCAGGAAGTTCAAAACTGTCAGATATTGCAAGAGCTGAGTGTCCTCCTCTCCTACCTTCTCACTTCCCATACCTTTTTCACTGGTTCAACACATCCTTCTATTCCTGATTATGCAACAAATCAGATAGTCCTACCCTGAAGAAAATGACAGCCACCAGGAATGAAGTATTCAGGTACATTCCCTCCCTATTTTGTCATCATATCTACTTCTCAATGAATCTGACCTGACGTTAATCCAGCTGCAAACATTTGCTGCGGATGTTTTTGCCTTAGATCTGCCTTTCTTTTAATCCTTGCATCTGTCTAACATTCTGCAGCTGTCACACGTCACCTGCTCTGCCATATTTACAGCATTTCATTAATTAACTTGTTGACCGAATTATAATTAATTTCTCTAGTTGTGCTTTGCTTATATCCTAAACATTGCAATAAATATTCAACTTACCCCAATTGAGATTCCCTCATTAAGGTATATAGGAAATATTCATCAGCCAATCTAATAAGCTTTATTAATATTAGTAAATATTAAAACTCATAATGAAACCTTAAAATTACTAAAATTAATCAAGTTCTGAAGGAAAAATGAGATAATTATTCATCAAACAATCACGTACTTATTTTGCTGTGACTTCACCCTTTGATTTTTCTCAGAATGCAGTTGGTTTGCTCTCAAGCCACTGACTGGTCTGAACTGGGCTGGATTTTTACTTATTCAGTCACAGGATGAGGATGCCACTGGCTAGGCCAGTGTTAATTGTCCATTTCTAATTGCCCAGAAGGCAATTAACAGTCAACCACATCACAATGGACCAGTATTCACATGTAGGCCAGACCAGGTAAGGATGGCAATTTCCTTCCTGAAAGGACATTAGTGAAGCAGATGGGTTTTTCTGACAATCGACAATGGATTCATGGGCGGCCTTAAACCCCTAACTCCAAATTTATTTTGTATATTGAATTCAAATTCAATCATCTGCTGAGGCAGGATTCAAACCTGAATATTACCTGGGTCTTTGGATTAAAAGTCCAGCGATAGTACCAATAGGCCATTGCCTCTCCTTGCTGTATCTTGAGCCTTTGGATTACTTACTTCACAATGCATCTGCTTGTCTTTATACATCGATAGCAGCGGTAGCAGGTAGGGTTGTTCAGGTATCTGGGCCCACCCACTCCTGATTAACAGGCCAGCCGTATCTTTCTTTTTTTTTATTATTTCATTTATCTTTCCTACCAAACCTCATCTTATCTTCTTTCTGCGACTATGGTGAATGAAGGTGGTTGCAAGAGACTGTTGCAGTGGCGTGGCAGATCCGGTCTGTTCCTCCTGGCCATGGCAGTGATGGTGCAGCTTCTGCAGACGTTACAGGTGGCGGGCCTGGTCCGTCCCACCTTGCTATGGCAGTGATGCAATGGCTTCGGCGATGGCGTCATGGAGCCCCTTCACAGCCCCAGGGGACATGAAGGGAACAAAAAAATTAACTTTGTCTTAATTACTTCATTTTTTTATGTTTTCTGTAATTAAAATGGTGATGGTAAATGGCGATTTAAACACTTTTTATTGTACTTTCCTAAATACAAGTCACAATAAAGTACTATTGTATTCTATGTCAGCTGGCTTTTATTGTGTTGATTTCCAGTGTCATTGGTTGGGTTTCTCAGTGGTGTCATTAGCTGAGTTAGGAGTTTGTTTCGCTCGCGTGTTCACAGCATTTACACTACTGGAACTGCTGCTGGTTAAAAGTACGAAGCCAGCTCCCCACATGTCTGGTACACATCTGCATCCATGTTTCTCTCATGGTTGCCATGTGCTGCATATTGGTGGGATGGAACCCCTTGCTGTTGATGAAGTCTCCTGGTTTACCCAGAGGGATTGGATTGTGCAGATAGCTACACATGCTGTTCATGGTGTGTCGTGACAGTGGGAAACCAGTAAGAGACACAAACTGAAACACGCCCGAAACTGTGACTCTACAAGAGCTAAAGTAAAATATCCTGCTCGTGCTGGAAATTTTAAACCAAAACAAAAGCTGCTGGAAATGTCCTGCAAGTTATGAAGCAACTGTCCAGAAAAAAATGGATTAAAGTTTCAGCTCAATAATCTTCCACCATCCTTAGGAAAGTAGAAACCTCTGAAACAAATGCACATGTGGCAAAAGGAGCCAGGGATGGAACATAACTGAAGGATGGTGATAGAAGATAAGTGAGATTACAGGGGAAAAAAATAAATGGCAACAGTGTCAAGCAAAAAGGGACAATGGGACAGGAACCAAAAGATGCGTCAAGAAAGTATGTGCATAGGAAAGCAGCATTACCAATAGCAGCTGTCCAAAAACAAAACCAAAAATGCAATACAAAATGGGGACAGTTGTTATGATCTCCCCTCTGTCTATCTTATTACACAGTAATACCTCTTCCCTGCTTCCCTCCATCTGAAATGGACCCCTTGCTGACATACCCTTTTCTGCAGCTCCCCTTGTTATTACTCCCCTTTCTGCAGCACTCCTATATAGTCTCTTCCCTCTCTCAACAACACTCTGTACTGCTAGTTCTTCATTATTCCCCTCCCTACCATTTCCCTCTCTGCTGCACCCATGTCTGCTGCTCTCCTGTCTTCTTATCATCTGCAGGTCTCTACATAGCAACTCGTATAGCAGCTGATGGTAGCCCTGTTCTTTGTCTGAGGTCCAGTCACTAGCAGCTGTAACACACCCTTAAAATCCAAATTTTAAAATGGCCAAAGAGGAGAAAAATAACCTCTCCTTAAAAGCATTTGCAGCAACCCTTCCCTTGTATAGCAAGACAGCTGCAAGCAGTAAGTACTAATTACTGTATGTTCATCACTTTTAATGAGTGTTATTATGATAATGGTGAAGACTATCAAATTTTAACTTCAGTCATCTGATTGTTATACCTGAGACCTCTTAGAGGCCAAAATGCTTTTTTTTTTCTTAAAATGGACGATCAGTGTTTAAAATGGTTGCCATGATCACCTGACCAGAGGTTTAGGCAAATTTATGGCACCCATGTAGAATAAACAAAATTGATTGCACTGAAATCAAAATAGACACCAAAACCAAAAACAAAATCTGAATCAGTATTAAGAAACTCATTTCTTCTGTTTAATTTGTACTTGTATAGTAATTTAAATATTGGGATGGAAGGCTTACCTGCAATTATTCAGCTTTAAAAAACGATGAAGCCAGGCTCAGCAGTACATATTGAAATACATTTCAATAGTTGCTCGGCAGAAAAGAGCGGAACAGAGAAAAGAATAAAATATAATTGTTTGAACTAGAAAAGAAGTCTCTCCTCATCTCCACATTTCTTTTATTACTTCAGAAGACAGCAAATGATGATGGCAAGAAGATAGTAATAGCAAATTGTGGAAACCACCATTCACTGAGAACTTGAATATATCTACAAATTTCACCATTTCTGGGGAATTCAGTTAACAATTAAACAACTCTAGTCTCAAGTTAAAGTCTAACACTTTACCAACCCAAAAATCTTTAAAGACATAAGACATAGGAACAGAAATAGGCCATTTGACTCATCCAGTCTGTTCCACTGTTCGATCATGGCTGATATGCTTCTCAAACCCATTCTCCTACCTTTTCCCTGTAACCCTTGATCCCCTTACTAAGCAAGAACATATCAATCTTTGTCTAAAATACACTCAGTGACTTGCCCCCCCACACCCCACCCCCACCCCATAAACTTCTATGACAATGAGTTGCACAGATTAACCAGCCTCTGGCTGAAGAAATTCCCCCTCATCTCATTTTCAAAGGGTTATCCCATCATTCTGAGGCTGTGCCCTTGCGTCCCAGTCTCTCCTACTAGTAGAAACATCTTCTCCACGTCCACTCTACATAAATGATTTGAAGGAAAATGTAGCTGGTTGAATTAGTAAGTTTGTGGACGATACAAAGTTTCATGGAGTTGCTAATATTGAGGAGGATTGTCAGAGGATACAGCAAGATATAGATCAGTTGGAGGCATGGGCAGAAAAATGGCAGATGGAGTTTAATCCAGACAAATGCAAGGTGATGTATTTTGGAAGGTCAAGTACAGGGGGAAAATTAAACAGCAAATGGCAGAACCCTTAGAAATATTGACATGCAGAGGGATCTGAGGTCACATATCACTGAAGGTAGCAGTGCAGGTAGATAAAGTAGTAAAAAAGGCCTATGGCATGCTTGCCTTCATTGAAAGGGGCATTGAGTATAAGGATAAACAAGTTACTCTGCAGCATTATAGAACTTTATTTAAGCCACACTTGGAATATTGAGTACAGTTCTAGGCACCACACTATCAGAGGATGTGGATGCTTTGGACAGGGTACAGAAGAGATTTACCAGGATGTTGCCTGGTATGGGGGATTTTACCTGTGAAGAAAGGTTGGATAAGACTGTGTTTGTTTTCACTGGAACGTAGAAGGATAAGGGGTGATCTGATAGAAATTTACGAGATTGTGAATGGCATGGATAGAGTGGAAAATATGATGCTTTTTCCCAGGTGAACGGGTCAATTATTAGGGGACACAGCTTCGAGGTGTGGGCGAGGAAGTTTAAAAGACATGTACTAGGAACGTTTTTCACACAAAAGGTGGTGAATGCCTGGAACACGCTACCAGAGGAGGTGGTGGAAGCAAACACAACAGCAGCATTCAACAAACACCTGGATGAATACATGAATAGGAAGGGAATAGAGGGATACGGATCCTGTAAGTGAAGACAGTTTTAGTATGGAAGGGTAAAATGTGTCAGTACAAGCTTGGAGGGCCGAAGAGCCTGTTCCTGTGTTGTATTGTTCCTTGTTCTTGTACTTTATTCAGGCCTCTCAGTATTCTGTAAGTTTCAACGAAATCTCTCTTTATCCTTTTAAACACCATTGAGTACAGACCCAGGGTCCTCAACCATTCCTCAAATGACACGTCTTTCATTTCAGCATCATTCTTGTGAATGTCCTTTGGACTCCTTCCAATGCCAGCACATTCTTCCTTAAATATGAGGCCTAAAACTGCAGTTTGACCAGAGCCTTATACACCATCAGCAGTACATCTTATATTCTAGACTTGATATGAATGCTAACTTTGTATTTGCCTTCCTAACTGCCAATTGAATCTGCATTGTTAACCTTAAGAAAATCCTGAGCTAGAACTCCTAAATTTCTTTGTGCTTCAAATTTCCGAAGCCTTTCCCAACTTAGAAAATAGTCTATGCCTCTATTCTTCCAACCAAAGTGCATAATGGTACAGCCTTTATGATTTCTGACTGTATCAGACTCTCTCTCTTTTAAAATTATCGCCTATGTTGGTGCATGTGTTTGATGTTGCATTTTATGACTTTTTTTCTGGGGGTTAGTAGGTTAATAAACTTCTCCTTTCCTTTCACCCAAGAAAATCTTGTATTTGGGTCACTCATTCCAATCTTGTTAGCTACTATTTTAATTGGTATGTAAAAGCTGTATGCTAAAAACAAAATAAAAATACTTGTTGCAAATAAGTGAGAGGAGATTTGAGAGAGGGGAACTGTACCTCACCTGGGCCCTAACAGTCCCTTGAATTGCCATTCATTTCTTGCATTGGTTCCAATAGTAAGCTTCAGGCAACTCAGGGAACATGTGCATACGTCATTCATTGGAATTGTAATGTTAGTGCAGCTGAGTAATTACAAACTATACTTTTCAGGGAACATACATGCAATGTCAAAAGGCCTGCATTAACCCAGAAGATGCTCCATTGAAACCAGCTTATGGATCCAAGTACAATTTCACCAATGTGAATCCTTCAAGTACACACAGACTAGGAACTGCTCCATGAATCCCTCATCCAAACTATTGGTCCCGCTCAGAATTTCTGCTGCCTGAAAATCAGCTGATGTCGCCTTTGGATTTCAGGTTACAACATGTCAGGAATCAGCTGTGATGCTGCTGCAGTTGACTAGATGGCCAAACTCATTTCTTGAGTGATGACCACTTGAACAATATGCCAAGGCCTTCCTGGACACTTCGAAATACATCCCAGTACATCCATGGGTAGAGAGACAATAGTTATCACTTTAGTTATGATCAGTGTTACTGGGAGGAGAAGAAAAGGAACTTGCATTTATTTAGCAACAGTCATGACCTCAGAGAATCTCAATTTGTTTTACAGTAAACTAGATAATTTTTAAGTACAGTCAATATTATAAATGGCTGTTAATCTATGTCCTGCAAAAGTTCCACAAACAGCAAATGAGCAAATTGTTTGTTTTAAATATTGGCTGCAGAATTAGTTTCTGCTGGCACTTTGTGGGAATTCCTCAGACTCGCTTTGATCGTGACATAGAACCCACTGTCCATCTAATATGTGCATGTAAGTGATGTGTCATTGTTGCTTGTATGGGTGTTTTATGCAAAATAGTACAGCACGTCTAGGTCTATTATACCAATGAACTCTCTCAGGATAATACCTTCTGCTGTCTTATTCTCCAAATGTTTGGTAATATGTAACCGCAGGGAATTCTCATTGGTACAGCATCCGGAGTCGAACCAAAATAGAGATATCATGGCGACAAGTTGTGGGGTATTCTAGAAAGCTTCTTCTCAATGCAAAGTGTATTGTTACACACAGACAGCAGGATTGTAACCAGCAGGCACGACACATGCAAACACAGCAAGACGCTAATGCCTCACAGACCTTGGCAGAATGTTACAGGAGAGCACTCAAGCACATTGGCTGCTTGATCCTAATCAGCACTCAGCTGTAAAGCTGGCAGATTGAAGCAAAGTGAGATGTGCCAGCTCAAAAGAGTTGAGAGCTGATTAGAGCTGAACTCTGGGAAGTGGAATACAGACTAACTCAGCAGGCTAAATTGCAGACTGCAGTGAAGCAAACTTCTGATAGTTTCTCATTAACAGTTTGCCACTGCTGGCTGCTCTTGCTTCACACTCAGTAATGATGGACAGTGGATGCAGAGCAGTGAGTTTCCACTTGGAGTATCTGAAAGATAACACCAAAATTTGAAAACTGTTCCTTCCCCTTTAAGCAGATGAACAATTATGCATGTTTTTTTTTCTGATACATTGCCAGACCCAGCAGATGATCACAACTATGATCTAAAACAACACTTGCAAATTTATTTCTTAGCTGAGCAAAACATGGGTTTGAAGGGAAATTATAAGTCAAGAAAAACACAAATGATAGACAAACAAACTGGTTTGCCTCTGTGTATACAAATGTATGTACAGTGATTAGAATGCAGCTGCTGTCAGGGCATTCATAAGCAAGTTAGTGAAAGAAATTTCAAAGGGATCCTGAAGGCAGTTTAATGAAGTTATTGGATACTGCCTGGGAAACTGAGACGCCATAAACAGAAATACAACAGGGCCACGGCCTCCTGGCTGAAGCTCCCATAAAGTATAATGCAGTGAAACAAGGCAAGATGCACAGGCTCACTGTCTTTTAAGCTAGGTATCACCGGTAGTGATGACTCACATATCACTATCTGTCCATTAGAGGGTGTTACAGAGAATGCAACCATTTACAACAAAAATCCAAAGTACTGTGGATGCTGGAAATTAGAAACAAAATCAGAAATTGCTGGAAAACTCAACAGGTCAAGCAACATCTGTGGAGAGAGCAAACGTTTTGGGTTCAGTGACCCTTCTTCAGAGTTGAACCATTTTGTTTTGCTGAAAAAAATGCGAATTGTGAAAGTGTACTCATCCATCTGTCATGGAGTATGGTCTCAACAAAATCACATCTGCGATGAATAAGAATTGTTGTTTTTAACTGCATTTGGTTGACTCTTGTAGTTAATTGAAAGTATGAGGCAGATTATTGTACTAAAAAGAAAGGTAAAAAACAATGCCACTTATGGATGACTGTTGTGTGGAAAGGAAGGTCATGCTGATTGTGGTGCTATTGCCAGATACTGTCAACTATAACTTACAAAATAAGAGGCTGTTTACTTAACCTGTTAAAATTTTTGACTGTTAGTTTTTGGAATCCGATAATTTTGGAATAATTTTTAAAATGAACTAACACCTGGCATTTCAATGTAGCCTGAAAAAATATCGACAAACATCTGTCACAAACACAATTTGTGAGTTAGTTTAATGAGTAGCTTGTAGGATTTGCCAACTCCATAAACAGAAACAGCTTTTTTGGCACTGATTAGTTTTGGGATTTGGCCAACAACATGCATTGATCTTGATTAAATACTGAATAATCCAGCTTCTGCTGTACTGATGTTTTGCTTACCAAAGTAAACAGTAGATAAAAAGACTTAAAAATCTTATTGACACTAAAGATCATATTGTTTTTTTTTCTGGAATAGTGCACTTTCATCATTTTGTTTCTGTAGTTTGATTGATTACCATTTTCAATGAGGGAAATTTTCCTGAAGGCAGTGTTGCCATTTGGGGTAAACAATCAAGAAATCAACCAATCTAAGTGCACAATATTACTCTTTCTTAAGTCATCATATAAACAGTGAGATGTTCAATATTTTGGATGAGAATTACACAATGCCTGAGTGTAAAAGCCCCATAAAAAATAAACATCTTTTTGGCGTGTAAATGTTTTCTCTTGAGAAATCAGTTAGGTTCATTCATATTGTTACCTGAACACTAGATGCCCTTCTCCGACAACTGAGTGTGTTTAAGTAACATCAGGCCTCCAGTACAGAAGTGGGTTACTCACCAGCTCTTCCACTGATGAGGGGATCCAGATACTGCTGAAATTAATTTCCATCCGTTGGATTGGTAATAACTGAAGAAATGGAAGTTGAAGAAAGTGGACTGCCAAAACTGGAATATTAACAATTGCTGAAACAAGTATTGAATCTCAGAAACAACACTGAGAAACATAAATGGATAACAGAAGAAGTCCTTAAATTAAGCAACACCTCATATTCTTAGTTACTATATAGGAAGCTGATTTATGTTCGTTTTTCATTTCTTAATTAAGAAACAAAACTTAAAGCTCAGGGAGGTAAGAACAACTGATTAGTGTTAGACAATTAGGCCAAAAGAGATGAAGCACGTGGACGAAGACAGAATATGGAACATCCAAGTGAAGTTTACAAACTTACATCATGGAAGACAACAACTATCAATCAATTCAGGTCAAATATACAAGCAATAAGCCTTGGAAAAATATTTTGAAGATTTGTACAATGTACAAAGCTCAATAGATGAACTGATTCTGGTAATACTGTCCTGTTCAAGAGAAAGGAGCTGACACTAGATTTCTTGGAAGGTAAAGTAATGATTTCTATTTATAGTTTACAAAGACAAATGTTAAATGCTAGAGTAAGCCAGTTGGCCCCTTGAGCCTTTTCTGCTGCTCAATAAGATCATGGCTGATTTGATTGTGACGAAAGTCATATTCCTGGTTACCCCTGATAACCTTTGACGCTGTAAATGTTAGTCAGAAATCATCTGCTTCTGCCTTTAAAATATTCAATGACCTGCCTCCGCCCTTGTCTGAGGAAGGAAGTTCCAACGACTCATGACCATTTGAAAGAAAATAATTCTACTAATTTCTATCTTAATGGGAGATTTCTTATTTTGTTGATTGTTTTTAAACTGTGTACTCTAGTTGTCTCCATCAAAAGAACAAAACATCCATTCAGCATCTATATTATTAAATCTTCTTAATAATTATCAAGGTGGGGTAGCTATGGTAAATGCAGGGATATGGGAATAGGGTATGGGGTTTAGGTGGAATGCTGTTCATAGGGTCGGTGCAGATTCGATGGACCAAATGGCCTCTTTCTGCATTGTAGAGATTCTATAATCTACTGTTTTAGCAGCCACTTCTTTTAAGACCCTGGATTGAGTCCATTGAGACCTTGAGACTTGTCTGTTTTTAGTTCTAATAACCTGCAGTGCCCTTTAACAGAATGGTTCAATTCTGAAGAAGAGTCAACAGACCTGAAACGTTAACTCTGATTTCTCTTCATGGATGTTGACAAACCTGCTGAGTTTTCTCAGAAATCTCTCTTTTTGTTTCTGATTTCCAGCATTTGCAGTTCTTTGTTTTAACTGTAAGATTCAAGCGAAGTTGACAAACTTACATTGTGAAAAACAACAACTATCAGGCAATTCAGTTTAAATTTACAAGTAACAAACATTGGAAAAATATCTTGAAGATATGTACAATGTGCAAAACTCAATAAATGTTTTTTATAGAAATATCTGAAAAGCAATTAAAAGAACAAATTGAGAAGGACTGTCAGGAGATTAAAAAATATCCAATTAAGGAAAGCTGATGGAAAGATTGTTCAAAAATAATCAAGGGATTCATATCCCTTCTACATTTGTACATTGTATGACCTAGCTTCTTTTTCCAGTTATGAGTTAATTTTCTGATTTTCTACCTATTGTAAAGTCAAACAATTCATAAGTCCTTGCAATTTAAACTCTACATCTTCAATTGATCTATCTAGCAGCGTTTTTCAATTGACGTTCAGTGCATTGAGTATAGCAGTTGGGAGGTCACGTTGCAGCTGTACAGGACATTGGTTAGGTCACTTTTAGAATACTGCATGCAATTCTGGTCTGCCTGCTATAGGAAGGATGTTGTGAAACTTGAAAGGGTTCAGAAAAAAATTACAGATATGTTGCCAGGATTGAAGGGTTTGAGCTGTAGAGAGAGGCTGGGGATATTTTCCCTAGGGTGTCAAAGGCTAAGGGGTGACCTTATAGAGGTTTATAAAATCATGAGGGGCATGAATAGGGTGAATAGTCAAGGTCTTTTCCCCAAGGTAAGGGAATCCAAAACTAGGGGGCATTGGTTTAAGGTAAGAGGGGAAAGATTTAAAAGGGACCTAAGGGGCAACTTTTTCACATAGAGGGTGGTACGTGTATGAAATAAGCTGCCAGAGGAGGTGGTAGAGGCTGGTACAATTGCAACACTTAAAAGGCATCTGGATGGGTATATGAACCGGAAAGGTTTAGAGAGATATGAGTCAAATGCTGGCCAATGGGACTAGATAAATTTAGGTATCTTGTTGGCATGACCAAGTTGAACCAAAGAGTCTGTTTCCATGCTGTACAGCTCTATGACTCTATGATTCTATGACAGTCATCCATTGGAGTTCCATGATTGGTAAAGCATTTGAATTTATTATTGTCTGTGCTGCTGCTTCCCTTTGTGACATTATGTAACTGATGAATTTTGTAGACAAACAAGAGTCAATGAACTTACCAAGCCTGTCACAGACCAAGCATGTGTTGATAAGCTGCAAAGAGCCTTTTGTAGAGGAGTTAACATCTTGGCTTTTTTTTTATTACAATGAGGATTATAGCTGGACTGTGATAACATGCTTCCTATGTGCAATAGTGTTGAAAATAAAAAAGGTTGGAGAAGGTGAACAGGGTTTATTTATTGGAGGCTGCAGAGCATGTCAGCTTATCAGAAAGGAACAATTGGTTACTTTCATATTCTCTTCAGAATATGGTGTCAACCAAGATATTGGATGTGGGTGAGGGAGGAGTCAGGGACTGGCCACTCCAGAACAGAGATCTGGTGAAACTGTATCTCTGAGTGCATCTAATGTTGCGAGAGTACATGGCCCCACCACCCTCTGAGACACATTCCATATTTCTATGACACAATATATGTAAATATATTGCCATTTCTTCAGCGTCATTGGGTCAAAATCTTGGAACTCCTCCTCTAACAGCTTCGTGGGTCTATCTACAGCACATAGCCTGCAGCTGTTAAGAAGGTAGCTCATTACCACCTTCTCAGGATGAATAAGAGATGTGCAATAATTGCTGACCAGTTCCATGTATGAATTTCCTTTCAAAATTCCCCTGCGCTTTTAACCCTGTATCCATTTAAAATGGAGGATTTTGCCACATTTAATTCATTGTTACCCAGGAAAAGTTAGACTATTAAAATTTAGTCTAACTCTTGAATAACAAATTAAAATACCTCTAATTTCCCTCACATGCTAAATTTACTGCCCTCAGACCCTGATATTTTATCACACCACCCCCATAATCCAACAATCTCTCCTGTTCAGAACTCTAGTCCCCTGCACTGTTACTGGACCTCACCTTCATTGGCAAACCCAAATCCCAACTCCCCCAAGACCCATAGACTCTTTGCAGTCCAGGACAAGATCACCTCACCCTCCCCCACCACCATGCTGTCAGATCCATCCACCACCCAACCCTTCTCTGCCCCACCGCTGAAGTAAACACAGCCCTACATTCACCTCTAACCTGACCTTGACCCTGATTCCTGTTCCCTTGCCCTCAAACATATCAATGTTGCTTTGAACTTGATACAGCAAATGCTTTAATATCTCCTGCAATAAAAGTGAATCCAATCAACAGAAATGATTGATCATTCTTGTTAAAATCCGTAAAAGAAAGATTTTGTTCTGTACGAGCCTTGGCGGCTATTTATTATTAAGAAGGGTTCCAACCATGTATTAAGAATACATATCTAAAATACAGCTCTGTAAAATTTCAGAAAGAAAAAGCAATGTACGCTTGGAAAAAAGATATTTGCTTCAGATCTCGAGTATCCTCACTATTTTGCTTTGATTAAATATATGCTTGACCATGTATTCATCTCCTTACTGTATTCATTGCAAGATACAACTACAATTTTGCCACATCTCTCTTCCCATTGCTTGCTGTTGCAACTGCATTGTGGGTGCAGCTACATATGACCAGATGAATCACAGCAGTCATTGTTAATGGTGGCACCCTATCTTAGCATTGGTAACATATGCTCCAACTGGGTTAATCCTGCCATTAATACCAGAACATGGAATTGAAGAATACAAACATTATACTCTGGAAGAAACATATTGGCACAGGTCACTCAATTGGATTAGTAGATTTTAATACACAAATGTCAACAAGTGCTGAATAATATTTTTCCACAGCACCTTCGTTATTTATGTTGATAAACATATTTATTTTCATTGTTATTATGATTGGAAAGAGATCTTATGGTGCTGTGAGTAGTGTCTCCTGTCTCTGAGCCTGAAGCACTGGGTTCATGTCCCACTCAAGGACTCACTGGCTAAGGAAGGTGCTCCATTATGTAACTAAACTACTTGGGTAGCAACCTATAAATCCTTCCCAGCATATGCCGATGACAGTTGATAAGAGCAGGAGAGATTCCCACTCAGCCATGTCATAGAAAGAAATGAGAGCCTCAACCACCATTCTCCAATGCTCCAGGTACAACCTGTAAGTAAAATGTACATTGTCACAGTAACTCAAATTAATTTGGTGGCCTGATTGGCTCATTTGTCAAGACACTTAGTGTGGATCAGATTGATGCCAAGAGCACAGGATTCAATTCTCCGTTCTGCCTGGGGTGGATTCAGGAACTGCCTCCTTTCCGTGCCCAAGGAAGAGATCACAGAACTCTGCATCAGTCTTGCCTTCAGACTGAGAGCTGAAGAAGATTATTAAAAGAGGACTCCATTGTCATTTAATGTCAAATGGTGATTAAAAAAATACAGAAGCTTCTGTATTATGAATGCTATCCATGGTGATTAAGCTCTATTAGATATATAACAAATGAAGAACATTGAGAAAAAACTGAAGCACATGCAAGACATATGTAGATAGGATTTATGATAATCATCACAGAGATCCTAACACTTTTATTGACTTTCACAGACTGAATTAAAAAAAAATCTATACCCTATTCTCTTTGATATCCTAGGTTAGCCATAAAGTTAGCAAGTGGGGCTTATAAATTTAGTCAAAAACACAATAGCAATTCTGAAAGGAGCTTTATTTATGAACTTACATAAAAGTATATGAATACAATTATGAGGCGTTCCTGGTCAAGGTTACTGTCGTATTTTAATAGGCTTGCAGAGTTGCACATATTCCAGATGTTCTTTAAATAGCGAATTTATCTCAGTACTACTATATATCAGTCCATATCATTCTCTTGCATAAATGTATGTAATGTCATGAATAAAAGGCCTTTAGATTTATGGTTCAGGTCTCAATTACGATCTTTTTATGTCCAATTGATATTGCCCCTGGTGAGATGGTTAGTGATTCACATCAAACAACGGGACTTTGTTAAAGATTCCTCCTAAATTTATTTCTAGCCACCACTCTGTGTAGAAAACAAGAGGCCATGGGATTGATTGCTGCATCTAAAGTGCAGACTGACTCTGTTCATGCTTCAAGTAGTCAACTGAAAAACAGTCTTATTATACAATTCCCTTCATGATGCTCTTCAGACTTTCATACCTCTCATACCTGCATCATTAACAGCCATTATTGATTATCTTAACAAAGTATAAATTTCAACGGAATTGTTTCTCAATACAAAACATGAATTGAGCCAATAACATACACAGACTGCACATTAAGAAAAAAGAACATGGATTGACTTAAAGAACAATAAGCTATTCCATGTAGATATAGCAAAAGTTGAAGATCATGTTTTCAGATACCACTGCCATCAACATGTTGCATTCTTGTTTGAGTAGCTCATTGTTACCAATCCTACTTTCTCCAAGCTGAGGCAAGGGCCTTGTCTGCATATCAGTGGTTAGGCATAGACCATTGATGACTGTAAACAAAGGAGACACAAAGGAGACAAGGTGTTTTGTTACATGACAGCAATAGATAAAGTTTACATTGTTAACGTGACATTGGGCAGCACAGTGACTCAGTGGTTAGCAAAGCTACCTCATAGCGCCAGGGACCCAGATTTGATTCCACCCTCAGGCTACTGTCTGTGTGGAACTTGCACATTCTCCCCATGTCTGCATGTGTTTTCTCCAGGTGCCCTGGTTTCCTCCCACAGTCCAAAGATGTGGAGGTTAGGTGGATTAGCCATGCTAAATTGCCCTGTCGTGTCCAGGAATGTGCAGGCTAGTTGGATTGGCTATAGAAAGTGCAGATTTATGGGGCTGGGAGGGTCTGAGTGGTCAGAGTGTCAATGTGGAACTGATGGGCCAAAGGGCCCGCTTCCACACTGTCGGGACTCTAATAATTACTAATATTCTCAGGAGCTGTACAGCATACATCTGCTCCTCCAGGTACTCATGCAGAACTCAACCCTCTCTGGACAAAAATTGTCTGATATTATCATATTGGGTGGCGCTGAATGTAACATGAACATTAGCTCAATCCGAGCCATTACAAGAGTGGACTTCTAACAGAATTACTGTTTACTTATACATTATTCAGCTCCCATTCTGCCATATGATACAGGAGAAATTGGGCTAGATTTTGCAGTAAAAGTAACAGGCTATCAAAACTCGTTACTATTAAATTGTAAATCGACCAGAAACATACAGGATGTATTTGATAAATGTGCCGCATCAAAGGTTATTGTGAAAAATAAAAACTCATGGTCTAGAAGGTAGATATTAGCATAGATAGAAAATTAGTTAGCTAAAAAGAAGCAGACAGTCATCATAAATAGATAATTTTCTGGTTGGCAAGATACAATGAGTAGGGTGTCACAGAGCTCGATGCTGGGACCTCAATCTTTTACAACTTTTATAAATGACAGGAAATGAAGGGACTGAAGGTATTGTTGCTAAACTTGCTGATGACGCAGAGATAGAGAGGAAAGTTAGCTGTGAAGTGGACATAATGAGGCAACAAATGGATGTGGATATATTAAGTGAGTGGACAACAACGCGGTAATGAAGTATAATGTGGGAAAATTCGATATTGACAATTTTGACAAGAAGCATTAAAGCAAAGCATATCATCTAAATGTTGAAGAGCTCTGAAATGCAAATGATCTGTGTGACCTTGTGCATAAACCACCACAATTGAGTATTTAGGTATAGAAAGTAATTCAGAAACTTCATAGAACATTATCATTTACAGTGAGGGGAACTGAACACAAAAATCAGGAGGTTATATTTCAGTTACACAGGACACTGGTGAGACTATATCTGCAATGTTGTGCACAGTATTGGTTTCTTAATGTAAGGAATAATATAAACGTGTTGGAACCTTAGAAAAGGTTTACCAGACTAATACCAAGAATTGATGGTGAATAAAAATCGAAAGAACTGTGGATACTATAAATCAGAAACAAAAGCAGAAATTGCTGGAAAAGCTCAGCAGGTCTGGCAGCATCTGTGGAGAGAAATCAAGGTTAACATTTTGGGGTTGAGTGGTCCTTCCTCAGAGGGACCCTTTCTCTGAGTCACTTGATCCAAAACATTAACTCTAATTTCTCTCTACAAATACTGCTAGACCTGCTGAGCTTTTCCAGCAATTTCTGTTTTTGTTCAAGAATTGATGGGTTGTCTTATGAGGAAACGTTGGACAGACTAAGTGTACATCTACTAACATTTCAGAGAGTGAGATTGAAGCATGTGAGATCCTGAGGACAGAACGTTTCCTCTTAGGGGAGGACTTAGACAAAGGATTTAAAATAAATGTGTTCCAGAGATAATAGGAACTGCCGATGCTGGAGAATCTGAGATAACAAGGTGTAGAGCTGGATGAACACAGCAGGCCAAGCAGCATCAGAGGAGCAGGAAAGCTGACGTTTCGGGTCTAGACGCTTCTTCAGAA
>NC_063350.1:45176700-45199307 GCF_021869965.1 Rhincodon typus | reverse complement strand
TTCATCCAGCTCTACACCTTGTTATATTATGTATAAAATAAATGTGTCACCTGTTTAAGAAAGAGATAAGGAGAAATTGTTTTTCAGAGGGTTGTGAGACTTTGCAACTCTTCCTCAAAAGGCAGTGCTTGAATATTTTTAAGGTGGATTTAGATAGATCCTGAATGAGTCAAAGGGTGTGAGCAATAATGGAGAGTAAGTGTGGTTGCAAAGTAATCAGATTATACCTGGCTTTATTAAATAGCAGAGATGGTTTGAGGGGCTGAATGGCCTACAACTCCTATTTCATGTGAATGCTCATAAGTATGTAATTTCTGTTGACTGCACATGAAGACACCTGGAAGGTGCTCAATAATCATGGTTTATTTTGTTGCTAATGGGGCATTTTTTTTTCAGTTTAATTTTTTGTCAATTTAATTATTTTTCCTCTTCCAGCCTGAGGTGAAAGCAATATTTAATATAGCTGCAATGCCTGTTGCTTCATCCCGAGGTAGCTGTTAATCATTGGGTTTCTGTGCTCACAAAACGATTCCACAATACACCACGTGCAACCCACATACATTATCCTGGATTCTATTTTCTGCTCGCATTGATAATGTCATTCCAATGAAAAAGTATGACAATGTAATGGATTGGAAGCTAATTCTTCATGAAGCATTGATAATGATGTCAAAAGGACGTTTGCACAGTTTTTGATGTCATTCAGTTTTGATTTGATATTACTAATCTGTAAAGATTGAGATTTAACATGGTTACCCTGGGCCAGTATTGAATTCTGATTGGTCTGCGGTGTCAGATTGTTCACATAAAACATTTAACAGTGTTACAGGCTCATGATATTGCTAAAAGAAAAATACAAAGTATATAATTGGTTCATGTACAGATGACAGATGTTGAAGAACATCGTTATTATCCACATTTTAAGTATATTTAAAGTAAAACATGATTAATTAGGAGATGTAAATTTGCCAGAGTGGAGCTGTGTATACCAGGTGCTTTATCTCAGTACTCTGATGTTGCAGACATAGAGTTTGTAATGTCAATAGTTAATTTCAGTAATCATGGGAAATTTGACGTAAAAGCTGAACTTTCTCAGACATGATTGTTGCTTGCATTGTTCTGTTCGCACATAATAGGACATTCTATTACTGATATATTCACAATTCTTTAAAGGGAAACTTAAAGTAATTGTTGATTAGGCATTGTGCAGGCCCTATCTCTTCTATTATATAAATTACTGTCATAATCCCGAGGTATCTGTTAATCATTGGGCTTTTGTGCTCATGAAACGATTCCACAGTACACCATGTGCAACCCACATACATTATCCTGGATCCTATTTTCTGCTCGCATTGATAATGTCATTCCAATGAAAAAGTATGACAATGTAATAGATTGGAAATTAATTCTTCATGAAGCATTGATAATGCTGTCAAAAGCATTTTTTTGATGTCATTCAGTTCTGATTTGATATTACTAATCTGTAAAGACTGAGCTGTCTGCCAATAAATTCTTAAAATATATATTCATTGACTTTGAAAGAAAATCGTGAAATATCCGAAATTTACTTTCCATAGGGAGGAGGGAGTATTTTATGTTTGACTGTCTCAGAAAGCAGAGAACAATAACTGGATGTGTCACATGAACAGCCCACTGCAATTGTGTAATACCTAAAGTAATGCTGCCACTATGAAGGATGATATAAAACACAACACCAGATGGAATCAGTACCTATTGTCACACAAATATAATAAGCTGCTAAACCATAGGACCATAAGATACTGCAGCAGAATTAGGCATCAAGTGTGCTCCACCATTCGATCATGGCTGGTATGTTTCTCAACCTTATTGTCCTGTCTTCTTCCCGTAACCCGTGATCCCCTTACTAACTAAGAACCTAGGAGCATCATTAAACCTGTTGCACTGTTGTAGGTACCATCTTTCAGGTGAAATATTAAATAAAACTTCTTGGGTGCATCGAACATGGAACATGCAGAAATAAGAATTATATCTTAAATTGAGACTTGTGTAGATTATCTGAACAAGGCATATACATTAGCCATGTCTCAATTGCATAGACCAGCCCATTCATCATGCTTTGAAATATTGAGAGCAGCAAGACTGATGGGAGAGAGAGATTGCTTTTCTCAAAAAATATTGCTAAAACATGAGAATGGGCTTGTTCTTATAAAAAGCTGTAAAACTGTGACAAAATCTAAACTGTAATAACTGCTGAGTAGTTTTGTTGGTTTAGCCAGTCAAACCTCTACTCACACAAGACAGGCTGACTAAAAGGTCTTTGAAATGAGTGTTAATTCTGGAAAGACACGTGCACATTTACGTCCCACAATTTCCCTGAGAGGTGACAATTACAACTATCCTGAACAACCGGCAGCTTCAATGTGTCTGTACAAATCCTGCTAAATACCATCAAAAAGTGAGGATCTGCATTAGCACATGTCTATTTCAACAGATAAGGCAGTGACTTTTGAATTTGAGTCCTGCAGTCAAGTTGGAGAGAGTGAGAGCGTCTGTGGTAGAGAGAGAGAGATACAGACGGAGAGACAGAGACAGACAGAGGTGATCCAGTCAATCACTGTAACCCAGAGTCAGCATGGTCCTGATTTAGTCATGACGACTTGAGTTACAACTTCCTCATAACTTTATGTTTCTGCAAATTTTACTTCTCAACTGAGAATGAATTGGAAGTTTTTACATGCAAAACTACAGGGAAGTACTTTGATGGTTAACTGAAGTATTTGAGGCATGTTCTCATTTTTGGGTCAGAACTCTAAACTATGTCAGGATCAGAAGAGGCTTTGCAAACATAAACAATCCCATGATACTGTTGTGAAGATTAGCTGTAGTGTTTGTCCTGATCTCCTGATCACTGTCATCACAGAATTATTTCTGAGCTGTCTTTGGTAGTTGCCCCTACATGAGGAATGTTTGAAGGTATGTTGTAGAATGTACATTGGGATCAACTTAGTAGACTCATCACTGTAAAGCCTCTCACCTAACATCAAGCATCTGGCTCACCAGTAATGTTTGTTTGCCTTACCTGGTCATTACCACATTGATGTTCATCAGGTTGTGTATTCTACACTACAATAGCAACTGAAAAACACTTAGCTGGCCATTAAGGGCTTTTACATGTCCTGAGTTATGCAAATGCTATGTGATGGCAGGATTTTTCTTTATTAATGCTCCTTCCATGTGCTGTACATGTTGCTCCACGCATACATATGAGTGATGTGAAATGACCATATTTCCTTCAAAGTCTCATGAAACTGCAGCACTTCACCAGGAACCATCTGTCTATGAGGCAAATCATTTACATTCCAGCCTACACTTGTCATTCTTCAAAATTGATATTTCATTATTTTTACACTGCATGTGGGACTCTGCATTCCCTTATAAAAAACTGTAAAACTGTGACAAAATCTAAACTGTAATAACTGCCAAGCAGCTTTGTTGGTTTAGTTGGTCCACCTGTAAATGAATTGGTTGCATTCACAATTGTAAATGATAATAGGAAATTAACATCACTTCTATTGTCAGATCCATTGTGCCATTTCTAATGGGAATATTTGGGAATTGCTACTGACACATGGAATGGAAAATCACTAGATTGATTTGCCAATAAATTGTATGGTTCTAACTACTCTGTGGCAAATACATCAGGGCAAGCAGGACAATGAAGTAAGGTTTCTGCAGGAATAATCTCGTCTTTTGAAGGGCATTGATTGGAATCATTTTGGATCAATTTTCTGTTTCTTGTTATCTGCTTACAGATGTTACTACAGTAGACCAAACATATGAGTACAGCACTCATATATTCCCATAAAAAGTGTGCATAGGACACTGTTGTTTCAATTGATACATGTCCTGAATGGTGTCCTCCAGTGGGCCTGCAGAAGGCAAACAAACATTAATGGTGTAGTCAGATGTTTGATGTTAATTGAGAGGCTGTAAAGTGATGAATCTACTGAATCGATCCCAATGTACTACAACATACAACAATTCTACAACATACTGACAAACATTCCTTATGTAGGGGCAATTACCAAAGACAGTTCAAAAATAATTCTGTGATGTCAGTGATCATATGCAGAATCTGCTTAATGATACATATTACATGAAAATGGAAACTGAAAGGTCCGCAATCATAGATGAATTTATATCTGTATATGTTTCTACAGCTGTGAAGGCAGCTGCCCTATTGGACAGTAGCTTGCTGAGAAAGAAGAATGGTTTAGAGCTGAAGTTTATAATTGAATCCTGTTCTATTCAATGTTCAAAGAATTAGTTTGTTATATTCAACCCTTGCAACACAGTTTAAAGGTAAGTTACGTTTGCAGAAGTGAGTAGTCAACCTCATTGCTGCATTGTAATAAAATTCCATTGGTGCAAAATTTGCATCTGTTGCACTCATTTGATATCTAAAATGGCATCTTCAGCACATTTGTCTGCTTTTGTTTTGAGTTATGCCAAATGTTATTTCCATGAGTGTTCAGCGAGCATGCGCCATAAATACACAGAATAAGCAAACAATGATGTAAAATCATAGAATACATTGCAATTTACAGCACCGAGGCATTTTGTTCAGCATGTCCATACAATCTGATAAGTAGCCATCCAGCCTAATCCCAATTTTTAGTTTTTAGTCAGTAGCCTTATAGATTACATCTTTCCAGTGGATATTCAAATACTTTTTAGAGGTGTTTCTGCATCTACCACTCTTTCAGGCAATGAGTTTCAGATACCCATCTTCCCCTTTTAGCCCCCACTTTAAATCTATGCCTCTGGTTCTCAATCCCCACACCAAGGGGAAAAAAGGCCTCCCTATCCACTCTGTAAAGATGTTTCATAATTTTAAACATTCATATTTGGTCACCCTTCAGTTCCAAAGCATATCAAATCTTTCCACTTAACAATTCTGCAGACCAGGTAACATCTTCGTAAATTTCCCCTGTAGCTGTTGTAGTGCTATTGCATCTATCTTCCAACACTGTAATTGCAGCTGTGACCAAACTAGGGTTTTATATACAGTTCAAGTGTAACTTTCCAGCGCTTTGACTAAATCAGCCAAGTATTGTGAATGTCGCCTTAGCTGTCAAAGTGTAACACAGTTTCGATAATGGCCATGTGATGTTAGAGCACAATACTCCAGCTAATCCCTCTGTTAATCATGCATGACTGAACAAGCATTTGGCAGCAGGAATGAAGTCCCCCTGCTAATGCACCCCACCACCACCCTCCACTCCCACCAGTGCTTTTTAAGATTATCTACTCACAGGTATTGCTAAAAATTTTCATGAGTTCTTGTCTTCTCAGAAATGTTTGATACTTTGAGAGTTTGTTAGGTATTCCATAAGAAATGTCTGGGAGAATGAGCAAAGGCCAGGTAAATTGGAACAAGCTCCTGAAAGTAGGAGGGCAGCATAGTGGTTCAGTGATTAGCACTGCTGCCTCACACCGCCAGGGACTCAGGTTCCATTCCAGCCTTGAGTAACTATCTGTGTGCAGTTTGTGCATCCTTCCTACCGGGTATTCAAGTTTCCTCCCACAGGCCAAAGATCTGCAGGCTAGTTGGATTAGCCATGCTAACTGTGGGGTTACAGGGATAGGGTTGAGGATGGGTCTAGGTGGATGCTGTTTGGAATATTGGTGCAGACTTGATGGGCCAAATAGCCTCTATCTCCACTGTAGGGATTCTATGATTCCAGGAGGAGGTAAAGCAATCTTAGCAGAAGGTCATGTTTGCCCAGGGGGCTCATGGAGTAATTATTCTACCTGAACCTCATCGAGGAACAGTATTTGAGACAACTGTGCTCTTAAAATGTGCCCACTGAAATCTGCCACGTGCTGCAGCCACAAATACAACTTCATTATAGGGTAAGGACCACATTCACATTGTTCAGCTGATTGTGGCAATTAACTATTATGCGTATGCCTCCTTCAAGACCAGAACAGGAGATATTGTAACACCTCATAGTTTTTTATATACCAGTGAGGGATGTTACTGAGACTCTTTTGAGAGATTACAACTTTTCACGCTCTCTGGCCACAGACCAGCATACAGAGCAAGCACACGACTTTGTGAGGATTGCAGACTTCTCCATTCTGCAGGGTGCCAATGGTTATAAATACCTCAGTTTGCAGCACTGCATATTAACTCTGAGATGTACTAAAATAAAATTGATGCTGTCTGGACTATCGCTCATTACGGGACATGTTTGTTGCCATTTTCCTCTCTTATGGTAGGGATCGCTGGGACCAACCTGTCTGATCTAGTGTGGCAGAAGAAAAATAAGTTTAAAAAGAAACGCTCTAGAATTAAACAAGATTTAGTTTATTGCATGTTAATAACTAAGCACAAGTTATACTCATACGGTATTTATTGGTACAGAATATATGAGGAGGACCTGGATGATAGGTTTGACTCCTTCAAGAGCCTGAGCTGTTCTCGTCCCAGACCCGTAATGTCATCATCACAGCAGAGGGTGCTTAAAACATTCCTGATTATTGACCCTTACATCCTTGCACAACAGAGGGGTGAAAGAAAATAAAGGTAGGAGGCAATCCAGATAGCCTGTTTCAGCCTGAGCCGCCTGTAAACATTACATTTGTTGTACATACACTGAGAAATGCTAACACATGCTTAACTGTAATCATTTTGATTGAACTTTATTGTCACTTCCTCAATTTAAAAGGAGAGGTCAGCAGTGAGTCATCTGTGTGATATATTACAAGATCCAACAACTCAATTGGAGCAATTCCAACTTGCAGGTGTGAGCCCATCACCAACAGTTGCACACCTCAGTTACTCCCTCTTATTGACCATTGCATAACCCATTTTAACCACACTACAAAATAAAAGTGAACACAGAATAACCATTCCAAAATAAAATGTATAAACCAATGCCATCCTCCTGCTGCAGATATAATCATTCTTATGTTTTGTATCAGTGCCTATGTACCTTTGCTGTCTGAATCCTCCAGTGAATGACCACCCCAGTTGTTGCTCGCAGTGATGAAATGCCGCTGATTTTCAGCAGGGAGACTGCAGATGGAGAGCTGCACATGAAATGAAGGGCAACATACAATTCACCTTCCTGCCAGCTTCCTGCACCTGCACTCTTTCTTTCAGTGGCTGGTGTATAAAGCCCTTTGTGCATCAATATTTTGCAAACTATGACCATTTAAACAATAATCCCCAATTCTGATTATCCTGCCCAAGTGGACAACTTTACATTTATCCATATTTTACTCTCTCTGCCATGTCTTGTCCATTCATTCAACTTACTGAAATTGCCTTGAAGTATCCTCACGTCCTTTTCACCACTCCCTATCACATCTAGTTTTTACTTACATTTACAAACATTGAAATATCACAATCGAGTTCTTCAGACACATCAGTGGCAATCATTACAATGGTTAGGGCCCAAGCACTGATCCTTGCAATACCCCACTTGTCACTGCTCTCTACTCTGAAAATGACCTGTTAATTCCTGCTCTGTTTCCTGCCTGCAACCCAATTCTCAATCTATGAGATTGTATTTACCAAATCTCATGTGCTTTGATTTTGCACAATAACCACATAAGTGGAACTTTATCAGAAGCTTTTTGAAAATGGTGGTAAACTGGCTTAGCATAACAGAAGCCTAAGTTTTCATTGCAGTACTCAATACTACCTTCTGAGCATCTCTTGTCTAACACTCTGTGGATAGAGTATATCAATTATCCTCCACAGTACCTCAAACAAAACTTTCAGTCCAATGTCTAAGAACCTTACGTCATGCTATATTGAACCATAATTTTGTCTTTTTCTATGTCAAAGTGACCTGTGCAAGGAGTTCCACTGTGGGTGATATGGTGGATCAATGATTAGCACTGCTGCCTCACAGTGCCGGGGACTCAGGTTCGATTCCAGCCTCGGGTGATTGTCTGTGTGGAGTTTGCACATCCTCCCTATGTCTGAGATAACAAGGTGTAGAGCTGGATGAACACAGCAGGCCAAGCAGCATCAGAGGAGCAGGAAAGCTGACGTTTCAGATCGAGACCCTTCTTCAGAAATCTCCCTATATCTGTGTAGGTTTCCTCTGGGGGCTCCAGTTTCGTCCCACAGTCCAAAGATGTGCAAGTTAGGTTGATTGGATTTGCTGATATTGTCCATAGTGTTCAGGGTAGGCTATGTTGATTCACTATGGTAAATGTGGGGCAAAGGATATAGTAGAGGATTAGGTCAGGATGGAATGCTTTTCAGAGTCAGTGCTGACTCGAAGGGCCAAATGGCCTCCATCCACACTATAGGGATTCTATGATTCTATGAATTGGTCCTGGCACAATGCTCATCCCCTTCAAGTAGTGCAAACTAAGACATATTTCCAAGTCAGGACCGACCGTAAGCACTATCATGAGGTTCTTTCGTTCACTGGAATCACCACTGAATGTACATTTTGACTTTTAAGGACATGGGAAAGATGCTTGGACCAGGTCAGGTGCATCCTTCTGGAGTAAATGGAGACTGGATCAAAGATCTTAGTGGAGTCTACATTTTACATAAATTTCCCTTATCTAAAAGGTCCCATCGGAACTAAGAGAAGGTGTAACAAAAACAGAAATTGCTGGAACGGTTCTGAAAAATTGATGACCCAAAACATTAAATTGCTTTCTCTCCTCAGATACTGTCAGACCTGCTGAGTATTTTTCCAGCAATTTCTGTTTTTGTTTCTGATTTCCAACATCTGCAGATCTTTGCTGTTTCTTTGTCAAGAGAAAGTATAATCTGAAGAAGAACAAGTGTTGTTGGCTTCCAGAGTAATACATGTGGATCTGCAATGGGACATCTCTGGCTATCATGCTCATGGCTAATGCTTGAGAGCAACCTTATGGAAAAACACTATCTATGAAATGCATTTATTTTCATGAAGGAAATCTTTGTTGCGATCACTAAGAAATGGTTTTCTCATAATGCCTGTTGATTTAAGCTGCAAACTATTTCTTACCTCCTAAATTAGAAACTGCTAAAGAGTTGTTGTCTTTAAAAATTATAATGGATTAAGTATCGTGTCAAGCAGCTGGAGCATGTCCTAATGACACCTCAGTGACTATACCCTCAAAAAAAAACCCAGACTTTGGTCAAAGTCCGACACAGGGCATTGAAAGTCTTGATATGGTGATCTTACTTACAGTCGCCCCTGATCACTATAATGCAGCCGGAGTATTACAAAAATACAATAGTGTCGAAAACTAGTTCATGTGATCAATTTTTATACTTAACATGATTATTACATTTTCCAACAAGGTTTGTCAAAGTGATTAAAAACCGAAAGAACTCAGAGTTCTGAGGAAGGGTCGCTCGACCTGAAACATTAACTCTGATTTCTCTCCATGCATGCTGCCAGACTTGCTGAGCTTTTCCAGCAATTTCTGTTTTTGTCTCAGTGATTGTTCAGCTTGTGGCACAGAACATTCTGTTCAAAACTTGGCTTTGCTTTGTGACTTTGTACCCTACTCTCAATAAATTTGTGTATTTTGAGTCATTTAATGTAAACTTACAGTTAGTGTATTATTCTGAAAACACAAACGTAGGCAATATATTCATTGAGGCACTGCATTGGGCCAACTGGGCGTCCTATGCTTTATAATGAGAACAATATAAATGTGTAGTGGACCATTCAGACACCACAAGCATGAGATTTTCATATGAGAAGGTAAGGTGTTGTACAAAAGCATTTTGAACAAATTAACGCTATAAAGCAATTCCGTTCATTCCATAACTGATCCTCCACGACGCAAGATGATCAGGACACCAGGATATGTTTCTGACCTTACATCCTATCCTATTGCTTCTTGAATGTTTCTGTCCGTTGACATTTTACCTTCATGTTCCCAACAGTTTAGAAGGAATCGTGTTTTAGTGTATATTAAACCTTTGCATATCAAAGTCTGGAGTTTAAGCTTATAAATATTCTAATTCATAATTTCTATTCCTAATTTACTAAGTAACTTCTAGAACAAAGCCTACATTCTTAACAGCTTGGAAAACTTCATAGTTCTTAAGAAATTATGCAAGGTTTTGCACTGCCATAAGATAGAAATAATGTTACTTTTTAAACACAGTTTTACTTTTACTTAAAAATACAGCAACTATCATGCATTGCAGAAAGTACAAAGAACAGAGATCTGATTAAATGCAAAAGCTCCATCACCCATCTCAGTGATAGACATTTAATTTCCTAGTCACTTGAGATGTACTTCAATCAAGTCAGTCTGAGTTCAAGGAAGATGTACACTAGTTTTAATCAGAAATTCATTTGTAAAAACACAAAATGCAGATTGCAATGAGGCCCCAGAAGCAGTGTAAGCACACTTATTAAAATCTATTCAATGAAACAAAAAAAAATTCAAAAGCAGTGAGGTTGTTATGGTGCCCAGCACCCTGACAATCTGCTCATAAATCATGATGAATAATAATTCATGGAGATTTACCCGTTCATAAATAAATGGCTTTTGTAGTATAGCAGAAGAAAGCACTGTAACATTAACTGTTGCATGCACAAATTAGCATTAAACTTTGGCAATCTGACCACTAGAATTAATTCCTTGGCAAACTTACTCCCTGGAATGTAAGGAAATAAAACATGCACAGGCAATTAATTTTCAACAAAATATATTTCATAATACATTAACAATTTTCCATAAGAACATTAAGTGCATGATCATGATAACTTTCTCTGTGATTTTCTCCTAAAACTGAAGAAAACAACCAGAGCAATATTTTCTTGGCCAGTTCTCATCCACATTTCATACCCCCCACGGCCTCACCTCTTCATACCTCTGCAATCTCCTTCAGCACCAGAATTTGCTGAAGTATCTGTATCAGGCATCCCCAATTTTATCTGCTTCACCATTGTTGATAATGCTTTGCTCTGTTAAGACCCTAATTCTGGAAACCACCTCCCTAAAAGTCCCTTTTCTATCACTCTTTACTCCTTAAAGATGTTGGTACATGTGTTTCAATCACCCTATAACCTATATGTCCTTGTATGTTACAGTCTACCTGTATTGCATGCAAAATAAAACTTTTCACTGTACTTAGATACATATGATAACAATAAATCAAGTCAAATCAAAAAGATGCACCTTGCCACTGTGATCAAACGTTTTACTATCTCTTTGTATCTAAAATTCATAATATCTCTTGATGCGCCTCAGTGTCAAATTCTGTTTGATGAAGCAACAGTGAAATGACTTTTTATGATGTTACATCACACAGTCAGTCAATACATCAGTATGTCTTTGTCTTGGATCACAGAGTGTATCCAAACGGTTCTGTTCGGATTTGGGTATATGTAGTTAAGAGGAGACTCAACAACAGCAATTTGCTTAAATATGAACATTTATTGTGTAATAATAAAAGACAAAGAAAGAAAGGAACATTCATTAAGTAAATAAAAAGAATAAAAAAGAGAGGAAACAAACAATAAGCCTCACGCCGTTCTGCCTATCAGGGACCCCTCGAACGACGGGCTGGTCTGGAGGCTTAGGTTGTTCCTGGCGCGGTTCGCAATCCCGGTCTGACATAAAGTCCAACAATCCAGGATAACTCTCTCTCTTGTGCAGTGTAACAAACGGCAAGTACAGAAAAACACGTTGATTGTGTCGTCTTTGCACGTGCAGGAATGTTCACAGGATTCGTTCAAGGTCATGCAGCTATTGAATATCATCAACAATTTTAGCCCTTCAGCCCATCCTATAAAATCCACCCCGATGGTATTTGACAGCACATGTTACAATTGCAATTACAGACACAATTCAGTGACAGGTGCGTGAAAATGTGTAATGAGAGTATGTAACCTATACTAGAAGATTAAAACTACAGTGAAAATAACAATCACCAATACAAATAGTACACCAAAAGGGTGTATTATCAAATTAATGATTGCAGTGGCCTTTGGGGACCAATCCTTAAATATCTCCTGCCAGTGATGTATGGTCAAGGCCGTGATGTAATCAGCAAGTCATGTTTACATTAATTTCCTATTTCACCACGTGCCTGTCTGCCTCTGATGGGATCAAAATTGAAAAGGACACCACAGATGATTAGCATTTTCATGCTTACAGTAATATCCTTAATTATAGATGTCACACAAACGCGTTGCATGTATACATGCAACTTAATCTATTCCTGCTCCCATCCTGGGGTCGAGGATCCCATTCCTGCTAAGGGCCTTCAAACCCTCCAAGAGGGAGACAGCACAAAAATGGAGAGTGCCAGACTAGTTGGCTGTTAGTCAATTCCTTTCTGTTCTGGAATTTGGATCTTTCTGTATGCTTGAATTTTAATTACTGCTGCCACTGTGTGCATGACTAGGGTCTCATGTTGAATTGTACTATCACTCGAGGTAACATAGCCTCTTCTCACATGTGCTATCATGTAGTCATAGACACACCAAAAGCATTTTCACTAATCCTAGATCATATTAATCATACTAATCCTTCATCTTTTGCCGAGCTGGAGAGTGGCAGTAAGTGCTTTTAGTTGAGCTACCTGAGCAGAGTGACATCCTCCTATCTTCTCTCCTGCCACAAGTTCCCCTTTCAAGTTAACCACAGCCTCACCATTTACAAACATGCATTTCATTTATGCCCCCTCTTATGGTTCTTCCTTAACTTGATCCTGTCTCCCTTCTTGCTGTTCCATGAGAGGAATACATTCATATGTCTCTCCTCCCTGATTCACAAAGCTTGCTGGATTCTCCCTATTATCTTTAAACACTTCCATGTGCTTGTCTCCTGGCAACAGTGTGGCTTCCCATTTGGCTCGCCGACTATCTGTAACACATCTCAATTTGCCAGCTTCTGATAGCTGGGCTATACTATGTGGGGAGTGTTATATCACTTTCCCTAGTTGTGTCAAGGGGAAGGATGGTGTTAGTGCACAGGTAGCATATTGGATGGCTTGAACACACCAGTGTTGTCCCATCATGACCAGATCCATTTTGCCTGAGTAGTATCCCACAAGTTTGAAGCTGTCTCCATATCTCTGTAGCACTACTGCAGACTGATTGCCCTTGCTTTCACTGCAAAAGAGGTGAGAGAGCTTTTTCAGGTCAGGGAGTTCTAGTGCTGGTGCAGAGGCCAGTGTCTGTTTGATTTTGAAAAAGGCCGTTTCCTGCTCAGGTCCCCATTCAATTTTCACTGAGCTAGCTCGCCCTCCTTTTGTAAGTTCTTGCAGGGGTCCAGCTAGTTCACTGTATTTTCTACAAAGTTCTTGGAATACTTAAAAAGTCCTAAGACTTGTCTTATCCCTTTAACAGTTACTGTTATTTTCATTTCCGATAATGCTACATGACATAGGCGACCAGAATATGGCCTGCATTTTTTCAGTCAATCTAATTACATAATTTGCTCTAAAATCCAGTATAGTCCAGATTCAGGTTTCTTAACTTGTATCTTTTTTATCCTCCAGTCCCCTATCCACAGATCACTTCACCCAATAACAGTAAATTACATCATACATGGACCCGAAATTTCTCCAGCTCTCTT
This sequence comes from Rhincodon typus, assembly GCF_021869965.1. NCBI lineage: Eukaryota > Metazoa > Chordata > Chondrichthyes > Orectolobiformes > Rhincodontidae > Rhincodon > Rhincodon typus. The sequence continues at coordinate 45,185,750 of NC_063350.1, read as the reverse complement.
CATCTGTATCCATCTCGAGGATACTTCTTCAATATGTTTCCTTCCTTGTCAATTTTATGAATGATTGTATCACTGAGTGGTAACTATCTCCATATGCAGGTACCCATTTTGAGCTACAATATACACGGTATCAAACAGTACAGCTCTAATGTTCATCAGGCTTTACCTTCAACTTATGGTTCCCACCTTTTATTTTTCCCAGCATTCCCTTACCACAGACTCCTACACCACCTGAGTCTTAGCTCAGCCTACTTTCACATATACTAACTGTCCTAACACATTACAATTTCACCTGCTGGTTTAAACATGTGGAGCATCATACAACTGCTCAAGATGGGGTATCTGTATGTCACCCGATGGACCCTTTCACTCAGTCCACTATTACTCCTCCCAGAGTCTATATTCTTTCCTTTCTGTAACATTTTGACATAACAGTCGAACACACTTTTTATTTTGATTGTAGTTTTTTTTACATCCCTTTCACTAATACTACTTTCATTGTTTTAAAGTCAGTTTCTCTATGGCTTTTGTGTCAGCATCTTATCGTTTAAACTATATTTTTGTGCTCTTCCAAGGCACACTAATCCTTTTATCAAGTAGGTGTATATGTCTGAGACCTGTTCTTCAGTGCATGTTTTTTACCGTCTCATGTTTGTTACCTCCGAGGTAACATTCACTTTTGCACATTTACATCAGTGTCCCATGCCCATGTCATGCATTCTTGACTCCCGCATGATCTTACTAAATGATCTATGAGGTTTTACCTATCTCTTCACGTATGGTCCCGATGCCTTGGGAAGTGGCTTGATCACCAATTCAGTCTTTCTTAAAAAAGAAGGACAAGGACAGAAACATCACAAGGAGAAGGCTATCAGTTTGGTGCTGTCATCTAAACCTCCTTTTCACTATGATGCATTTTAACCTCAATTACCATTTCAACGCATTTCTTTGTCTTCTGCCATCATTCTCCACCCTTAATTTCTTTGTCTCATCCAATTTTGCCATCATATCTAATTCCCAGAGATCTGTAGAGATTTGTAGCCCATGGAACATAATCTTATAGTATTTCTGTTTGATTCAGGCACAACATACTTTCTTTGTTCTTTCTCTAAGATGACCTACATTTTTTTAAAGTTACTTGATAACTCATTCTAGATATTTGATATATCTCTGTGAAAATCTGTCCAAATTCAATATTCTAACTATTTTCATGTGTTGAAACCGTTGAAACTGTATGTATGGAATCCCTTTAAATTTTCAGATAACTATTCCATTTAAATATTTTAAACTGCCACAACATGTGAGACTTAATATAGTTCTTGACATGATATGCTTAAGTGTAACCAGGCTCAATGGTTTTGAGGTTCCTGACGTTCAATACAATTAATGTTTCCATGGTATTTTTCCAACACTGAATTGTGTTATAGATGAATGGCTTGATGAGTTGAGGGTGCCTCATCTGTCACTGTGTTGCAACGTTGGAAGTCTGCAAATGGGTTCCGCATTTAGTGTCTCCAATTTCTGATAAAAACAACCAAACTGCCTCCAATCCACATCAAGCAGAATGGATTAATCAGTATTAATCAGTATTAATATACTACGGATTCAAAAAGGGTGTTGTGTGTAAACTCCTGCATGTAATTACACCAGCTGTCTCTACTCCTTTTGTGAGGAGTTTTACACCAAAGCACATTTACAATTAGTCAATGTTATCTCCAGAATTAAAGATTCACTCATGTTAAAGCAGTATTTAGAAGTTCACTCTGGCTAAAAATGGAATTCCAAACATGGTAATTTCTGGGATTAAAATTTACCTGTGATTCTCTTCTCAGTCCAAACACAACAGCAAGCCAATTCCAAAAGGTAATTTTTTTACGAAGCTTTACAAACCAAATTTTTGAAATTAATCTTTAGGGTCTCGGCCTGAAACGGCAGCTTTCCTGCTCCTCTGATCCTGCTTGGCCTGCTGTGTTCATCCAGCTCTACACCTTGTTATCTCAGATTCTCCAGCATCTGCAGTTCCTACTACCCCTTTCATCATAGATTTTTGTTTTACACAACCACTGATGGTTTCTTAAGAGGTCATTACACTAACCATACTTGTGCCACATTGATACAGGCACACATCACACTTCCAAATCACTATACATTCCTAAAATGTAAACTAACTTCAAAGTATCCCCAAATCTCAAGCTCTAGGGAACAAAACACACACAAATTGTACAAAAAGTCATTTAGCAAGCAACAAACGAAGGTACATTTAAACCAGACCGCAAAGACTTAACACCTCTACAAGGTTCAGTGCAGTTGTACAGCATGGAAACCTGGCCTCCAGTTCTCTCTTTTTTCGGTTATAACCATCCCCCATCCTTTTAGGGATCCTAATTATGCTATCATATCAGCTACATAACTGAATCCAGAGTCTGCTGCATCCCACCCTGCAATACGGAAGGTCTCTGTAGCATCAGGTTGCTTTTCCCTTCTCTTAAAACATTTTCCTGAATCCCATCCTCATCCCAAAAATGTCTTGGATCACAAAGTATATCCAAGTGGTTCTTTTTGAATTTGTTTAAATGTATTTCAGAGAAGACTCGACAATGGCAACTTGCTTAAATATGAACATTTATTGAGTAATAATAAAAGACAAAAAAAAAACATTGATAAAGTCTGTAAAAAGAATTTAAAAAATAAGCCTCATGCCCTCTGCCTGTTGGGAATCCTTCGATCAATGGCTGGTCTAGAGGCTTAGGTTGTTCCTGGCACCATTTACGATTCCAATTCGAGGTGAAGTCCAATGATCCGGGATAAAACTCTTTCTCTTATATGGGGTAACAAACAGCAAGTACATGAAAATGACTACAGAAAAATACGTTGATTGTGCCATCTTTGTCATGAACAGGAATGTTCACAGGACTCATTCAAGGTCATGCAGCTGTCGAATATCATCAACAATTTTAGCCCTTCAGTTCGTCCTCGACAAACTTTAGAAGACATTCATTTGATGCCATTACTACTTAATAGTATGTGATCCGACGTTGTTAAGATCTCATACTCCATTTTACTTTAAATTACAAGAAGCATGACAGTTAACTCAAAACATGTTGCTCTTTTGTAACTGGAATATTTGAATATAATAGTTATTTATAATAAATGCCTGTTTGATTATTCAATATCAAATATCCATGCAGTTATTTGGCTACTGGTGATTGTATAAACTTTTCCACACCACTTAAAACACCCCATTGGAAGCAAACTCACACCACCTTTGGGCATTTTATTTAATTAAAAGCACTACATAAACATTATTTGTTGTGATGGCATGTGTTTGCTTTCAATGCAACAGTCTACTAACAACTAAAAGTTGACAATGTATTTGTTCACCATAGCTAAGTCCAAGAATAACCTTATCTGCCAGCCCATTGATTCACTAGGAATCCTGTTGTTGCTTCCCCCAATTTAATCATCTAGAGGAACAAAGGATAATTGTGACACTTCTATTGCTTTTTATGATCAAGACTATTCAGGTCAGCAGCTACCAGTAACTTAAATCAGGACAAATGAAAATATACAGTCTGCATTCGTTCATTGGTGGAACAGTCCAAATATGATCATTACATGACTAAATACAACTTTTCTCAAGATATCTACACTTGTCAGAATTATTCAAAGTATACATAAACAGGCTATTTAGCCCAAATGGCTCTTGTTGGTGTTTATGCTTCATATGAACCTCTTTTCACGATTCTTCAAATAATCCTATTGAAAAGGCTGTCATTCTTCTCCACATCGTGTATATGTCTAACTTTTCATGAAATGCTTCCGTATGAATAACTTCATAATGCTTGTAATAACAAGCTATTCTGCAAATTCTCCAAAGAAGGTTCTGAAATTTCATTGGAGTTATTAATGGCTGGCTTATTTTAGTTGTCCCTGGTCTTGGATTCCCGCACAAATGAAAAAAAAGTTGCATATGCTTTATGGCCTTCTGTAATCATAGAGGAGTCTGCCAGGTTGCCCCAGAAAAAAAGACGATCAACTTCTTGGTCTTTTATGGTGGGTATAATCTCTCTCAGTTCATGTTTCCTTGTTGCTATTTCCCCTGTTAACCTGAGCAAATAGACTATTTGCAGTTCTATTGCTGCAAACAGTCAAATACTGTCATATGGATATTGGTCCTAATAAAGGTTTTATGATCAAATCCTTTGTGTCATTGTGAAGCTCCATTTTCAACAACATTGCATTAAATTACTAATCAAAAGCAACTTCCACCACTGACTTTAAATATCAATCAGGCAATGAAATTCATAGTGAACACAATCAAATTACACCAACAGAAATTTCAAACCTTTTTGCAAAAAAAAACTGTTTTTTGAAGTCAAAGATAAAGGGAGAAAGATTTGAAAAGGCTGGTAATTGGATGAGCACATTGTGAGCCACAATTAACCCACGTCTCTTCATTGCAATGCAGACAGCATGCAAAATTTAGGCTGCCTGCTAATTAAATGAAAGTATAGTACAATTCCATTCGAAGGACATTTCAGAATGGCTACACACAAAAGGAGGAGCACAAATTTGTGCAAGACTAGCACCATTTAAAGCTGCCTTGCCTGGTATTAAGGCAGTCTGCACCTCTTACAGGGAAGGTACATGTTAATTATATATTAATTATCTTTGATTATACACAAGTGACAGGCTTTAGCCAGGCATTCACTTCAGCTTCCCCCTACAGACAGACAGCAACTTGGAAGGTCAATAGATGGTAGAGTTGGGGAGGGATATGTGGTGAGGAAATAGACAACTATACTGCAGTGTGAATCCCAGGAATGCCAGTTCAGTTGATTTTTTAACGTTCTTTTTTGAAGTTTGATTTGTTTTTGTTACAGGAGTTTAGGGTGATAGTCCCCCTTTCAACGGGAGCACTTAATCAGTTATGAGTTCTTAAAGGAGATATAAATAAACACCAAAACTACAGGCTGTTGAGTTAGGAGATATGTGCCTTTAGTGTGTAATTATGTTAATAAATATAATCAAAAGATGGTTCCGGCTCCATCTTTCACTAACTTACGTTTTGAAATATAAAAATACATTCTGACTATGCAGATTATTAGAATGGCTAGGGAAGGATCTCTGAGCTGAGGTGACTTAATTTGTCACAACAGAGCAAAGAGCATCTTCCAAGCTTCCTTGGTTCAACATTGAAAATCTTGATAGGAGGAGAAAAATTTGTGGTTCACAGGGGATTGGAAACTCGCTAGGCAGACAGTAAGAAGAATTTAATGAGTAACGGGATTTCCAACCCCTGAAGAGCCAGTAAGGAATGCATCTCTGCTGACACCAACTGTTTCTCAGCTATCTGACTAGCTGAAGATGAGATAATTCCCCTTTACTCAAGCAGAAGTGCTGCCTCAGACAGCTGCTAACCAATCATAGTAGCTAGCAGTTCTTTAGTCTCAGCACTGCCACCAGCTGCAATGATTACTGCTGGGACTGCAAGTGGTTCCACATGTTGAAGGCCCGGAGCTGAAATTGAGGCAGGAAATTGTAACCGCATCTCATGAACAAATAAAAATAAAACATCCATTTTATCACACCCAAACATGCTTATTTTTCACAATCCCAAAGGGTATCTTACTTCCATTAAATTTGTCCCTGAACCAAATCCAAACAGTTACCTTATCTGTCTGTAATACCTCATGGACATGAAGAGAAATTATAACTTTATTTTGTAAAACTACATTCTCTTCATAGTCTCCTCTTTAACTCCTTTCTTTAAAACAAATTGTCAACATTTCTGAACTGTTAAGGTGACTGCTGCAATCACATAATTGGAATCCTCCAGAACTTTTTGGTCAATTAATCCCTCCTTTAACTCCTGGAGGGTGACTAAGCTGCAGAGATATGCCCCGACTCCCATGAAGACCATGCACATAGAATTGCACATTGCTACTGTCCCATACCAAGTTGGGAGTGACATTTCACTGAGCCACTCCTATGAATCATCTGCATCTCTTCACCTCATAACAGCCGTTTTGATGAAGGTGATCAAAGTACCTGTTCCTCTAAATTGCTGAGCAGAAGCAACCATTGTATGACTGGAACCTGTGCTTGTTGAATTATTTAAGCATGAAGTTTTGACTTATAACTTCAGTTGCTGACTTAAAGTTACGAGAAGAGCTGCTCCAGGGCTTAGCAACTCGAAGACCTGTTCTTTATCTCACTCTCAAAATTCTCATATCCAGAAAGAATTTTAGACTTGCCTGGCAAATTGAACTAATTCTCTGAGTACAAGAAATATTGTTGCATTCCATCTCATCCAGATTCCAGAAAATAATTGCCACAAGCTCTGACAACTGAGAGATTCCCAACTGGACACTGACTCACTGGACTCACATCAACTAATACTAACATCTTGATTTTTGGAAGAAATTCATAAGCTGTAACTTCCTTTTCTCTTTCTTCTATCATGTGTGCGTATGTGCATGAATTAATGAAGGAATTCTCCATGTCTTTGATTTTGTCTTAAAGGAATTTGCTGTAGGTTTATTTTAAAAATTGGAATCTGAAAATCTGACTTTGGGGAACACTCTTTATGCTCCTCTAAGGGACAGGAGTAAAAATGGAAAGGATTAAATCAAACAATACTTTGCTGTCTTGGGCTTAAGAGGGGAGAAGCAATCATAATTTAAATTTACCGCATTTCCCTTTGTCTTTGACATCGCCAAAGTTTACTATGGTCTAGTCTGTGTGGATTTCTGTAAGGCTTTTGACAGGGTCTCACAAGGAGGACAAGTCAAGAAGGTAAAAGCCTATAGGATCCAGAGCAGTTAGGCAATTTGGACCCAAATTTGGCTTAATAGCAGGAAGCAGAAGGTGATGGTCAAGGTCAATGTCTGTTTATCTTTCTGGATATCTGTGTCTAGTGGTGTACTGCAGGATTCTCTGCTGGGCCCCTTGCTGTTTGTAGTGCACATTACTGATCTGGACATGAATGTAGGAGATTTGACCAGTAAGTTCACAGATGACACAATGGCAATTATAATTTACTCCTGAAAAGTGAAGCACCTTTGGAGGATTAACAAGGCAAGGGACTGCAAGATGATTAGTAGGACCCTAGGAGATATAAAGCATAAAAGCGACCTTAGTGTGCATGTCTATAAATTGTTGAAGGGATACTTGCCTTCATTTGTACAAGAGCATGGAGTTTATGATGGAGTTTATAGAAACATAGAAGATAGGACCAGGAGGAGACCGTTCGGCCCTTCAAGCCTGCTCCGCCATTCTTTGTGATCATGGCTGATCGTTCAACTCAATAGCTTCATCCTGTTTTCTCCCTATAACCTCTGATCCCATTTGCTCCAACATAATGTTAGTTGGGCCACAGCTGTAGTTCTGGTTACCATACGACAGGAGAGATGTGATTGCACTGGAGAGGATTCAAAGGACATTCATGAGATTGATGCCTGGACTGGAGGGATTCTGCTAAGAAAAGGGATGATAGATTGTGGTTGTTCTTCTTAGAGCAAAGAAGGCCATAGACCTGACTGAGTTGTAAAATGTTATAAGGGAAATAGAAAGAATAGATAGAGGGGCCAATGACCAGGGGATGCAGGTTTAAGGTAAGGAACAGGAGGTTTAGAGGTGAATTGAGGAAATTGTTTTTCACCCGGAGGCACCTGGAACTTACTGCCTGAAAGCATGGTAGAGGTGGGAGCCCTCACTACATTTAAGAAGTATTTGGAAGGCCACCTTAACATACAAAGTTACAGGACAAGTAATGGAGTCTTAAAAACGTAGAAAATAGGAGCAAGAGTAGACCATATAGCCTTTTGAGTCTGCTCCACCATTCAATATGATGATGCCTGATCATCCAGCTCAGTATCCTGTTCACACGCTCTCCCTTTGATCCCTTTAACCTTAAGAACTGTATCTAATTCCTGAAAATAGATTAGGTACATGCTTGATGATGGCCAGCTGAAGGGGCCTCTTTCAGTCCTGTAAAACTCTATGGCACTATAAGTTTCAAAGGAGACCTTAAACTAAAGCCTTGTATGTTTTTTTCAGATGGACGAGAATGATCCTGGACAATTACTTGAAAAAGAGCAGGAATTTCCCCCTGTTGTATTGGTCAACACTTATTCTTCAGCCTACATCTCTAAAACAGGTTATCTGGTTATTATCACAGTGCTGCTTACGAGATTTTGCTGTGCGCAAATTGGAAAATGCTCTTCCTGCTCTAACATAGTGGACACAACTCTAAAGTACTTCACTGACTGTACAGTGGTTTTGAAAACCATAAATTCAAGTCTCTTTTTTTCCATTACTGTTGCTGCTCTGCATAATCACGCAGAAATTGCTTCAACCATAAGTGTTTTCACAATTGATCAGATTGGAATTTACAAAACAAAAATGGAAGTGTTTTAGCTGCTGAGGATCCGACTCAAAGGAGTTTAACTGTATTAACATGCTGATAATGAGCTTGCTAATGTGATGATAAAAATCACTGCTTGGGGAACAATGAGGCTGAAGAAAATCACTACATTTCTGGAAATAATGAGATAAGCTTCTCAGTGCTGTTGGAGTGCTGTAGCTGTGGTGTTTACTATTTGAAGGACAGAAGACTAGCAGCTTGTCACGTGTGAGTCATTTGTGATATAAATATGCTTATGATTTCAAGTCAGCATTCTTTTAATGTGTACACTTTTAATAAGAATTTAAAGAAATGAAGAAAATTGTCAGTTCAATGCAAGTAACATCAATTTAAATTTCTTCACACTTCCTCCAACTCCCCAACCACACACCGCACCCCAACAACATGCTCCCTAATGTCACTTGGCCAAATGCATTCTGTTGGAAGATGTTTGCCACAAATTTGCTCACAATGCATTAGGCAGAGTGATATTGGCTGAGTGATATAAACTGTCACAACAAGGTGTAGAGCTGGATGAACACAGCAGGCCATTCAGCATCAGAGGAGCAGGAAAGCTGACGTTTCGGGCCTAGACTCTTCTTCTGAAGAAGGGTCTAGGCCCGAAACGTCAGCTTTCCTGCTC